>NW_008704083.1:3116863-3251841 GCF_000326865.2 Helobdella robusta
CAATTTTCTATATAGAAATTTTATGTTTGTTTATGAAAAAATTCTATAATGCTTACAAAAAGTGTTTATATGCTATTGATATATATATTTATGAAAAACAACCCCTTAATCATTTATTTTTATAACTAAAAGTGTTAACACATAGTATAATTGCAAATCATGAAAAATAACATAATATTATATAAATGTACTTACATTATCTGTATATAACAAAAAGCATAATACTTAAAACAGTAGGGCAAAAATGTAACTTACTGTTTACTATATTCAACAATTATTTTTAAAAAATGTCAAATATTTCTTTTAACTTTTATAAATTTTGTTAGTTATAGAGAAATTATTTTCGTTCTATGGAAACAGTTTTATACATAAAATTTCAAGGAACATAAAAAATTAGTTATATAAAGATTTTTGTTGTATAGAAGTTCGTTATAAGGAGGTTTAATTGTATTTCATTTTGTAATTACATATATTAATTAGAGGGTTTCATTGTGAGCAACGTGATCTTTTGAGTTAGCACTAATGACTTTGGTTTTTGAACTGGCAGTTTTTCTTGTTGGATTTTCAGTTCAGTGAATAAGTAAGGAAAGTTCAATATACTGGTGCTCACATTAATCGTGTCAATTTCAAGGGTTTCTGTAACAAAACTATAGCAACTGCTTTTATTTGTTTTAGAAATGTTAATTAAGTTGTAATAATAATAATAATATTATCATTATTATTACTGTTATTTTTATTGAATGCTATGTTCAATTTGTTTTTTGAATTTTTTTCACAATAATTTTCGATGCAGGCTTCCACCTTTTTCAAAACAAAAAGATGGAAAATGAAGAAGTTGAAGTTAAACACAAAATCCCTTATGATTCTAATAAAAAGAACAAAGATGAAACAAAAAACCTGCCACTTACAGTTTATAACATGACCTCAAAAGAGTTTTTTAATGACAAATTTGCTAGATTTTATTTGCACGAGGTAAATATTTTTTGGTTTTTCAAGTAGATTTGCTAATTTATAATAATAGATAATTAGATATATCTTGTGTTATTAATCGCTTGTATTTAGTAAAGGTTAATCTTTGATAATTCATCAATGGTTTATCTTTGATCATGGAAATTCACTGACAGTTTGCTTTGTTGCATAGTATCCTTGTTTAGAAGTTTGTAAGATGTCAAGTCAAAATATGTGTAATTTGTAGTTGCACATTTGTACAAACACATGAACATTCATGGTGTAATATATTCAATATATGGTACAATAGTGTAAAGTTTCATTGTTGAACTTAATTATTAAAGATAATTTGCTAATTTTTGTGAGCTATAAAACGAATCATTAAAACTTGGCTACACAATTTGACTAATTTTGTTTTAATTTTATAGTGTTCAACTGATAGAACAATGTTCATAACTGACCTCAATCAAATTTTGGAAGGTTCTTATAAAAGACCATTACCGAACTCAATCCTTCTTCATGTCGATGACGATGAACAAGCATTTGTTTAGAGACAAATATGTGCTCGACCTTGGATCAGGAACAGGCATTTTAAGTTTGTTTGCAGCTAAAGCAGGAGCCAAACATGTGTTTGCTGTGAGAACTTATCCTACAAAATTTTCACTTCAATTTAAACTATCATATATTGATATATTTTTTAATTTTTCATCTGTTTAAAGTTTTTTTTATACCGCAGGTGGAATGTTCACACATGGCTGAGCTATCGAAAGAAGTCATTAGAAAAAACAAAAAGGATAAAGGTTAATTTTTGTGACTCAACTTGATTTTGGTTGGTGAAATGAACGAGTTGCTAACTTTTAATAATGTTTATGAAAATTGTTTGCCATACTCTGTAATGGAGTTTTTTCCTACTTTTTTCTTATTACAACTTTTCAAAAGTGCCAATGAATTAATTTATTTTTTCAAAAATGTTTTTTAACGTGATTAAATTTGTTATCAATTTCAAGTTATAACGGTCATTCACGACAAGATTGAGAACATTTCAAAACTTCCTCTGGGCATCGACAAGGTTGACGTCATTGTATGCGACTGGCTCGGACACTGCCTTCTGCACGAATCCATGATACCGTCATTAATATATTCTCGGAATAAATGGTTGGTTAGTACATCCCTTGGCTTTATTATTTCCCCATCATTACTTATTTTATTTTATTTCTCACGTTTCTTCTTTCTTCTAAAAGGGTTCAATACTTATAAAATATGAAATAATCTTAATTAAGATTTGAAGTTGTTTGCATTGACAATGTTTTTACGACATAGTTACTTATTGCTTATCATGAAACTTTTTCATATAGTACTTATTTATGTATGTATCAAAAATGATAGTAGTTCATAATTTGTCACTTTCAGGTTGGTTGCTTGTGAGCTAATTAACGAACTATTTATGTAATTTAGATTTCATAAAAATAGTAATAACAACAACTATTATTTTATTAAACTTAATAATGATTATAGCAACAACAATAATAATAATAATTATATTAATAACAACAACTATAATAACCATTAGTTTTAACACCTGTTTTACTGATTCAAAAATTTCTTGAAGAAACCAGGCGGCTTGATCTTCCCCGACAAGTCATCATTGTACATATGTGCCATTGAAGATAACCAGTACAATGAAAACACTACGAATTGTATGTTCGATTGATTAACATTTCTATTTTAATTTCATCATCATTGCAGTTGCCCTTCTCTGGCTACATTTATAGCCAGGAAGTTAATTTTAAATGGGTTTTGTATATTCATCTGTTCCAATCTCATATCAGTTTGCCTTTTCTTTTTGTAATTTGCAGAAATAATCGTAGATTGCATTATGTCTTTGGTTTTAACTGTTAGTAAATAATATTAAATAACAGTAAATAACATATCAAACTGTAATACTGCGGAGTGTTCAACATAAATATGTGTGTTTTCAATGTTGAAATGTCCTTTTTCTTATTGCTTTCTTTGGAAAAAGTTGAGTTGTAGAGGTGGAATAATTTGAGGCTTACACAAGTTCATCTCTTACAAGTTCATCTCTTACAAGTTCATCTCTTACAAGTTCATCTCTTACAAGCTGAGCTCTCATGACCGTTGGAATTCTTAATTATGGATTTTTAATTCTAATTCAAAAACTTGGCAAATGTTAACATACTTTTTTCTACTTTATTGTTTACTACTCCATGCTCTTCAGTTTTGTTGTTTTATAACTTTTTCATTCATTTTTTAAATGTTGTACACAGCTAGTACCAACTGTAATTTGTTTATTTCTTCCTTAATTTCTATATTCATCCTGTCCGTTTGAGAAGCCAGATAGTGTTGAATTTGTTTCAGCTAGGCTCTGATGTTCACAAAATATAAATCAAGCGCTAAATAAATGCACAACACTTCACACAAACAGGGTGGAGGAATGTGTATGGATTTGATATGACGTGTATGCATGAAATCTCTCTGGCTGAGCCAACCATCAACTTCGTGGACCCAGACAAAGTCGTCACCAACGCTTGTCTTCTGCAGGTTTCATTTCAAAGATCCCATTAATAACTTTACTAGTCAGATGAAATGTAACAATTATTTCAAATAAACATTTTAAATGAGAGAATATGTGTATAGAAAGCAAAGTATTTGTCAATATTAGAAAAAATCTTAAAATAAAAATTTTAAGTACAAAAATAATTTGACACTGATTAATTCAAGTATTAATCTTTTGTTGCTCAAAATCTTGGTTCATCCTGTTATTATTTTTAAAAATTAGTTTTAATTTAACTGGGATTTGTGGCCCTGACATGCACATGGCATTACACATTGGACCTGCTCTGTAAATTATTACATCTTTATTATGCAAACAAATCAACGTTAATAACATTTAAGGTGTTTTAATCAAAATTAATAATGAATTTATAATGTGCATTGGAACAGGAGTTGGACATGGACACAATGAAAGCCAGTGACCTGAACTTTTCAGCCCCCTTCTACCTCAAGTGCCTGCAGTACGACAAGGTCCAGGCATTCCTCATCTACTTTGATGTCGAGTTTTCTAAATGCCACACTCCAATTGCTTTCTCCACAAGTAATATTTTCATTCATTCGCTTATCTACCTACACAGTCTAATTATTTCATAAACGTAGTTTTATTATTATAATACGACAAAATGTTTAACGAAGGGCAAATAAATGCTATTTTAAAATTGTTTTATTTTGAACCTGCGCCTAAAATTTAGATCATTGTAAGTGACATAATACTATACCGTGAACCTTGTAACTTTTAATATGTCTTATCTGTTCTTTATTTGGAAATATCTCTCGAAGTTGTCTTGAATATTGTTAGTTATTCTGCTGGTCATTGAAAAGAAATTTGATACCACATTTGTCTGGTTTCATTTGGCATAGTTGCAAATATCCGTTAGTCGTAATAGCTTTACTGTCTGAGAAGGTGCTTTTAAGAATGTATAAGTGGATATCAAAATAAATTATAACATCTTTGGTTGATAATAATGCACGTAGGTCCTGATTCACCTTACACACACTGGAAACAAACTATATTCTACTTGAAGAAGCCCCTCTCAGTTCAAGAGGGGGAAGAAATTCATGGAGTAGTCAGCATGAAACAGAATCCTCTTAACAAAGTTTGTAAAAATTAAAATCATCCGCCGTGTATATACCGATATTTAAATTAGTAAATGTTTATACATATAATAATATGTAGTTAATTAAATAAATTAATTCGCGCTTCTCGGCTGAGCGTTGATATTTACCTTAACAACCATAATATGCCGTTAAAAATTTTAAAAATCGCGTTTTATATTGTTTATAGTTAATAAAATATTATCTTAATTTGTAAATGATTAAGGAAATGATATTTATTATTTTAATATATATATATATATATATATATATATATAATATTCTATAAATTCTACCGAATGTTTGGCGTTATGTTTGTAGTTCGTTTTTTCAATTTTTCTCACTAAAGTTTTTTGGTGAAAGTTTAGTTTATTAAAATTCAAAATAAACTTATTTTCCGAATTCATGCTGCAAATAGGGCCATATTTCGATTCCGAATGAATCGTCATCAGTGCTTTTTGATGTTTATATAGGGAAATTGAAAAAACGAACTACAAACATATTAACGCCAAACATTCGGTAGAATTTATAGAATATTGTAAAAATTATGGTCTATTACCAACACACATATATACATATATTTGGTTCAGACCATCGTATATACATATAGTTACTAGGATAATGCGGTAATATTTGTTAATAAATAAATAAACACACACACACACACATATATATATATATATTGAGAAGAGACCATATTTACAGTATTGTATGAATTCTACCGAATTGTTGACATTTATCAATAATGCCAACGTGTGCAACTACCTGTTACGGGTCGACAAATTTTTACCTCTACATGCATGGTGTGCAGGCAAAGTGACTTCATCTCACATTTGAATGTATTGATAAGTTCACAATTTTTATTTTATAAATTTTCTACCCATCATCCCAGAATCTGCATATAACAATTGACGTCGAGTTTGCAGGACAATACTCTCTACTGACAGATACACTGCATTACAAAATGTCTTAGATTAATGTTTTATTTGCTTTATTAATTAAAAAATCTGTAATTTTAAATTCCAATGCAAATTCTGGGAGCGTAAAAGTTATACATCACCTTATATATTTTATTTTGTAACATCTACATTTCCAGCCCTTCGTAGACCAATTCATTATATATTGATGTTATTTGTTATGATATATACTGCTTGAATTTTAAATTATTTTTGTTTATTTTTTACATTAAAAAAACGTAAAAAAACGAAAATTATTGATAGTTTTGTTCTAATCGTTTTCATCTTTAAAAGAAATAATGTTGGGGACATTGAAAATACATTAATCCAACAAAATCTTCCAGAAGCACGATCGTCAAGGGGTAGCGGTACCATTTTGTTTTAAATACTAAACGTCGATTATTTTGATCCGCTCCTTGCATGAATTTCAGTACAGATGAAACCACATAATAAACATAATTATTATTTAAAGGTAGCCTGAGAGTAGACTTTTTATCAAAACATGACTTATGCTGTCGCCCTAAGTTCACCTTTGTGACTTCACTTTTCTTACACTAGACTTCTACCAAGAGATAAATAGATCAATTTTAGGATGTTTTTATTAGCATACTTCATTAATCAAAAAAATTCGTGTTAGTCACCTAAAATCAAATCTGATGGTAAATGCAATCAGCAAAACAAAAAAGTTAAAGCGTGCATGGAGTACCGCAAGCATCAGGTCGGCATATGTATCGAATGACGTACACATACATACACAATTTTGCGTTAAAATAAATTATGATCAACAAAATTTGAATTAAAAACCTAATGTATTAAAGTTCTTAACGACAATCAACATTTATCTTTGATATTACAATTAATACTACAGAACCAAATAAACGTTATCATTTAATAAAATTTTCGTAATGCATAATATATATATATATCAACTCCTATCTCCTGGTCGTTCTCCTGGCAGCCTTTTTGATGACCCTGTTGGATACGTTGGAGCTTGCTGATGCATTCAATGCTGTCCCCGCACTAAAAATTATCAACATTAAAATTATTTTAAACACTTTTTAAAAATAATCAACATTGAAATAACATAACGGGTCTTTATTTGGAAAAGATAAGCACAAAATGATATTAGTCGTTAAATAAAAACGCTTCTGAAAAATTCATTTTTAAACTAATATATTAATTTATAGCGTACACATTATATAGTTAAACGTGAGACTAACTAACTTGAATGATATGTTGCCAATGCTATTTGATCCAGTAAAGTTGAAGGTTGGTTGCTTAGTAGGAAGAATTTATGAATGAATCATAAAATTTGTATAAATTATAGTAGAATGATAAAATTCACGATATATGTTGTATTCATCTAATATATAAAACAAAATTCTCAATAAATTAGGAAAGCAACTAATTTGTAAAATAATTTATGGTAAGTAATCTGTATTAACGTGAAAAAAAGATTGATATCAGATCTGTTGGATCCAATTTGTTGATACTATTGATGTATTTCATCAGTGTAAATGTTCAAAACGTCACAAACCTCATTCCAGGCTGGCTGTAGTGGGGGCTGTCCAAATGTGAAGATGGCAGGCGGCTGTGGAGCAAACGCTGGTGCTTGCAATGATGATCCAAAGTTGAAGCCTTTAGAGCAAAAAATATTTTACCAAATTTAACAACTCATGGAAGTTAATTAATGATTTTATAAACCAGTTACTGCAAATTATGAACATCACTTCTTGGCATAGGCGCAATAAGAATGATGTTAAAGTTTCATGTTGGCTACCACATTTCAAATTAATTAATCATGAATCAAATAAATAACAACTATTTCATGAAGACTAGGGATGCACCGAAGTTCGGCCCCGGCTCCGGCCCCGGCCAAAATCCGGCTTTTTTTTCAAATCCGGTCGCCGGCCGGATTTAGGGCCGGATTTAAGCGTCTATCAACTTTTAAAAATGTTAGAAATAGAAAAAAAAATTTTATTGAATTCAATTAATTTTATGTCAATAAGTTAATGGCTAAAGCTAAGCTAAAGGCATACATGACACATAATAACAACATCACTAATTGTGAGGTGATCTGGACAATTTTCTTTATGCTATAACATGGGTTATGCATAAATTATAAGCTGATCTTTGTGTAAAAGAACTTGTGCACATGTATATACTATATATTGATAATTGCACATGACGGATCATATAGCTACATATATATATATATATATATATATATATATATATATATATATAAAGATATATATCTATATATCTATATATATTTAGAGAGAGAGAGAGAGAGAAAGAGAGATACATAAGCACAAAATTTAAGAACATGGTATGTTAAAGGTTAGGCTAGGTATACATAACACATAATTACAACATCACTAATTGTGCGGTTAGCTGGACAATTTTCTTTGTGCTTTAACTTGGGTTATGCAAATATGCATAAATTATAAGCTGATCTTTGTGTACAGAATTTGACGTATCACACAACTTATTCATATATTTGAATTAAATAACTATTTGCTTGGTGTTATTTTTTGATGTTCAACATGTAGATAACCGTAAATGTGAGTATTTTTTCTAACGTATGTAAAACGGTAACTAAAATCCGGCCCCGGCCGGTTTTTGAATTTCAAATCCGGCCAAGTCCGGCCCCAGCCGGATTTGAAAAACCTGAATCCGGTGCATCCCTAATGAAGACATTAAATGAATAATCAATTTTCAAGAAACTATCACAAAAAGAGCCTAAAACCCAAACATTTAAGACAAACAAGAATACAAAAAAATATTATGATCTAAGTTTTATAAACCGCTTGGTAGTAAGTTGTGGGCAACATAAATGTTACATCGTAAAATTAAAAACAGAAAATAATGCAAAATATTTATGAAAATGGTAACAAAACTGTCCAACCACAATTTCGTGATACAGTTTGCATCTCAATAGCATTAACAAGTAAGTGGTAATCCCAACAAGTAATTCCAATAAGGTCGTTTATAACCGTGAGAACACACCAACCCACCAACATATGCATGCAACAACATTTACACCTCAACAACACATACATTCTACAAGATACACATAATTGTATGTTTCATTCTAAACAAGCATTGTACATGATAACGAAATGGTATATTAATATGTCTTAAAAATTAAAAAACTAAGCAGCAAAAATGATAGGCACTGCTTATGTTCATCTATATATAAAACCATAAAACGCAACTTATCTAAAAAAAAGGCATTTGTTTTATAAGCAAAAAGCAAAGTAAGAAATTTTATATCATGCAAAATTCAAGTGCTAATAAATACACATATATTTATGTTTAATAACATTAAACATGGTTATGAAAATGCCATGTACATCAATCAGCTTATAAAGATGACTAGCTAGTCAACAATTATAATTATAAGTTATAATGATTAAGCCTTATAAATATTTTATTTAGGCTGGAGAATATATTTTAGCGATGAAATAAATATTGTTTTAAAGAAAAAGTTTGGATAAAAAGCAAGTTTTGAGCAGAATGATAAACATTCAATGTTTTCAGAGGAGCCAGATATCAATCAGTATCTCTTCCAAGGGAATTCAGGCTGTCTTCGTTCTATAAATGAAAAACTATTGAATCTGATGTCTGCTCGTTTGTCATTGTAATGTAGTCAGTATCTCATATTGCATCATAACTGCTACTAAAACATTCTAAATATAAATTAGATGTTCTGCTTAAATAAATATTACGCAGGTAACAAAATTATCACTGAATTCACTTCAGATGACAACATGAAAACTGATGTTGATGAAAACAGATGACAACATGAATAAAAGACTACTACTTTATACTTACACTCGTGATATTAATGCACAATTTGGAGATAATGTTTTCAAAACAGTTTTTAAAAATTCAATTCCACAAACAAAAAAGATATGAATGTTGTTGGAGAAAAATAAAAATAAATTTTTTCTGTATTCTTTCATTGATGTTCTATATATGCTCTTAATTTGATTCTAACAAATTAGATTTCTCTGCTGAAACGTTGGTTTATCCTAAAATATGAAATGAAAGTACTTAACGTCATTAAAACATTTTTACATTGAAAACATATTTTCATCTGCCGCAATCTAACACATCATCCTTACAAATAACTCAGGATGCGTTAAAATTCAATTAACTGAAAAACTATCGTAATAAAATGAATACATTTGAATATGCTTTGTAATAAAAAATTGAAAATCTAGCTAGCAATAAACATTTCACTAATTATCACACAATTTAATCCTACCTACCAAGATTAAATTTTAAACATATAATCCCTCAAACAATACTTTTTTACGAACTGAGAAATCTCCTTTTGATGAGAATACAGTAAAACATCTGTATGCAACTGCAAGCATTGCATTCAGTTTAGAAAACGGCCAATTTGGGGATGAGAAATTTTGTTTGGTATGCATATTTTGCTCAGTATATTGAAAAAAGGACACTTGCATGTGTCTCACAAGCCATCAATTATGCAATATAACAATATAGTATGTCACAAACTGTATATTGAATATCATTTCACATTTTTTCACATATATTTTATCTTGTGTAGGCATAAAAAAAAAATTATAGACAAAGTACAATTGGTTGAAATATTAGATTGGTATACAACCATTTAAAAATAGGTCATAACATCAGGCAGGCACATATTAAGTTCATATACTACTGAACTAGACTCAAGTAAAAATTTGGTTTCAACACGACTCAACGGTAATTTAATGTTTAAGAGGCATAAAATATATCCAATAAAATAGTAAAATTTATTCTTTTAAATGTTTACTCAAACAGTTGTTAAACGTGAAGACCTAAAGAGACACAAAAAATGATATTCATGGTAGTTTTGAAACAAAATCCACCACATTAATGACAAGTCAAATTAAACTAATTAAAACATTTTAACATTTAAACACCATACTGAAACACTCGTCATGTTTGCTTTACAAAGTTTAAAACATACCCGTGTTAGCAGAACTAATGTTGGAAGATCCAAAAATTGAGTTCTGCTGCTGTTGTTGTTGTAGTTGTTGGTTGTTGTTGTTGCTGCTGAGAGCAGAATCATTATCTGCCATCATATCATCTGATCAATAAAAAATAATTGCAAAACATCATGAAATAACAAAGTTGTAAACAATGGAAATTGTCGAGTGAATGCATGAAAAGTGGCTGGTCAACAAGACCATTTGTCATTAAGTTTTACTGGATTGAACAAATTCTTGGATCGATTATAAGTATCATTATTTGAAAAGCATCAAATTAAGAGAAATAAAATCTAGCTGACAGAATGCAATAACAAGAACAGAAGTTACAACTATTTATAATTTTTTTTCTGAATTATTATTTAATAACTAAAAGAATATCTTACAAAACGTGTCTGACCTAGTTAATCTCATAAAAAAAAAAACGACAAATGAGTTAAAATATCCAATCACTTTCAGAAGTCAACTTTGTTTAAATGGTCCAGCCACCGAATGGGATGACTTGACGGGACCTCATTGGCTAAGTGCCAATGGGGTCCCGTCAACCAGCTTCTACTGAATTTATGTACACCTTAGCAACTAAGACAAGAACAAATAAACAAACCACTGATGCTTTTCCTGTTTGTGCCAAAGAAAGTTGCCTGTGCTGCACCTCCTCCAAAAACACCTTATACAGTATTTTAATGTTTTTTCAATATCCTAATGTTATCCCAATATTTCAATGTTATTCCAATAAAAAAAATTGACAAGGTCACAAAAAAATTAAGAGAAATTATTAATTCAATTAATTCAAAAGAGATTCTAATTCTTTAGAAAAAACATAATGCACAAAAAAAAGAACTTATATGAGTGTGTCATGCATGTAAAGAAAAGAACAATGAATATGCAGTAAGTCAAAATCAAATATACACACACAAAAAATTATCATGAAATTAAATTTAAAATGGACTGATTGATGTGAAGATATCTTTGATATCAGATTTTAATCCTTACAACAATGTACTAAAATTAAAACGTTAAAGATCTATTTCACTCTTCCCAGGTTCAGAGGAACATGCACAAACATCATAAATGAATACGTGCTAAACTTTTCTGTCATATTCGAGCCAAACCTGGTCACTGCAACTATTGCCAAACAGCACCTGGCGACTTTAACCACTAGGCCATGATGCCACATTAGACTTAAACTTATATAGAAAAAACTTATTTCATATTTCAGAGAACTGAAGTATGAAATGAAAATAAAGGAAATAAAATTACAATGAATCATTATCTTATATAGTCTCTATTGTTTATTTATTTATTATTAGGTGAACCGTGAAATAGGTTTTTTGAAAAACATAGTTATTCAAGGATATCACATAGCTTAAAAAAACATAAAATTTAATATTATGTAAAAACCAGATTTCATTTAATAACAAAAAAAATGACATCTTTGACTGACTGTTGTTTGCGGCAGCATTAAAAGAGAAATTCGTTGTGTTTTCTTTAGATGTGAATACAAATGAAGTATTTTGGAGATGAGCGGGTGGAACTGTGTGCTGTGGTTGGTTGAAGAGTGATGCAGCATTCTGCTGTCCAAAGGTGAACACTGGTGTGGGCGCTGAGGAAGCAACTGCACTTGACGATAATTGACCAAAAGTGTTCTGTTGTGAATTTGCAAATGAACCAAAATTGAATTGGGGCTGCGCTTGTGATGATTGATTACTTCCAAATGCTAGAGAAGTTTTGTTGGAAGTGACTGTCGGTTGTGTTGAAAACGAAGATGTAACAAAAGATGGTGGCACAGTTGATAATGAGTTACCAAACTTGAAAATATTAGGCACAGCAGTTGTTACTATTGATGCAAAATTAGAAGATGAAGCTGAAGACGATGGCATTGCATTGCAATTGACGGCAAACAATGATTTAATAGCAATTGCGTCAGATTTTGTAGAATTGATGGAAAAGTTGCCAAAGACATTACTAGATGGTGCAGCTGTTGTTGTTGTCGTCAGTGAAGTCAAGTTGGACCCTGAAGAAACAAACAGCGGGAACGCTGTGGAACTTGTAGTGACCGTTGCAATGGAGCCAAACTTTTGAATTTCATTTTTAGCTTCAAAAGACAGAACACTGCCCCCTGAGACTGTGGTTGTGCTGGGTGGAGATACTAACGTTGGTGCTGATGAGGAGATAATGGCAGCCGAAGTTGTTGCAACGGTGTTTGTAAGGGGGAGAGATTGTAGAGCTGTAGATCCGAATTTAAAACCCCCAAAAATATTGTTGGTGGTTGAAGGCATGGACGTTAGTAAATTACTCGTCTGCTGGAAAGATGGTTTGAAACCACCAGTTATTTTGCTGGAGGTGACTTGATTAATTTCCTTATCTTTTACATTATTTACTAGATTGCTTCCAAAACTTGCAGGGTTGAATGGTGCAGAACCATCAACACCAAGATTTCCTTTGAATGAGAATCCTCCATTTGTGTTGATAGTTATTTGCTGTGTTTTGGCATCAGCTTGTGACACAAGTGAACCATCTGAAATATTAAACAACATAAAAGGTTAAAGTCAGACAAATACCTAGTCTGTTAGCATCTTAAAACAATGTATCACAAAATGTACTACTATTAACTGGTGAAATAAATGAAGCAATTCTCATCAACGTTGTTTCGCACCATTGTTTGACATTCCTGGCTTTCTGGACTCACACGCCAAACATGTCATGTCCGAACTTTTGTTTTTTACGTAACATTCCGCACAAATCCACATGTCACCAGGTTTTGTGGGCTGTATATTTGTCCCCTGTAAATTGAATATTACATATTCTTTTAAATATATTAAACATATTCTTTTAAATATATTAAACAGACATGTTGTTTCATCAAACTCATGTGAAAAAACCAAGTAACACTTGTGGCATAAAGATGGAAATTTTTTTAATAAAATCAAATCAACGCACATTCCAGTTTGAAGTTGTATTGAAAGTGGTAGGCAATGCAGGATTAGGAGTTGAAGTTGTTGATGTTGATGGGAGAAATGGTGATGTTGTTGATGTGAGAGATGTTGATGACGTGAGAGACGACGATGTTGTTGATGTGAGAGATGATGAAGATGTGAGAGACGATGATGGTGGCTTCTGCTCTCCACAACACAAACACACAAGGTCAGACAACTTGTTGGATACCATGCAAGTAGGACATGACCATTTGTCAGACGACAATGGTTTGAACAGCTCATTCAGAGGGATTGGTTTCAGTGGTGCTAAGGAAGATGGTGACACAACTGGTGGCACTGTTTTTAAAGCAAAATGTTCATGTTTGCAAATTAAAAACTGTCGTGAAACCTTAAATGTTTTTGATTTGATTTTTATTTATTTATTTATTCATTGCTTCAAAACAATTATAAAAGGTTAATTTATAGACAATAGTAATAGTATGTAACATGGTACCTTAATCTATGAAATGTTTAAAACCACCATGTTTATATCCAAAGAATGCCTATATATTTACAAATGTGTGCATGTACATAACTGGAATCATCCTTAAATGTTATCTCATCGCATCAAAATTTAAGTATTTTAAAACAAAACTACGTGCAAAAATAAAAAATGAAAAGTACAAGCACTTTAAAATATGACGTGAGTATTGAATTGACAAACCAAGTGTTGGCGCTGTACACAGTGCTGGGGAATTTGCTAGTAAAGTGGACTGAGGTTTAGCGGTTGCGCAGCATGAACATGCAGCCAAACTGTTGCTATTCAGTACAAAGCACATCGGGCATTTCCATTGGTCAGTTGGTGGCTTGAACATAACAGATAATGGAATACTATCCGTTGTTACGTTTTTGCTGATTGGAGATGAAAAAGATGGTGCACACGAGGAAGAAGATGATGTAGATGATGATGTAAATGATGATGATGATACAGATGATGTGAATAATGATGATGCAGAAGATGAAGATGTAGAAGATGACATGTTCGATGATGATTCAATTGGTTTTTCCTTTTCCATTTGATCTCCACTACTCTTCAATTCATCTTCTACGAACGCTACAAATAAACAAAAATATTCATCTCTAGTTTTAACTAATGAAATACTTCTGATGTTATTAGATGGTAACCATAATTTTAAAACTAAATTTTCAAAAGATAAAAATGGTACAAACCTTTCATGTTGATTTTTGGAGGTGTCTGCCTTGTAATGTGAGTACTTGTAGAAAGGTTGCAGAAATTAGAAGATTGAGAGAGGGGTTGTTTGAAAAAATCAGCCTGCGTGAATGTGCTAGGGCCTGGCAGACTATGTTGCAATGATGAAGAAGAGATTGCAAGAGGTGGCTTATCTTCTTGAGAATGACCAAGATGAGATGTTGAAGGCAGTGATGGAGGTGTATAAGATGTTGTTGAACCAACAAGGTTAGTGGGCTCGCTGAAATCAAATTTCTGTTGACAGATTTAATAATTGTGTTGAATTACATACAACTAAAAAACAAACTTATGATTATTTTCTAATGTCAGAAACTGAAAAATTAACTTGTGATGCTTCATAAAAATGTATTAAAGTTGTAATGGGTTAACATAGGCACGTTGGTTGGCTCATGCTTTCATTATAATTTGAAGTCTACGAGACATAAAAAAATAGCTCTTCAGGCCACACAAACTTGTTATCACTAAAAAAGTGACTTGTGTTTTCCCTCTAACATAAAAGATTGATAGAAAAGATTCTATAATCCAGAAAAATGGTTTATTGAAATTACATTAAATTAAGGCTAGGACTATGAAAGTTTTAGTTTAAAATTCAAAAAGTTCAGATAAAATTTTTATAATATAATAAATTTTTTAAAAATTTTGAGATGCTTTCACCATACAACAACTGTTAATTTGACAAGATAATTATAGTAAACAGTAAGCTAAGCTTAAAGAGGTAATGATTATGATCCAAACAAGAGTAAAATCAATTTAACTTAATATAGGCACAACATTTAAGTTTTAGAACACATTTTCAAAAGTTCTATCAATAAAAAAAACTAAAGAGGTCGCCGCTAAGTGTCTTAAAATCTTAAAAAGCTTGTGTTACCGAGCATTCACAAAACTTTCAAATAAGCTGCCGATGTGGTTAATATGCTTATTTTACTTCATTCATCCACTCTATTGTTCTAAACTCTATATCTGATTGTGATGAATTAAAGATGATCAGCATTTAATAACAAGTGTGCTGTGTTGCAGCATATAAACGTATCGTGTGGTGTATATGAGGTGCACAAAGATTTATAAAGCGATGCTTTAGAAGAAAAACTTCAAGGCCTAAAGTTTTATTAATGTAAAGCCTGCTAAAATGCCTACACATTTGTAACAAACAACGTTTACTTGGCTTAACTAGGTTTTGATAAAAAACATTTAGATGAAAATATTTTTAATTATTTTAGTATAATAATTAATGTTAAAACTTGCCTAAAGATATCTTGTAAATTTCAGCTCAATAAAAATTTAAAAGCTAGCATTTTAAAAATAAATTTAAATAGAGGTATAGCAAGATTAACATTGAATTGTTTACATTTATAAACAGCCAGATACTAAAGAAATTATTAGAAATGCTAAATACCTTTCATCAGGTAACATTGTATATTTTAAAAATTTACCCATTAACAAATAAGCTTGAAGTTTGTTTGCATTCAACATTTCATAAATTTGAAATTTATCTGGCCTGCAAAAAATATTTTCCAACCGGCAGGGCCACAGCCAATCCAAACCAGAGCTCTAACAGTTGTTTTTACAACAGTTTCAAGTTTGATTTAAAAAAACAAACAAATGTTAACCTTGTGTTTCAAATTATCTCCATTTTTATCATCTAAAATGATGTCAGGAGGGCTGAAGACAAAGCGTCTTGATTGTTGATCAAATGTCGACTTCTTGTCCACATTTGAAGTAGTTGAAGTTATCAACGGCTGCATCTTAACGGGTGGGAGTTTGATCCCAACTAGTGCATCATCAGACAGCTTCAAAAGTAATTACAATTGTTCATACAATGAGCAATTTCAAAAACTTCAAAATGAATAAAACTTCCTAAAACGGATGATTCATTTGCACACAATTTTATATTTAATTGGTCAGAAATTAGTCATAATTTAACTAAAGTAAAAAAATTTTCAGAGCTACTATCTGTAAAGAAAGTAAACCTTTGCGGTGTAACTATCCACACTGTCATTATTTAGAGGCCTGCTTGCAGCCTGATGATGTTTTTCTCTTTCATGCCTCATCTTTCCACCAGACCTTCAAAAGTATGTAGAGTTTAATAAAATATATTTTACATTAGAGTCACTTTATCAAGACACATGATGACATATTATACAAGTCACAAACTTTGAAGAGATGCATTGATCTGTCCCAAATTTTGTATTAGATCTAGTAGCAAGAATTACTGGCAATGGCTTGTTTTTGGCAGGAGGCCCTTTCTAAAATTCCAAAATTGTATTAAAAAAGTTTTACAATCGGCCAAATAAGTGAATAGATTTTAACTATCAGAAAGTAATATGACTAAAAGAAACAAAATAAAATTGACCTTTGATGGGAAGACAGGAGTGCCATGTACACTGTACTTCTTGCACAGTCCTGACTGTGTATTGTGACAAATTATCATTTAACATATTCAGGATTGTGCCATCACATGTGCTATATATGTGAAAACTTTTATGCCACTTTGAGCACTTTTAGAGCAAAAATGTACTTTGTCTTTCTCAATAAACAATCACAAAAAAGAGTTGCAGTTTGATTAAAAAAATTGGACTGTACTTTTCATGCACTCCCTAAAATCTACAATTTATCTTATGTTAGCTAATATTAAAGGGCATTCGTAGAAAAACTGTTTATCATTTTTAAAAATTGGTTATTCCAGTTCTATCAGTCTGCTATTTAAAATAAAATAACCCTCATAAATTATAGATTCTAATGAATTTTTCAGTTTTCAAATAACAGTCATTGTTTACATTTAAGTTATCTAAATGGTCAATCACTTGAGTCATTGTATTGTTAATAACTTAATAGTTATCTGAACTGTTAATAATTATTTAAATGTTTAATCACTTAAGTCATCATCTGAATTGAGATGCCACTAAAACTGATGACACCACATAAGAACTTTATATAAAAAAAAAGTAAAGAAAGTGGCTCTGCCGACAATGCTACTACACAAAATAAGATCCTTAGTGTTTTTTTGTTGTCTTTTAGTTATTTCGGTAAGATGGGTTAAATTTTAATGATTTTTTTAATATATATAATAAAACAACAACACACGTTTAGACGACATTTTCTCCGAGATCGGGGGTTGCCGTTTGGCTACCTATGATGAAACCGAAATACCCCTCGACGCCATTCACATCTGTCACTCGCCTCAGTATCACGCAACCCGGCTTTCACTTTGTCCTACTCCACCTGCTCTCTCCATCCCAGTCGCGGGTGACCTCTTCCTATCACTCCTTCAACCTCGAACTCCAACACTCGCCTAATCCCGACCCTTTCATCCCTTCTCAACACATGTCCATACCACCGCAATCTCGACCTCCTTATCAATGTCACAATGTCCTCATTCAGTCCCATCCTCGACATCTGTACTACTCCTCCTATCCTTCACTTTAACCCCACACATCATCCTCACCATAGCTCTTTCAGCCCTCTGCAGTACACTTTCCTCCTCTCTCCTCAACACCCAAGTTTCACCACCATATACCATCGCTGCTCTCACACAAGCTTTATTTACCCTCCCTTTCATTTTCACTGACCATTTCTTTCCACACAATACCCCACCAAGTTCCCTAAATTTCATCCATCCCACACGAACTCTAGTCGTAACAGCGTTCAAACATCCTCCATCCGCGTTCAGCTTAACCCCTAAATAAACAAAGCTTTCCACTCTTTCAATACCACCACTCAACCCCGTCCTTGAGTCCGTCCTATTAATCACACCATGAACACACTTTTTACATTTGAACGTGCCTTCCACCTTTTTCAGTGCCCCCCTCACACCACTACATCCCTTATGCACCCACTTCTGACATCCTATACACAATACCGAGTTAGCCTTCACTCTCCTGTCACATACGCCACAGGGGTCTATTTTACTTATCACTTGCTCCCCACCTTCCCCACTCACCATTACCTTCGTCTTACCAATATTAACTTTTAACCCTTTCTTTTCAATAACACTTTTCCATCTGTCAAATTTTAACTGCAATTCTTCCATGCTATCAGCCATCAAGACTAAATCATCTGCATACAAAATCTCAAATAACAACCCCTCCATTATGTTTCCACACACAACATCCATCACAATTGCAAACAAAAACGGTGATAGCACTGATCCTTGATGCACTCCTACCCTAACACTAAAAGCGTCCGACATCTCCCTTCTGACCCTCACCTTTGTCTTCGCCCTTTCATACAGCTGCATCACAGCTTTAACAAGTCTCTCATTCACTCCTTTCTTCCTCAGCGCCCATTCAATGACCTTCCTTGGTACTCGATCAAAAGCCTTTTCTAGATCCACAAAACACATGTACAATCTTCGTTTCTTCTTTCTATAATTCTCCTGCAACATTCTAACTATCCACCGTTCCCGTACCAGGCATAAACCCACACTGCATTTCATTAACTGTCACCATATTTCTCAACCTTCTCTCAGGCACCCTCTCCACTACCTTCATTCCATGCTCTAGCAATTTCACACCCCTATATGACCCACAATCTCTCACATCTCCTTTGCCCTTATACAACGGCACCAATACACTATGTCGCCAATCCTCAGGTATACCTTCATCATCCAACATACTGTTAGCAATTCTCATCATAACTTCAATTCCTATCACCCCACTCGCCTTTATATGTTCCGCCGCCACTTCCGAAACCCCTGTCGCCTTACCTAGTTTCATTTCTCTAACTGCTTTCTCTACTTCCTCCATTGTCACCTTCTCTATGGATCCGTGAGTGACCGCGGATTCCACATCTCCATCCCACTCATTCTCTTCATTCATCAATCTTTCCATATGGGCTTTCCACACCTGAGCTTTTTCTTTCTCATCTATGCACAACTTGCCAGATCCATCCCAAACATATCCATCCCCTATAACATCTTTCCTATCCCTCATTGACTGCTTTGCTACTTTGAACATTTTCCTCGAACTCACATCAAATTCCATTTCCCTCATTAACCTCTCTGATGCTTTCGTCATTGCAGTTGCCACTGCCCGTTTTGCAACCTTCTTACTTAGCCTTCCTGTACTCAAACTCCGCTTCTCCCGTCATGCCCCTTCTCCACACCCTAAACCTCTCCTTCTTAACCTCCAAAACCTTTCTTATATCTTCATCCCACCACCACGTTTCACGATGCCTACATTTTCCTTTTGTCCATCCACATACTTTATCTGCCATAGTCAACACACAGTCTCTATATCTCTCCCAAACATCTCCATCCTTACCACTCTCCCAACTTTCAGTCACCTTCACTTCAAATGCCTTCCTCATCTCTGCATCCTGTAACTTCCATGTCTTTCTCTTTGCCACAAACTTATCCTTCTTCCTTCTCCCCATTTTTTTTGATGCCATCACAACCATACTATGCTGCAACATACTAGATATCGGTAAATATATAAAATAAAAAAATAGTAATAATTTCTCTGACAAACTTTACAATTTTAGTTGAGGAAGTGCTCAAGTACTAAAGTTTCACTTATATGGTAAAGATGATTAAGTTTTTTTAATCACTTAAACAATATAGAAATAAAAAAAAAACTCACAAGGAAATTACTGTCATTCTCTGCAACCTTGAATGAAAAAAAAACGATTAGGTGTAATCAAAAACAACCCAGACAAAGGCATTCAAATTATTCTCATAACACATTATGAAGGATTCTTAAAAATATTAATTGAGGTGAACTACATGAAAGGCTCAATGTTTGAAGAGAACACTCAGTTCAATAATAAAAAAAACACGGTCCGTGGGTTGGTGTAATTTGAGTTAATTTTGGAAAACATTAAATAAAACTTTTACATATGTCAGAAGGGTTGCTTATTGGTCCAAGATATAATTCAAAAACATTATTTTTGTTAGTTCCACCAAAATCTAAACGACACAAACAGAAATAAATTGAATAATTTAATATAAATATCAGGAAAATAATATGAAATTTTCGAAAACATTAATAATGGTTTTACAAATCACTTTTGTTTTTGATTTATTGTTTTCAAAAATTTCATATTATTTTCCTGATATTTATATTAAATTATTCAATTTATTTCTGTTTGCGTCGTTTAGATTTTTTGAAATAATGCTAATATAATTTCGACTTAAACTGACGGATTTCAGTATTCCTTTAGAAAAGTAACCAAAAAAATAAAAAGTTTCAATGAGACAGCAACAACTAGCAGCAACGAGTTAATAAGGAAACACATTAACATCATTTTTAAACACGAAACCAATGTAGATAACCTACTAATAAAAAGGATGAAAATAAAGATGCATACATATAGGCCTATGAAATATTAACTAAAGATGAAATTAAAAGGAATAAAATTTTTGATGCTAAAATTGAGATAAGTGATGAAAGATGAAAATGAGTTTCCACCCAATATGGACAAGTGAAAGATATGACTGAACAGGTCAGTATTCCATGGACTTTTAACTCTACAAGGTCTTAGTGCGTGCTGTGAATAATTCAAAGATAAAGTATAAAAAAAATGTGTTGACGGTTAATTGATTGCTCGGTTGTTTCAACTGCCTTCATCCATCTACTCAAATTATGGCTAGAGTTTATATATACCCGTCCAAAAAATGGAGAAAAGCAACAAAATAGAAAAAGTTTCAATGAGACACCAACACAAACACCAACAAGTACACAAGAAACGAAGAAACACATTAAAAAAATTTTAAATAGGAAATTTTCTGCTTGTTTAGCACTCAGACGATCACATAAAATGATGTTATTGCATCTTCTCTTGAAAACATCAACAAATTAATGTAGACGAAATAAAAATCTCACCTGCTAATAAAAAGGATGAATGTAGTATACATATCGGCCGAAGAAAAACTAGATAAAGATGAAACTAAAAGAAATGAGAGTTGTTAGGCTAAAATTGATATAAGTGATGTTGATGAAACAGTTGAAACAGTTGAACAAGTGATAGGTATGGCTGAACAAATACCAGTAGAAGAATTTTCATATATATTTTATTTTAAGAACTAAATTTTGCTTAATAGTTCTGTTTGATTATGAAGGAAATTTTTTGCTATAACTTGGAGAATAAAAATTTTGATTTGATAACAGTATAACGATCAGTGGTGTACGGTAACGAAGTAAAAGTAACGAAATATTGTACAAAGTACTCATCTAGTACTTTATACTTGTAACAATGTAATAAAAAATAAAAAGTTCTTCAACTTGTAACAATGTAATATTTTCAATAAAACTTTTACTCGTTACTTTTTATTCTTAATTCGTTAAAAGTACAAACTTTGAATAATCATTTTTTCCCTGCGAGAAATTTTCTACAACGCATAAAAATTCACGATCTATATTTAAATTTGTTAAAATTAATTTATTGTTTATTTGTAGTCTTTGTTTGCTTTACTACAAGTCAGTATGGCAATAATGCTTTTATAAGTAAAACAAATAGCAATTTACGATTAGCCGAATCAATAATAAATATTCAACAGCTAACAGTTGGAATCCTTCCCGTAACTAAATTTAGAAACAGAAGAATCATCGATAATAATGACAGGTAAAAGTGTCTTATTGTACAATGTTGAAGATTAAATGATTAAATTAAATGATTCACTTTGAAGTATTCACTTAAAACAAACAAAGAACCAAGAAAGTAGAGACACATTATATCAAATCATCAATCAGATCACTTTTATTCAATCAAGCAAAACAAAAAAAGCATGAATGATTCGGAGACCAAAAAAATTAATTCTTGTGGACTTGGCCACCGTGCAACTCAAAATAGCTTCTCAATGATAACACAACGAGAATAAATTAGAATAAGAATAAAATAAATTATCAATAGGAGAGAAATGTATCAATGTTAATGAAATGTATACATACATATACACACACATATATATACATACATACACTTTTCGACTTGACAACATACATACATACATACATACACTTTTCGACTTGACAACAATCACCAATTGTTAAATTTTGTGATATTATTGATGCAAATGAAGCTGCTGAGCTATTTAGTAATGAATTAGTAAAAATTGCTGATGCCGTTGCACCGATTCATATGGTTGAAACAAAAATTGTGGCGACTGCACCTTGGTATGATGGTGAGTGTCGTAAGATAGGGCGTGATTGTCGAAGGGCAGAAAGAAAAAATATATTACATTATAGAATGGGGGACAAAAAATTGTGGGTTGAATCATTAAGGTTAAAAAACAACTATTTCAGGGAGAAAAAAGAAAATTATTGGAAAAAATTGGTTGATGAAAATGCTAATGATCCTAAAAAGTTATGGAGAATTTTAAATAAAATTTTATGTAAAGAGTCATCAAATGATTGTACTATGACCCATACAGCTAACGATTTTGTTGAATTTTTCATTAAAAAAATTGAAGGGATAAAAAACAATATATCTGTAGCTGGAGAGCCTACTATAAAGTGTAGGTCTAATGTTGACATAAAACTTTAAAATTTTCGCGGGTATCGCAGTCTGAAGTTAGAACCTTTGTAATTAGTTCTCCGTCAACCTCTTGTATGATTGATTGTATGCCTGCTAATATTTTTAAACAATATATAGATTATTTTTTGCCCTATTTTACGGAATTAATTAATCTGTGTCTGTCAACAGGTACATTTCCAGCTGTTTATAGGCATGCAATTATTATTCCTCTTCAGAAGCATGCGTCTTTAGGCATGAATGAACTTAAAAGTTTTCGACCTGTCTCGAATTTAACTTTTATTTCGAAGGTTTTGGAAAGAATTGTTCATAAACAATTTTTAAAGTATTTAAATGATAATAACTTTTTTCCAAATAATCAATCTGGTTTCAGACGCTTTCATTCGACGGAGACGGCCTTGTTACAGGTATTGTCGGAACTTTTTGAGGCTTCTGATCGCAATCAGGTCTGTCTTCTGACTCTACTTGATATGAGTGCCGCATTTGACTGTGTGAATCATGATACACTGTTACGTCGATTATGTTTAAGTTACGGTGTCTGTGACTTAGCTTTGGAATTTTTCAAATCTTATTTGTGCAAACGTACCCAGCAGGTTTATTATAATAATTCTTGGTCAAATACAGTTGATGTTTTGTCTGGGGTTCCCCAGGGGTCTGTCTTAGGCCCGCTTCTTTTTACGTTATATACAGCCGATATTATGTATCTCATTGATGAATTTTCTTTAAAGGATTTCGCTTATGCAGATGATGTTCAGATAATTGCAAGTGCGGCGACTGGGGAGTTTGATTTTCTGATTGAAAGAATGTTGGATTGTTTGGGTGCATTGGATAGGTGGATGGGTTTGAATGGTATAAAATTGAATCGGGAAAAAATTCAGCTTGTACCAGTTGGAAATTGGCAGCAAACCTCTAGGATTAACGTTGATTTTGTGAAAATAAGTGACATGATTATTGATTTTGGAAAAATGGCTACAGTTTTGGGTTTTAAAATAGATAAAAATCTATGTATGGGTGAACATATAAAGGTTTTGGTAAAATCTTGTTCATTTCAATTGCGCCAATTGTATCGAATTAAAAAGAGTTTGAACAGATCAACCATGGTTACTCTGATTCATTCGTTCATACATTCTAGATTGGACTATTGTAATAGTTTGTTTTATGGTGTTTCGAAACATGAGATTGCTAAGTTGCAGATGGTTCAGAATAGAGCTGCAACAATTGTTGTTGGTGCTAGTCGTGTTGAACACATTAGCCCAATTCTGTGGGAATTGCATTGGTTGCCGGTCAGCAAAAGAATTGTTTTTAAAGACTGTGTTTTGGTTTATAGATGCTTAAACGGATTGACTCCGCAATATCTGTACGAAATGTTGATTGACAGATCATCGATTTCTTTAAAAACTGGCCTACCATCAGATCGGGGAAACTTGTTAGTGGTCCCGGTTACTAAATTAAAGATTGCATCACGTAGTTTTGCAGTTTATGGACCAAGGCATTGGAATGAACTTCCATATTTTTTGCGCCGGTCCGGTCTGACACTTCCCCAGTTCAAGAGTCAGTTGAAGACATATCTTTTTTCCTTGTAGAAAATTGCCATAGTTGTAAAGCGCCTAAAAGAATGTTTTTAATAGGCGCTATATAAATGATCATATAATAATAATACATACATACATATATATATATATTATCCTTTAAAGACAGAACTTTTCGTAATTAACAAATTTTTCAGTTTATTTTTAAAAAGATGCAGAGTTACAATCTTTAATTTCTTGTGGAATCGTCTCCCATATTCCAGGCCGGTGTGTTTCAAACTCATGCATAGTACTTTAATTCTGGCTGGTGGAGCATAGAAAAGTGGCGTGTGGCGTGTAGTTCTTGCTTGAATGGAAGTTCCAAAAGTGAAAAAGTCTTTAAAAAATGCCGGTAATTGCTGGCGTAGAAATCTAAAATGGGATGTTGCAACGTGGTAGATGAAAAAGTTTTTGAGGTTGAGTATTTTCATCTTGAGATAATATTCACTTGTGTGACAGTGAGGATGAAGATTTTTTAATATTCTAATAAATCGGTTTCGGCATTTTGTTAACTGTTTTAGATGAATGTCAGGACTGTTTCTCCAAATTACGTTGCAGTAGTTGAGGTGAGAAAAAATTAAGGAATAATACAGATCAATTATTGTAGGTTTATTTAATTTATTTTTAATTTTGCTTATAACACCTAGGGTTTTGAATATTCTTTTAGGCAAAGTATTTATGTGTATATCACATGAAAGATTGTCCTTGATTGTTACTACAAGGAATTTTGAGCTGGTTGAGCGAGGAATAGAAATATTGTTCATTTTTGTGTCTAGGTCAGGTATAATATTTGTTAAAATTTTTGGACCAAAAATAATGTAATTATATTTGGAATAATTTACTAATAATTTATTTTTGATAAATCAGGTTGTTGATATATTTAGGAGACTGTTATTGATACATCCTACATCTTTCAATGGGTCTTTAGTTGGGAAGAAGATGTTAGTGTCATCTGCATATAGAAGGTGATTTGCATCAGTTGCATGTTCAAAATCATTCATGACGATTATGAATAGAAGAGGACCCAAAATTGATCCTTGTGCATGCCTGATTTAATGTTAAGTTTTGTTGAGGAGTGACATACTGATCTCTGTTCTCTAAATGAACTATGCACTTACTTTTCCTCTTATTCCATTTGAATTTAATCTTTTAATCAGTATATCATGATTGATGACGTCAAAGGCCTTTGAGAGGTCTATGAATACACCTACAGTTAGTCTTTTTTCATTAAGATTATTCATAACATTTTGTGCTAATTGCAGCACAGCTTGCTCAGTTGAATGCTGTGCTCTGTAGCCATGTTGATTATCATTTAATAATTTATTAATAGACAGAAATGAAGTGACTCTGACAAAAATAATTTTTTCTAGTACTTTGGAAATTGGAAAAATTAGAGATCTTTGTCTGTAATTACTTGTTTCTAATTTGTTCCTCTTTTTGTAACATTATTATTTGAAAAGACCAAATTCCACTAGCTGAAGTTCTGTACTGCAGTGCCTGTAGTAAACTTGATGTGCCACGAATCAATCACAGCTACAGAGTTGATTCGTTCAGTATTAAACATCCTTCAGGGTGAAAACATGTTCATGAGGTACTTGGTGCCAACTTTTGTCATGTTATGTTAGAAATTGAATAGCAAACTATCTCAGCTACTACACGCAAGCTATTAATCAATGCACTAACTGCTGGCATCGATACCAGATTCTCCTATATCTACAGTGATATGGATTGGATATCAGTAATAATGCTGCAATAATGCATCTAAAGTTTAAAATTAATTGGACTGACAATACCTCGTTGATCAACAGTGGAATAAAGGTATAATACATAACACGTTACTACTTATTTCTTCACATTTTCAAATGTTTTCATTGTTTGATTCATTATAACTTATATTTGTTCTTTGTTTGGTATATACATATGCTAATGTATTACACAATATTTTCCTTTTGTTCAGCATCTGAAGAATCTCTTGGCCTCATCTGCAACTGCTACAACTGAGATCGAGTCTGGCTCATTATAAGTCGAAGTGGACAACTTCTCCGGTCGCAAGAAGATATCACTGTCAGAAGAAACATTAAGGTAGATCAGATGATATGACGATCACTACTCCAAATCTTCATCCAATTAAATACACCCTTATCATCCAGTGCAGCAGTTGAATGTGTATTATTCAGTTGTACCAGTATGACAATGAGCAACAAATGCACAAAAATGAGTGATGAATTGTTTGGAAGCCTAGTAATGCTAAAATTCCACAAGGGCTTGTTTCAAGTTGTGATAAATGCATTTCAAATCAATAATTAACGTCATCTTTAATTGCATTCCATGCAACACTATTTGGTAACTATGTTTTAATTGAAACACGATTTGATATTTTATTGCTTCGTTATAAAGCTATAGAATTTTGAACTAGAATTGTCCTTTTGTATTCTTTCCATCAGAACCTTAACTAGAAGCAAAAAATGCATCAGCGTCCAGCGTCACACATTTGTTAAAATATTGTTGTAAACTTTAACACTCGTTACTACAGACACCAATGTTATAACTTCAATGATCTTTATTTCCAACACCAGTGTTGTAGTTTCCAACGATCGTCAAGTAATCGTTATTCCGCAGGTTCAAGATTTCCGATAGATGAACAAAACTGCTTCAAACCCAAACTTTGTTGAATGTTGATTATTCAAATCAACAGTAATAGAAACACCAAACTAATCCAAGTAACAATATAAATCACATTTTGACTTGCTTCAAACCTTGCTGTTCACTTTGCTTCAAACCTTGCTGTTCACTACACTACTCCTGCCCCTATATACAAGAGATTCTTCAAATCCAAATATAGCAAAGATAACATATATAACAAAAAAACGATAATTAATTATATAGCGTAATTCAATCATTAGCGCGGTTATAACAATATGTACAGAAAATTTCCACAAATAGCATGTGAATGAATGTAAAGAAATAAAGTTAAAAAAAGAATATAATGATGCAAATGCATCCCAGTCAACCTATAAGTTTATGCACCGTATTTTGATTACTATGCTTAAGTTCCATAGATGCAGTAATTGTGAACAATCAATTTTTATTAGAAACTTCCCAACCCCACAGCCAAGAACTTAATATTATTATTCTATCAAGTAAAATTTCTACATCTGTTAGCATGATTAAAGCTTGACAAGACCAGATAATTGTTGAGAATTGTACAATTATTTGGTTAAAAAGTTTTTCTATGAATTAAAAAACTTTTCAATGCCAACGTTTTTGTTTTTCACATGTTCAGAAGATTCCTCCAGAGATTTTAAAATTTTCTTGGCTGTATTGCTCAAACCCAAGACCGCAGCCTCCTGTGGTGTGTCGTGTACCATAGAAGTTGCAGCAGCAGTAGGATTCCTTATCTTGTGATACTGAACAAAATAATACAAACAAACATGATAAGTGGTAATTAATGGTTACACACGTTACATAGGAACTAGACGATCCCATGAAACATAATTATTAACTCCAAACAAATGTATTAGACAATAACTTAACATCAATAATGTTAACAAACATAAGGTAAATACTTTTTCAACCCAGCCACCAAGACCTTGGTAGGCCATAGCACCTCCATAAGCTACTGGTTTGTTGTAGAATGGTGAAACTGTGGAAGGCTTTTCGGTCTGATAAAAATAAAATCCATCATATTTTAATTTATTTATGAATTTGTATGTAGGAAAAAGAATAGTTTGATGTGTGATAAAGTCAAAATAAACATGGAAAATATTTATTGATTACAATTATCTACATTTTTATTGTGACATAAAACTGGACAAAATGTCATTAAAAAGCAAATAAGTCACTCTAAACTCAAACTTTACCCAAAGTTTAAGCAATAGGTCAGCAACTTTTGAATATCACATTAATCAGAAACAAATGTTTTACTAGTTAGATCTGTTTGCAAATGATTTGATCAATCTCTGGAAAAACTTGTATGAAACTAACGTGACCAATCTCTTGTAATTATTTCAAGGTTTTGTAAACCTGTATTCAGGTTACTCCAGCAAACTCAATCTCTTGTGAATTAGCTCATGATAAATTTTGATCTTGATTTAATTTTTAACCTTTCATAACGGACCAGGCAATAACGTTCAACCATAATGCCTAAACTTGTGTGATAAAAATCTATTCTGATATTCAATTGCAACACTTCTAATTTAGATTATC
Source organism: Helobdella robusta (assembly GCF_000326865.2). NCBI lineage: Eukaryota > Metazoa > Annelida > Clitellata > Rhynchobdellida > Glossiphoniidae > Helobdella > Helobdella robusta. The sequence continues at coordinate 3,145,868 of NW_008704083.1, forward strand.
ATAATATTTTAAAATATGAAGGCTCAAAATGCTATGAAACAAAAATAATATGTTTCTCAAAATTAAAAATAGTTCATCAGTTAAATGGTCTACAGACGTTTGGGGTTCATAGGATGTTTAGCCACTATTTATTTGGACGTTTGGTCCAGATTTGTTAGACAGTTGGTCCCATTGAATTAAACATAGGAAATAAAATGAAGTGTTTGATGTGAACGATGACCTGGAAGCAATTACATCACTATGGTGTATTTTTACAATGTAAACGATTGACCCGTGGTGTCCCCTAGCATCAATTACAACAGATGTGACGACTGGAAGGAAGAGAAATTATAACAGCACACACCTATTGCAATTGATGCAAATGCTTCCAAGTCAATGCTCGGATCAAACGCTTCATCTTACTACCTGTGTGTAATTCAATGGGACAAACCATCTTAAAATCGGAGCCAAACCAATTGTCCAACTAAATGTAGAACCAACCATTTAAAAATCGGAGCCAAACATCCAAATGAATAGGAACCAAATGTCTGGAGTTCCATTTGAACACAAATGTTTTATATCAATATTTAGTAATTTAGCAAACATATTTTAAATTTAAAACAGCAAACTATAAAAGAAAAAGAATGTTTTTCATACATTTTTTGTCTTTTCAGAGAAATAATTTGATGAGTTTATTTCATCTGCAGATTGGCCAAAATTGTTCGAATTTGAATGTGAATACATTTTGGTGGACTCAAATTGATGATGATGTTTTTCAGACAAATACAAGCTGCTTGGTGTTTTGAATGGAAGATTTTCTTTTGAGACATCAAATTTAAGGTCAGCACTGTTTGATGGTAATGTTGACAAAAAACTTTCAGGCAAAATTTTATCCTTGAATGAAGCTAAAGAGTGTTTGGACAAATTAGGTGTCGATGATGATGGGAGAACTTGTGATAAAGTTGATGGGACAGCCTGCATTATAGATGGTGACCGTGCAATTATAGTTTTTTTTTTGACATCAGGCAATTCGTTTGTTAAATCTGAAGCCTTTCTTTTGTTTAATGGCTCTCTTGGTTTTACATCTTTATAAAGTTCTGAAGCTGCAAATACATTATTATAAAACAATTAAAAATTCAAAGCAATTTGTTTCAAAATAAACATTCCATTTTGTACTGCAGATGCTAAAATTCAAAATTACAACTAAGCAAATAAGCAAGCACATTACATTTCACAGTAAATTTCACAAGCACACATCTAAAATTTAATGTAAATTTCATTAGTTGAGTAAAATTGACAGATAGTTTATTTAAAGTGATAGACAGGAATCAATGACTTGTTATCTTCCTACCATTACGCTATTCATAAAAAATTAAATTATCTAACATCTTATTTAAATCAAAATTAGAAAAGTGTCAAATTGACAGGCTGAAGTGAAGTCTTTACTAGAGACACACCAAATGATCATTTGGCCAAACATTTGACCAAAGTTTGTCATTTGGGTTCAAATATTTTTAGACCAAATAGCATAATTTTTGTTTAAATCATCACTTTTTCAAATTCCAGAACAGCAATTGATTAATATTAACAAAAAATATATTCTGGCCATCATAGCTGTTAAAACATTTGAATCTGAGCAAGAGATTTGCACGTATTGAATTTTTGATAAAGAAATGTTGGATGTTGAAATGATGTTTGAGAAAGAAATGTTGGAGTCACCTACTAGTTTCTCATTCTAAATTTTTTTTCAAAACAGTAGGTTTTTTGATATTTGGCCTTCAGCTTTAGCTGAATAGTTGATTACCTATTCGGCCTTTGGCCAAATTCACCATTTGGTGTATCTCGAGTATTAAAAACCAAAACTTGCTACAAAGTTAAAAATTTAAAATCATGTTGATATCCATGCAAAAGCACCTTGCAAATTCTATAAACAATGTTGTAAAATTAAAAATCTTGTTGATATTCATCCAAAAGCACTGTGCAAATTCTAAAAACAATGTTATCACTAAAATTGTAGCCTATGACTTGAAATTACAGCAGTTTTTATCTACCAACCTTCATGATATACTTCTTTAGGGAAGCTTCTCTTTAGAGTTGAAGACTTGTCATCTGGAAATTATATTATTTTATATTAAATTAAAACGAAAATATGTCATAATCTATTACTCAAACTTTGTGGACTAAATGCTTTATCTGCCAAACCACCAAAGAAATTTTTATTGTCATTTTCATGAGATGTATTTTGATGAGAATGTCCCTGTGAACAAATAATTCCAAAATAAATACATGCATAAATTATGGCAACATGAGTGCTGATCTTACCTCAACTGGAATTATCAGCTCATCATTTGTAACTTCATATCCGTTTCTATCCTCCTCATCATCATTTTCAGATGCAGAGGTCATCAATGATTGGACCCATGATGGAGGAGTGAGGTAATTTTTCATAGTATTTTTCAAGCGATTGAGAAAAGACTAAATAAAATATCATCAATGTATAATCATATATCCTATATTTTAATAAACAATATTTTTCAGCTACGTATTCAAATACCAAACAAAATTCTGAAAGAATCAGTTTGCAAAATAAATAAGTTGTTAGAAAAAAAATCTGTTTGCAAATTAAATAAATAAGTATGCAAATCAAATGTATGTAAAAACATTTATTTCATTATCCTTGGGCTAACTAACATTTAATTATAGAAAATAATTCGAGCCTAATCTAATCTCTAATGATATTTTAGCAATTATATATATTATATATATATGAGTTATAACATAGGGTCAATAATTTTTTAAAAAAGATTGTACAGTTAGACTTCCTTATAACAACAAAAATACAACAAAAAGCTTTCTTTAATTTTTTTAGGTCCCTTGGAATTTTACATATTAAATGATGTTCCTGTATCTAAAAAACAAAAATAATTTCTCTATCTATAACAAATAAATTTTATGAAAGTAAAAAAAAAATATCCGACAAGCAAATATTTTATGAATTGGTACTTCTTTAATTTCCTAGAGCCATATTTAATTTGTCTTGATCTAGTATTCTAATAATTTTTTTATATACATAAAATGTAAGTACATATATATAAAATAAATACGGTATAATATTATGTTATTTTTCACATTTTTTACAGTCATACTATGTATTATTACTTTTTGTTATAGAAATATAAATGGTTAAGAGGTTGATTTTCATAAATATATAGCACATAAACACCTTTCAAGTATTTATATATAAATATATATATATTTTATTTTATTTATATTTATTGATAATATATATATATTCATTTATTTTTATATATATTAAGCATTAATATAGAATTTTCCAAAACAAATCCTATATATAACAAAATTTCTATATATAACAAATCTCTTTCTTGGAACCAATGCGACACCCAAGAGTGTAATAATAAAATATTATATAATTATAGATTATAATTATATTATACCAGTTGAAAAATATATAAAAACAAAAAACACAGATAATAAATTCAAATGGCATATTTATATACATAATTCATGAATGAGTGATAACATGGGAGCAGTTTTTTAATTTTATTTACAAGAAAGAGAAGCAGACTTATTTTGATTTGATCAGACAGATGTTAGCACACAGCAGTTAGTTAGATTCAGATATTTCCATCAGTTTGTTTAATTGAATTTACATTTTATATTTATTTATTTTTAATTTATACTTTACCAAAAGGAAATTAATTAAAAAACAAAATTGAAATGAAATCAAGGAAAAAATAATCTTTTATTAAATTTACAAAACTACCTGATTTTTATCGTAGGGCCTTGCCGTACTCCTAGAAACTTTATAATTGTTGCCATATTTACTGACACCATAATTATCCGACATGATTCTAGACCGCTCAAAATACGAACGACAACAAGAAACGAACGTTATGGCGGCTAAGACAATCTGAAAAATCACGTGTAGCGCTGAAAAATCCGTGTTGCTTATAAATATTTTCGGTCATAAATTTATTTGTCCCACATATAACAAAAATGATTTCAAGTTCTCTTTAACATTTGTTCTATTATATTATGGTTATAATACAATTTCATTTAAAAAAAATAATTGTAGTTGTTCGAATTTTATTTGTATTTATTTACCAAGAGAAAAGTTTTGTTTTTGTAAACAATGCTTTACCGCACCAATAGAACAAATATATAGACGCTACTTTTGTCATTAATAATTGATGTGGACGGAATGATAATAAGTTCTTATAAAATGTGGCAAATTTTGTTACTAATTACTAATATTTGGAGGTAAGTTTTGTCACCGAAGACTGAAATATATAATGAACTATATAAATAAATAAATAAATAAATATATATATATATATATATATACATACATATACATATACATATATATATATGCGGCGTAGTGTCCTAGTGGTTTAGGTCGCTCGGTGCTGTTTTGCAGTTACTAGCATGTCTATTTCTTCCCAGATTAATAGCGTTGCTAGAAGTTTTTACTTTCATCTAAGTAGAATATAAAAAAACTTTTGCCTTTTCTTGACGATCCAACTCTTTTCCTACTTGTCCTTCATTAGTTTTTATTCTAACTCGCTTCACTATGATCTTCCTGATGCTAAACTCTAGTCTTTTAACTTTGCTGTTCGTGCCCCTTTCTTTTCTCATATATCTCCATATTTTGTTTTTTTGCACTGGCTACCTATAGAATATAGAATAATTTTTAAAATTTGCACGTTAATGTAGTACAAGTCTCAACCTAAATTATTTTTTAAATATTTAGCTAATCGCCCCGATTCACCATCGTCTCCTTATTTTCACATTTTTTTTAGGTTACCAGTACAAGAGAACAAGATATGTAGATATATGAGAAAAGAAAGGGGCACGAGCAACTAGACGAGCAGCATAAAAGCTTTGCTTAAAAGATAGAGTGTAGAATCAGGAAGACCATAGTAGAGCGAGTTACAATAATTAATCCTAGATAAGACTAACGAAGTAACAAGGAGAAGAGTAGGATCGTCAAGTAAAGACAGAAGTTTGTTTATTCTACGTAAATGAAAGTAAGAACTTCTAGCAACACTATTAATCTGAGAAGAAAAATACATAGGAATCGAAGATAGAGCCTAGACTACGAAACTTGTGAAAAACATCAAGAGTTTTAGAATCAGGTAAGATAATAGGAGGAATAGTAATAGAGTGTTTAGATTTATTAAAACAAATTAATTCAAATTTAGAAGGATTAAGTTTAAGACACATAGAGTCAGACCAGTCGATAACTGAAGAAAGACATAGAGATAGATTATGAAGAACACTATTGAGATTATTTGAAGGAAAAGAAGTATAAATATAAGAATCATCAGCATATAGCTAACCAGAGAAAGAAAAGTTATTAATAATACGCGGTAGTTCAGAGGTATAGAGTATAAATAGAAGAGGGCCAAGGATAGAACCCTGAGGTACCCCGAAAGTAAAAGTAGAAGAGTTTAAAATAAAATTATTGGGAACAACAGGAAAAACGATTACAGAGATAAGAAGAAAACCAAGATAGACAAGAATCAGTAATATTAAAAAAAAGATCTAGCAGCTTCAAGAGAATAGTATGATCAACAGTATTAAAAGCAGAGAAACGGTCTAGCGCAAGAAAAGTAAGATCATTATTGTTACTAGAGAGAAGGATATACTTATGTATTTTGAGTAAAGAAGTTTCAGTACTGTGAGCATGGATATATATATATATCCATGACATGACTGTGAGCAGGTATGAAACCAGGTTCTCTGGAAATATCTACCTCCTTCTCTAACTATATTTTTCCATCACTTGCAATGTTTAGAGCGGATCTCAAAACCCATCTGTTTGCAAAATTCACTGGGGAGCACTGTTGAACATCGGGGAAATTGTGCTTTACAAAGTTGTTGATTGAATAACTGATTAACTATTAAATGATATCTCCAATATCTCAATAGTAAACATTTTTCGTTTGTGTATAATTTTTGTTCTAGTTATTACTTAAATACAATTTATTTGTTTTTTAGTTATAAAAAATGATTAATTATATAATAAAGAGCCATAAAAATATGAAATTAAGAGAGCACACAATTTTTACATCTGTATTTAAATATCTTTGGTTTTGTCCTAAATGAGCGCGATTTTTGTTTTCATTAGTGATGATTTAATTTTTCTTGCTGGCCATTCTGTCAATGTCGGGTTCCGGGTGAATTTTTTGATGTTTTAATTCATTAACATGATGACGATGCATACATTTCGTCATGTCTTCTTTGCTGTAAAAAAGTGTAATTCTTGTAAAGTAAATATAATGCTGCTACTACTACAACTAGATGTGGTGACAATAAAAATTAAAAATAAAATGAGTGAAGCTGCACTTTCAAGTTTTACAATAATTTGTGCCTTGTGGGCATGTTTTATTATAATTATTAATTCAGTCAAAATCAAGTCAATTCTTGTTTAATTAAAGTTCTTTTCCAATTAGGGTGGGGTTTTTAATAAATAGTATTACTTTTTTAAAGGTTAATTATTTAAATTTTAATAATAATAATATACTAACTACTGCAATAAAAATATCTCTGCTTGCCTTTATCTTCACTTTCACATTTTTTTAGATCAAATATCACTAACGTAACTGAACATGTTATTTGATTTATAATTTATATTAAATATTAATTTATTTAAATTTTTTTATTTAATTAATACTTTATTTACTAATGGTGACTAAAACACATTTTCCCAATGTAAAGACAGTTTTTGTAATATAAACGACACCCCCACTCCACTCACTGACTAAAATGCATTTAGAAGGCTAACAATGTTATCTCTGTGGTTTAATAAACACAGATAAACACTGTTTATGCTTATGAAAGTGCTGGCTTAGCTATTTCATAAATGATAATAATTGTAATGCTATATTACTATATTAATCAAATAACAAATGTATGACATAATTTTACTAAATTATAATTATATATATTTATGCATTATAATTACAGTATATGTAAAATTAATAATTTTTTTAATATCAGTTGATTTTTTTTCAGGAATAGAAATAAGCTCAGAATCCCAATGTAAAAATTGAAATGAGTTTAAATCAAAATACTTTGTTACCAAGTTTCAAGCCAAGTTGTTTAATATGCAGGAAATGTTTTGATAATCCCAAAGTGCTGCCATGCAGTCATACATTTTGTGAGGAGTGCATAAGAGAGTATGTAACCAGCCGAGGCTATGATGTGTTTGGCTTCTTTCCTTGTCCTACTTGCCATGTTGGAATAACAATACCTTCAGGTGGAATTAATGAGTTTCATCCCCTCCTTAACATGTCTCCAAGGCATTCAGATAATGATATAGAAAACATAAAAACAACTGCTTCAGTCCAATCAAGCACAACACCCATTTCAAGATTAAAGGATCCTCAAGGACTTTCATGCACACAAAATAATTTAATTGTGGTATCTGATAAATATGATTCAAGGATCATAATTTTTGATATGAAATATAAACTTGTTTCTTGTTTTTTATGCAAAGAAAAAATATATTCATGTACAACTTCTTTCAGCAATACTCTTCTGGTTACCAACATGCAGATCGGCCAACCTTTATTGTTGGAATTCAATCTAACAGGGCAAAGATGTGGGATCAAGACAACTCTGAACAAGATGGAAGCAACATATGGGGTAACAGTTTTAAAAGAACCAATGCAGTATGTTGTTTCTGCCGTTGAAACTAGCAGTTTGTATGTCCTAGATGAACATGGTAAACTGCTGAAAAAAATTACTGGCAAGGCACTTCTGGGTCACCCATTTAACTTGTGCTCCAATCAGCTCAATGATATAATAGTTTCAGACAAGTTAAATCATTGTATAAAAATCCTCAACAGAAATGGAAAACTAAAGGTAATATTTTATTTGGTAAATGTAAATAATATGAAATAAATAAATAAATATGTTAAATAATATATCCACATATATGTTCAAATTTTATAGACATCTATAGGACATATGGGTACATGCAAAGATTGTTTATTCGAGCCTGCAGGTCTGTGTAGTGATCAACACAACAATATCATAGTTGCGGACTCGGGAAATAGATGTGTCAAACTTTTTAGCAAGTGTGGTAAATTCATCAGGACACTTGCAGACTTTGAATGCTACATGGAGAAGCCTGTTAATGTAACTCTCTCAAAGGATTATAAACATATTATTATACTTCTCACTGGAAACAAACCAAGAATTGTTATTGATGATTACAGGCCACCACCTAACAGCATAGTCCAATGCATTACCTGATCATTTTTAATGGGATGGAATTTTAAAATATTTGCCTTATTTTACTTACATTTTACTCCATTGGATGGGTTGAAAAATAACCAAAGTATTTTATCACATAAACTTATATGTATTTGAATATTCAATCAATTTTAATATATAATTAAAATAAATAAAAAATGATATAGTTTATATCTATATATAATGATTTTTATATATAGCTCATTTTATACTAGCAACTTGTGCACTGCAACGGTTTCTGCATTTGTCGGATTCTGATTTTTCAGAGAATAAAAAAAATTCAACCAACTTTTATTTGGTTTTATTGCCATTGTTTTTATTAAATCACGGCTGATTGATTATATTGTAGTTTGCAGTAGTTTGCATATATTTCTTTGTCTAAGTTTGTGGTCTGGCGTCAATAAACTCAACCATTAAATATTTCCAAGAAATGAAAAGTTTAATTAGACTAGCGTTTTAGTTTGAATTTTTTATTTTAAAAGTATATAAAAAACACTCGTTTTATAAAAGATTGTATGAAATTCCAAAAGTTGTTGACTTTAAAATGCATTGATAGTGTCATAAACCCATCTTGCTCTTTTCTTTCTGCAACCTCTGTGTGTACGTTTTACTCACAATGTTCCATGTATCCATGTAACGGTCCATACACATTGCTATGCATTTCTGTGATGAAAAAATTTTCCAAATTAATGAAAACAATTGGATAGCATGTACTTGCATAACAAATAAAATCTACATTTCACATACTTTGTGATGAAAATTTGTTAAAAAAACTGCAAGATAGGGTTAATCACAGTGTAGTTTGATCTTACTTTTATCTTTGGGTTCAGACATTTGTTTATCCAAACAAACAGCTGAGCCCAGAAGATTATATGTAGAAAAAACTGGTTGCCATTCTTTGAAAAACTAGACATTTTGCTCAGCAGGAGTGTTGATATGATGAAAAATTTAATTTTCCATCTCTTAGCAATTGAGATAAAGTCAAAAGAGCATCTAATTACTGTGATCCTAAAATGTTAAACTTGAACCTACAACTTAAAAGTGTATTTTTCTTATGTAAGTTCAGGATATTTTGAAGATTAAAAAATTTAGGCTATGAAAATGGTTGCTCCACTTTACAAAAGTTGTTCATTATTGTTGAATACTAATGACTTGAGAAATAAAAATTCATTGTATAGCACATTGTTGCTAGTAATTGTTCAAGTTGTGATTAAGTGAACGAAATTCAAAGCTAAATTATGGTTATTTTGAGGATGACAAAATAAATATTGAATCTAATTACCTGTTCTGAATTATCCAAACCACTTCCTGGTTTTGGTATGCACTTTTTAAAACATTTATCAGACATTTTCTGTTTAAAAAAAGTGTATAATTAAATTAAACAATGATATTAATTTAATTTTTAACATGTAATATAATAATGAGTAAAAACGAGATGATCACTTAGCCTGCTTCAATAATTATTATAAATAATTATTGATAATTTAAATTAATAATAGTGATAGTCTTTCTTTCCTTTAGTAGTGACACACTTATTTTTAAAAGTAGAAGACTACTTTGTAAAAAAGAATAGAATGGATTATGAGTTTAATATTAATTTTATTAATAAAGTTAAGTTTAAACTTTAAAGTATAAAACATAAAAAAATATAAATTCAGAGGTCACATTTGCAATTAGATTAGACTAAAAGTTTGTTTAGTTTGTAAAGTTTACCCTTAGTAACTTACCATTACTATTTTTTTAAATTAAAGTAAATAAATTAATTAAATTTAAATTGCTTTATTTCATTTATTTATTAAATTTTTATTTTGTTCATCATTTTTTGGTTAATTGGTTTTTTATCTCCTGTTAATCTAAAATTTAGATTTTCTAAATGTTAATGATTTTATTTTAGTAAAATCATTAGATCATAATATGTAATAAGTTTGTTATTTTATTAAATATTTTAATTGAACGTCAGCCAAATTTTTATTCTACGGAAGTCACGAAAAATCAGAATACACGATCAGAACGAACCTGCAGAAGTTCTTGGGCGTTTGCAACAGCGATTTGGGCTTTTACTTGTTCCATGAGTTGTTGTTTCTGATTGCTATCAAGTTTGCCCGCCCCGCTAAGATTACCCAATGGAGAATCCATTTTCAACGAGATTTATTGTGCAACTAATTAATCTAATCTAATGTTATTAAAATGAGACAACTGCTATTCAGTCAGAAAAAGCGCTCACTTGAGCGAAAACATGTGAATGTTTAAATAAGAATTTAAGTTATAAATTTAAGTAACCTTGAACAAAAGTGATGGGTTTGATTTTTAATGACATCGATGTCATATTCTATTTATATGGTCATACGTATACGTAAAATACATCTCCTGCATTCTATATATGCATGCATATACATATATAAATATATCAAATGTGCAAGAAAACAAGATATGGAGATATATGAGAAAAGAACGGGGCACGAGCAACTAGACGAGCAGCTGAGTTAAAAGCTTTGCTTAAAGGATAGAGTATAGAATCAGCGAGTTACAATAATCAATCATAGATAAAACTAACGAAGTAACAAGAAGGAGAAGAGTAGGATCATCAAGAAAAGGCAAAAGTTTTTTTATTCTACGTAGATGAAAGTAAAACTTCTAGCAACACAATCTGAGAAGAAAGAGACATAGAATCAAAGATAATGCCTAGACTACAAAACTTGTGAGAAACGTGAAGAGTTTTAAAATCAGGTAAGATAATAGGAGGAATAGTAATAGAATGTTTAGATTTATTAAAACAAATTAAGTTGTCCAATTACGGATTCCGAAGCATAGCTTCTAAATGGTTCAGATCATATTTATACGATCGAAAAAAGTTTGTTTCCGTCGAAAATGTTGAATCCTCATTGCCACTTATCAAAACTGGTGTCCCCCAAGGGTCGATCTTGAGACCATTATTATTCATTCTGTTCGTGAATGATATTATTTTCGTGTCTGATCGTTGTACTACGGTACTATTTGCAGACGATACCAATATATTTTTGTCTGGTAAAGATCCATGAGTGTTGTTTAGAGAAATGAATACAGAGCTTGTTAAATTTTATGATTATTTTAGATTGAACAAAATGGTTTTAAATGTGAAAAAAATCATGTTCATCATTTTCGGACCGAAAATTAAGACTAACAATAACATATTTGAAAATTTAACAATAAGAATTGGTAATACTGCGCTACCTTGTGTTCACTCCACAAAATTCCTTGGAATTATCACACAAATCGAATTGAATTGGACTCAACACGTAAATATTGTCATCAGTAAATTATACAAAGTTATTGGCATTGTATACAAATTGGGGAATAGATTAGCACCAAACACTATGATAATGATCTATTATGCGTTTTTCTATTCATATTTCATTTATGACAACATGGATAAACATGGATAAACATTTAAATATTTAACTAATAAATTACGAGTACTATAGAAATATTTTTGGTGTCTGCTTTTATTTATATAGGTGTGATCACACAGAACTCTTATTTTTTAATTATAAAATACTTAACATTGAACAAATCAACAAATATGTCATTCTTATTTTTATGTATAAAGTGACCCATTACGAAAACTACAGATTCTTAAACACTTTCGCATATTTATCTTCATCAAGTAGACAAAACGGTATGATGGGTTCCATGAAAAGTAGGACCGTAACAAATGATCGAAATTGGTCTATACGCGGCATTAAATTATGGAAAACTATCGTCAGTGACCAAGTCTTAGTAATGTTTATTAATAACTTTAAATGTTTTGTAAAAAAGAGTCTACTCAGCACAGCTAGTCTGCAATGATTTAATTTATAAATCTTGTTCATCTAATATATGTGTTTGTTATTACTATTATGCTAGAAATGTTTCATTTTTTTCGTTGATTTTGTTGAATTTAGTTTTTTTTAGTTCGCTTGATTAAATTGGTACTGCAATTTATTCTATTTGTCAATTTTAGGATATGAGTTTATTGTTGATATTAACAATAACCACTCAGTTTCTTATTGATAAGTCTATGTGTTCTTTGCTCATTTGTTTAAGGGAATCAGCACAAGTTTATTCTTAACTTCTTGATTGCCTGAATGTCAAATAAAATTTGGAAAAAAAAAATATATAAATATAAGCGTAGAGTTGATAATGTCAGAAAAATTAAAACATTTTGAATTAAACAAGCGGTTTAAAGATTAAATAGTAATTTTAAATTATATATACATACATACATATATATATATATATATATATATATATATATATATATATATATATATATAATTTGGTATGAGGTTCTCAGATAAACATGTTCGGTTCCTCATTTGGTTTTACAATCTAGGCTCCGACGATGGCATTAGCCAAAACGGCCGTCAGCCAAACTTCACAGTTTAATAAAGCTGAAACAAAACAGCTTCGTGTTGTTGAAATTTTATTTAAAAAACTTCTAACTGTAAAATGGGGTGTAATCTTCAACCGAACATATATATATATATATATATATATATATATATATATATATATATATATATATTAACGAACAGTATCAAATGTGTTAGCAAAGCAACCGATTATTACCTTATTACCAACACAAAATTTTCAAAAATATGAAAAGGGAATAAATTAATTTTAATGGGATTTCAATGAATTAATCTATTCAGAAATCAATTGTACGCTTTTAATTAGCCGTTATAGCAATTTTGAAATATAAGGCCTTGATTTGACACAATGCTTTGCTTCTTCAAACTTGTATTCATGACTTGTAAATTAATGTGACCTGCATTGCTTTGTTATTGAAGAATTTGTAACTTGGTTTAACACTATAATTTGCAACTTGTTATTAAAAAGTTGAGTTTTATCAAGTTAAAATATGAGGAGATATAAACGTTTAATTTTGCTGATAGTTATTTTATTTACTGGTAAGTAAGCAGTTATTAATAATTTCATTCAACCATTGTTTTAAGAATAAAATAATTTTCAAAAACAGTAAAAAAAGAATTAACAGAAGCACAAAGTTGCAAGGATGTAAAAAAGCAAATAATGTTTTTGGTAGATTCTTCCTATAGCGTATGCGAATCAAATGATATTGACCATCCAGACTGTAACTGGAATATTATGAAAAGTTTTTTAAAAGATGTTGTAGCATTGTTGCCCATGCAAACCAGAAATTTACAAGTTGGAATCACGACATTTTCTACAAGGATCAATAAGCAAACAAACTCGTCGTTAACCTCTGACCAAAATTTGCTTATGACAATTATTGATCAGATGCCATATGTTGGAGGTTATGTTTAATACTTTCAATACATCCTTTTTCAAATAAAACATTTTTCATTGAAAATAGTTTAAAATAAAACATAAAAATCTCCTAGGTAACACCAATATCTCGGGAGCTTTAAGGTATGCACGTTCCATATTTTTGAACGGAATGTATTCTTCAAATATTGATGTCAAGAAAGTGATTGTGTTGATAACGGATGGACTATCAAATGTTGATTCTTCTTTAACCCTCCAAGAAGCCAGACTAAACAAACAATTGTCCATTGAACAATATGCGATCGGAGTCACCAAGTACATGAACGAAGATGAGCTGCAGGATCTAGTCAGCGACCCTGTTTCGTATCATTATCTGAATGCGTCAGATTTCAGCCACCTCAACTTACTGATCAACGAGCTGCTCCAAAGACTTACTTGCAGCCAGCCACCTCTACCTGAACGTAAGTAACACACGTTTGATATATAAAATATTTTCACGCAGTATTCAGTTTGATACAATAATGAAATGTTTGCCAAACAGCTTGTCGAGACACCAGATCCGACATAGCGTTTGTTTTAGATTCGTCTGGAAGCATAATTATTCAGCATTCCGACAACTCAAGAGATTTATCTAACTGGGTGCTAGTAAAAAATGTTGTCATTAATGTAGCCAAAAATCTCAACATCGGTCTTAGCCAGACAAGAATTTCTCTGATTACGTTCTCGCATATTGCTAGAGTAGAATTTTATTTGAAAGATTTCAACGATTTTGAATCACTCGCTGCCAACATATCGAAAATTGACATCATTGGTTCAGAAACGAATACGTCAGGAGCGTTGAGACTAATGAATGATGTTGTTTTCAACGTTAAAAACGGTGACCGGCCCGACGTTCCCAACGTCGCCATCGTCATGACCGATGGTCAATCTAACGTTAACTATACCGGCACCGTACCTGAAGCGACCAGAGCTAAAAACTCAAATACTCGAATATTTGTAATAGGTTTGACCGACGAAATCTATTATAAAGAGCTGCAGGGTATAGCCAGCCTACCATGGGAAACTCATTTGTTCAACCGAACGTCATTTTCTCTGGCTGATACCATAGTCAGTAATCTGGTGTGGAATGTATGCCATAGTCCATGCACCCACGTTGAAAATGGATCATGTAATAATGGATCAATAACAAGTGAATAATTGTGGGGCTGATGTTTATATGTTATATAATAACTCTGTACGACTGTACCATTAGTCTACAACGTTCTGAATAATGTTCGGGACATCAACAAAAAATAAAGTAGCAAATAGGTTAATGAGGTCACCACATTCAATATTTTGGCGATTAGAGTGCTATACTTTATTTCATAATTTATTTGGAAAAACATTTCAATTGTTTGAAAATTGATGAATTTATTAATTAGGGATAGCAAGGAATTAACAGGCTTATATTGTCTGAAATAATATTTTGTCATTTTAAATTTTGAAATTCTCTACAAATAATTCAGGATGCTGCCAAACGAGAAACTAAGTTGGATCACGTACCCGGGAAGTCTCATCATTGGACACGACTATGCCCGGCTAACTGACATTATGACTGCAGACGCGTGCAAGTCCATCTGTCTGCAGGATCCTCTCTGTCGTTCAATTGAGTTCATCCCGCTTTATCAGGAGTGTAGTGTCTCATATTACCGAAAGTCTGATGTCACGCAGAGTTTCAGGAAGGACCCAGAAGTCAATTATTATGAATGGATTTGTGCTTTTTAGTTTTCCATTTTTTTAGAACTCGTGTACTTTTTCGATCAAAATAATCAATAATTTCATCTTTGTAGCAGTGAGTTAAAGTTTTTTACACACAAAATTTGTTGAAAAATGAGATTTTCATGTAGTATTGATATTATAGTTTTATTTGTTTTTGTATTTTTAAATTAAAACATATATTTTACAGATAAATCAAAGATTTTCATTATCGTTTTGTTTTTTGTTAACTTTAATCTTTTAAAATTTTGCGTTCATTAAAAAAACGATTTTAAAGAAAGAAAGAAGAAATGTATTTTGTTTTTTCATTATTGCAAAATAATCAAAAAATTTTGTTTCCATAGCTTATCCAATGAAGACTAAAATTCTCCGATAGATATTTTTGCAAGATGTTTTCAATAAATGAGATTTTAAGGCAAAAACGTACCTGCCCAATAATTATAAAATCCATCAACAGAAACGATTGTACTAAACTTCCAAAAATATTTCAAATTAATGAAGAATTAACAGAAAATGCAAAACGTTTGTTCTTTGTAAAAAAAATTGAATTATTAAATTAACTATGTTTCGGTTAACCACAAATCCATTCATAATAATTGACTTCTGGGTCCTTCCTGAAACTCTGCGTGACATCAGACTTTCGGTAATATGAGACACTACACTCCTGATAAAGCGGGATGAACTCAATTGAACGACAGAGAGGATCCTGCAGACAGATGGACTTGCACGCGTCTGCAGTCATAATGTCAGTTAGCCGGGCATAGTCGTGTCCAATGATGAGACTTCCCGGGTACGTGATCCAACTTAGTTTCTCGTTTGGCAAGCATCCTGAATTATTTAATTACAAAATGGAACAAAGCTTAATAAAAGTTATTATATAATAAAAATGAAAAACATCAAATTACTAATAGGCGATCCAGCCCTACAAGCTCCTTCGTTGCTGTCCACACACGGACCGTGACAAACGTTCCAAACCAAATTGCTAACGATTGTATCAACCAAAGAATATGTGGTACTATTAAAATAGTGTTGGTCTAGCGGAAGACTGCTCATTGCTTGCAACTCAAACGTATTTATTTCATTTGTAATGCCAATAATAAACATTCTTGTACCTACGTGATAAAATTAGTCAAATCAAATACGTAAAAAGATAATTTTAAAATTAATTATACCAAAATTTTTTGCTCTTATAGCCTCGGGAATAGTTTCTGATTGATTAACGTTAGATTGACCATCGGTCATGACGATGGCGACGTTGGGAACGTCGGGCCGGTCACCGTTTTTAACGTTGAAAACAACATCATTCATTAGTCTCAACGCTCCTGACGTATTCGTTTCTGAACCAATGATGTCAATTTTCGATATGTTGGCAGCGAGTGATTCAAAATCGTTGAAATCTTTCAAATAAAACTCTACTCTAGCAATATGCGAGAACGTAATCAGAGAAATTCTTGTCTGGCTAAGACCGATGTTGAGATTTTTGGCTACATTAATGACAAAATTTTTTACTAGCACCCAGTTAGATAAATCTCTTGAGTTGTCGGAATGCTGAATAATTATGCTTCCAGACGAATCTAAAACAAACGCTATGTCGGATCTGGTGTCTCGACAAGCTGTTTGGCAAACATTTCATTATTGTATCAAACCGAATACTGCGTGAAAATATTTTATATGTCAAACGTGTGTTACTTACGTTCAGGTAGAGGTGGCTGGCTGCAAGTAAGTCTTTGGAGCAGCTCGTTGATCAGTAAGTTGAGGTGGCTGAAATCTGACGCATTCAGATAATGATACGAAACAGGGTCGCTGACTAGATCCTGCAGCTCATCTTCGTTCATGTACTTGGTGATTCCGATCGCATATTGTTCAATGGACAATTGTTTGTTTAGTCTGGCTTCTTGGAGGGTTAAAGAAGAATCAACATTTGATAATCCATCCGTTATCAACACAATCACTTTCTTGACATCGTAAGATGAAGATGTTGACGAAGGCACCGTTCCCTGCAATGTTGTTACGTTTAATAACACAGACCGAGCATATCTCAACGCTCCTGAAGTATTTGTATTACCTGTTTGGACAAAATGTTCTTGTTATTTATTTTTTAAATTTTAACATTAATTTAATTGTTTACCTCCAGAGTATGGCAAATTGGCAATAACATTCAGCACAGATTTTGTTTTAGAAAACAAAACGGTATTATTGTTTGTGTTGACTTTGGTAGAAAAAGTGATAACGCCAACTTTGGTTTCTCCTTTGTCAATGGGTAAAAGCTGAATGACTTCGCTTAAAAAACTTTTAACATAACTCCAGCTGTTACCATTGTTGCCGGGTGGATCGTTTTCAACGACGCTTGATGAACTGTCAATTAAGAACAAAATTTCGGCATTTCTGCTCACACATTTGCCTGATGGGAGAAATAGATTTCACGTGTGAGTGCCGCAAATGTTCTGTGCTAATTCATACAAAAGCAAACTTGGTTGTGGTCCTGCTATTGAACATGAGGTGAAACAAATAACAATATTAATTGCAAGGATAAATTTTGAAAATATTTTGAGCATGTCATTTAAATATTTTAGACAAAAATATAAATTGGCACGTTGATTTGAACTCTAAATGAAAATATTCAGTGATTTGTTGGTACCTATGTATCCGTGCTATGCATAAATCTTGAATTACAATATAATCTCTAAATCACTTTCTTTAATTGCAACTGCACTCTCCGCGGCGAGTTTTATATATGCTTATTGTGCTTCATATACATTATATACTATGTACTAAAGTACAAAAGCGTTTTATGTATTAATATATTGTAGGTGTCTGTGCATGTGTTTGCGGTGTAAGGAGAATAGAAGCACACTCACGGACACATGCACATGCTCTACATAAATATAAATGAATATATATATATATATTATATATATATATATATATATGTATATATATATATATATTATATGCTCAATACACCGCACAATTCGTCTGTGAATTAACATGTGAAATGAATGAAACATGGAACAAGAACTACAGGTGAGGTCGCCCCCAAACTTATCTGAACAATGTGATTTAATAATAATAGTAGTAATAGAGTATTTAATATATACATAATATTAATATTAATAATATTATCATTGATAATAATTATCAATATCATTATTATAACAGCATTCATAAGTTCATTGGGCTAAGCATAACATTAGACTGAAAAACTCGATGATATAAATTATTTATTATTAGCAAATGACTCATAAGAACTTTGGGATCAACTGAACGATGCAGCAAATAATTTATATAATACTGAGTTTAATTAAAACAATATTAATAATTGAAACCAAGTTGTATATAATATTCTTTAATTTAATCATTTTTAATATTGCTTAAAAAAGTTTCGTAACTTTTGGTATGAAAAATTGGACGTATTTTCTATTCAGTATTAAATGCATATAATTTATTATTTACACATGTTTCTACACATATAATGTATTAGTATAAACAAAAGTTGAGTGGTTTTATGGTTTGATACTCAATGCCAACAACAGCAGAGCACGATCGATTGTTTCGAACATCTGACAGCGCTCGTGGCTTACCTCACGAATCATTAGTCATGAGTCACACGAGCCATTGTTCTTTGTGGTGCCGGCTTGCTTGCTAGCTGATCAAAATGCAAACACTGTAATGAAAAACAACCATTACCCACAAAGCTTTTCGTCTCTGTTTGGATTTTTTTATATTCATATGTTTGATGGCTTATTTTTTCTCATCGATTTTAAACTTACTCATTTTCTTATTTTATTTTTCTGTTAAAATTAAACTATGTGAAGATCGTTTAACTGATTTTAACGCATAAATTCAAAACAATTGTAATGAACGCTAACTAATAATTGAAAAATTAAAAAAATTATTTTTAAAAATAAAAAAAAATTAAAATGCATAAATTTTTAATATCGCAAAATCGATGTCACTTTGTATATTAAATTACACGTCTGAAAAGATTCCAAATTTCAATAATTTAACATCAGGAGATGTGGCAAGAAAATTGAAAACTTTATTATTCGGAACGGAAGAGTGACTAACGTTTGCGAAATAAATTCAACATCAAAACTTGATTTTTATGTAAGTATTCATAAGGGTTTTAATAAAAATTATGAAGCAAACATTATTTTCCATGAAAAAATTTTCTACATAAATTAAAATACTTAAACTCTTTAACGTGTTTTTATGAACCTACATAAAAAATCACTTAATACAGACTCGATTTATCTGGATAATTACAGATTTGTTTTCTATCTTGCAGTAATACTATGGCTAAAAAACTAATAGATTGGCTTGAAATTCTTGTGTGAATAAAAATGAAAGATTTTGTACTTGAAAACCACCAGCGTAAATGGATTACAATTTGGTAAATAAGAGTCTTGAGTACTGCAAAGAACGTAGACGTGGCTATTGCCTGCTCTACTATGAAAAAGGGGTTGAATAGAGGAGAGTGATGTTTCGTAAAAATTTAGCGCTTCATGGTTTATTTTATAAAATTGTAAAACGGACTTAAAGAAATTACTAATAGCTTATGTAAAGTTTTGGTAACCAAAGTAAGTGCTGTTGAAAAGTTCACTTTTATTTATTTAATTTGTATATAAAGAATTTTTAAATATCTTAACATATTTCATTTCAAGAGTGGTTAAATGTGTAAGTTCAACTAAATCGATTTTTATACGAATGTTTGTTTTTTCAATTGCCTGTTTGATTTTTTTTAGAGATTCATGAACTACAGAATCAAATGTCTTGAAACTTTGCATGTACAGGTTTTGGTTAAAGCGAAGAACTTGGGCATGGTTTTAATTTACTCCACTCTAAAAAAAAAGGTTTACCTCGGTGGGGAATGGATTTTAATATTTTTTAGAACTGAAAACCAACTAATTGAATTGATCTTTAGTGAAAGTTGAAGAAAGAAAACTATCGATCCAACTGGTTTAACATTTTGTTTTCGAGTATCGCAAATATTATTATTGTACGTAGAGTTCATATTAATTATTAGGGAAGCACTTATTCGGCCAAGCTGTCGAAGCTGAAAAGAGCAACCCCTTAACATAGACAAGGTTAAAATATTTTCCCCCTCTTGATAAGAGTGGTCGGCAATTTTTTCATAAAAAATTAAACATTTCATAATAATTTATTTTACGGAATTGTAAAACATAGACTTCTAACCACGTGGCTGCAATGCCAATAGTGTTTCAAAGCTATTTTTGTATGTATTTTTTTTAACTAGATAACTGTCGTGAAATATTTTAGATTAAATCAAATAGTGTAATATTTCAATTTTACTTTTAATATTAAACTTTTATATAAAAACTTTGAAATGCATAATAAATTTCAGTTTTAATACTATTTTCAATGTTTAAATGTAGAAATTCAACCAAATTCATTTTTTACACTTGGTGCTTGAGCCAGTATGGATTTGTGGGCTCATGTAATATACGATCGGTATACAAATACATATATAATGTACATTTGCATATTCATTCATATATTCTGGCCGGAGCGGTTAAATAGCATAAAAAGGTATTGTTTATTTTTGTTATGTAGCAAGCAGGTGGGAGCTAGTGTAAATATAAATGAACTAGTCCAGGTTATGAACAAAATCGTTTTGAAAAAAAAAAGAATCGTCAGGCGGATTCGTTTCCTCGT
This sequence comes from Helobdella robusta, assembly GCF_000326865.2. Classification (NCBI taxonomy): domain Eukaryota; kingdom Metazoa; phylum Annelida; class Clitellata; order Rhynchobdellida; family Glossiphoniidae; genus Helobdella; species Helobdella robusta. The sequence goes on from NW_008704083.1 coordinate 3,166,832, forward strand.
GTCTAACGAGTTTTACGCCGATCACAAGTGAATAAAACGAAAAGAAACCTACAGGTTCTACCGAGATTTGAACTCGGATCGCTGGATTCAAAGTCCAGAGTGCTAACCGTTACACCATAGAACCATGCTTAAACCGACTCTTAATAATGTTCATAAGCCATTTATTAGTTTTCTTAATTATTCATTTATCAAGAAATTTAAGATGTACAAAACATTTATTTTCAGTACTTTTCAGTTTTCATCATCGTCTTTTAAAACCTTATATTTTAAATTATTAATCAATAAGCGTAAATTTTATTTAATTATTTATATAGTTATAGATAGTTGATTTAAAAATTAGTTTCAAATTTGTGTTCATCTTAACTTAAATAACAAAACTAGAAAGTTTACTAATTTTGAAAAAAACAGTTGCATCACAAAATCGTCAAAAACGTAGTAGTAAAACATTTTTAGCTCTCGGGTTGAAAATATGTTTCCCTCCCCAGATGTCATGAAAAAACTTTCTTGTTTAAAAATAGTTTTGATTTGGAAAATAAGACTTACCAACCTTGAATCTCCTACGTTCCGAACAACATACATCAATAGCATAATACAAATTTACTACAAAATAAACAAATAAATGAAATAAGCGAAATAAACAAATGAAATAAACAAACAATAGTTACACAAAATATATGAAAACAATAGAACAGAAAAAAGCTAATGTTTGCAATATGGCAGTTTTTAAACAAGATTTTATAACGTATAAACTGTTAATTAACACTCATTACTATGAAGTTAACTTTTCAAGACGTTTAATAAATTATTTTTTCTTTTCATTATCAATTCTTGTCACGCTAACAGCAAAGCAAATCCTTAAAATCAAATTTGTACATACGGAACCCATTACCATTGACGTATATATTAACATAGATAAATTAATTTGTGGAAAAAAAGAGCAAGCCACAGAATAAGTCATTTGCATAATTCTTCGGTATTTTGTATTTAAGAGTATTATTTACTTAATCCTGAGGTGCTGCAGTGGATAAACTGGAATCGTGATTGCGCATAATCAGAGGCGAGTACTTCATTTTGTAAAGAAATACAATTTGTACAGTGGCGAATCTAGACAACTTTGAGGGGGCCAAATTTTGAAAATGTTATAATTTTTACGGGGGGATAGGGGCAAAATTTGTGGTAGTGTGGCTGACGAACTTTTTTGCTTATTACATCTAATTTTTGGTCGATTGATTTTCTGCCTAAAACGGTTTTTTCTGATTTATATTAAAAATCTGCTCACAATGGGACAACCCCCAGATCCGCTACTGAATTTATAAACCACAAATAATAAATATATCCTGCTATCCATAAAACTATCAAGCATTTTTTGCAAGGAAAAGATGATTGTTTTGAAAACATGACAAGAAAGTTTCCCCAATTTAAATATCTTTACAGTAGATGTGTTTGAAACCTACGCAAACTTTTATTAAAATTAGTCTAATTGAATATATAGTCTGTTTTCTAAATTAGTGCTTTCAATATGATTTGTGAGTTGCACTCGTAAAAGTGTACATTTTAAGTCAGCGTTAATTTTTAAACGCCCAAAAAAGTTGCAATACTTGTTACAGGCAAGCATCATACATTAAACGTGTTGGTAAGCAGCAAATGAGTGTAGCACTTGTAGTAGATTTTTAAGAAAATGTATCTAGCAATCATTGTCACCTTCCACAAGTTACAAATTCGCCGCAAATAGGGAGCCTCTCAACAAGCTGGATGGTGTGAGTTGTTAATACGACAACATAAATACATTCAGATGAAAATGTTCTGATTTGAATTTTTGTATAAGAAACTGCTAACAAATTTTATTAATTATTCAAAATTTATAACTGCGTGAAAATTTTATTCTCGTAACACGCACAAAATATAATTCCCAATTTCATTTATTCGAACCATAGAAAATAATGAATGAAAAATATCGAGTCTGTTGTTTTCTCCCGAACAATTCACATACATGATAGAATTTATCTACCTAATATATAAAAAAAAAGAAATAGTCATACGTAGAACTTATCTCTTTCCCATAAAATGGTATGATTGCGTTATTGAATGAGGAGTTAACGAAGGCACGCTCAATTCATTTATTCTTGCTTCCGAGTCGCCGTTCCTTTGTTAGGCTGTGCAATGAGATAGGACGAGATGGTGAGAGGTGGATTGAAGGATTGTGATCACGACTGTGATTAAGATGATTACAAAAATGATGGCACTCTGATTACAATAATGGTGATGATGATGTTGAAAGCATGGATGATGTATAAGCTTGATGTATATTTCAATCATAATAAAACTTAGTTTAGTTGCCAACGTAGATTTTTAAATTTGCAATGAGATTAATAATGATATTAATAATGATAATGTCATTTGTACAGCGCCTCTGCATAGCATGTCTATAATTTTTGAAAAATAATTAATAACTAGTTGACTGTACCTCTGGTATTTAAGGTATCTTTCTTTCACGATATGATGAACAACACTGCCCCAAGTGTAGAGTTTTTGAAAAAAATGCAAACAAAAATTAATATTTGTGTAAGAAGTGATTAATTTGTTGAATCATCTTTTAAGCGAAAGTTGTGTTGATGAGTGAACCTTTGTTATGCCAACCTTTCTTGAAGACAAATTTCTTTCGTTTTATTTTTTCAAAATAAGAGGACTTCAAATTACACGAGATATTTTATCTATGACTCTCTATGTTGAACTTCATCTCATATTTCTATCTTTTATAAAAAAAAGTGTTACCGCTTTAATTACATTTTGTTTGCCTTCGATATCTTCACCGAATGTCACCAAAATATTTACATTGCAGTGGCTTGAAATAACACACAAAATGCAGGTAAAATAATGTTATTAACTGTTTCGATTTTAATAATTGTTTCACGAAAGGTAACAAATTGCATTTGCCTTGACAAAAGTTTCATATGTACTCTTAATATTACGCTCATGTGTAATGTTAAAAACGTAATTAATTGCAAATGTGCAAAAACCAAATAATTTTAAATATTTAGAATTGTAAATAAAACCAATACCTGTAGGTAAACAAATGAAGAATAAAATCAAAATGTAAAACTGTACGTATGACACACAATTACGCGGATTGTCCTCAGTGTATGTCATGCAATAATTACGTGATGCTTCTGACATTGCACAGTATTGCCGGTGGTGAGTTCTTATATATATAAGTGCACGCATGTGATGTCTCTTGAACGTATGAGCTACCACGGCTTTGAAAATTTGAAAAAAAATGCAAGAAATGATTTCCTCTACATTTGTAACAGTTTTGGAAATTTTGTCTTGTGCTTTGATCTATGAACATGATGCTGCTGATTTAAAATTTGACTTGAAGAACAAAATCTACAACTACGTTGAAAACGATGAGATATCAAATGAAACACGCATCACCTTATCGAACCAAAACAACAGTGTCAACGTTAACCATCACGTCTCTGATAAAAACGACCAGAAGAACAGCAACTGCTCAGGTGATAGTAATTGCAACAGTGACGGTTTCACCGCGAGCCCAACAAAGGCATCGGCAGATACGTATTACTATCCCAAGATACCGCCTCACCTCGATGACTGGCCACTTTATTCCGATGAAACATCATCACCCTCATATGAAGAACCATCCCAGATCAAATCAACTACATTCAAATCAGTGCTAATCTCGAGAACAGCAATAAATGTACCGTTACAAAGCAGCAATTCCCACATTGAAACTGCAAAATTATTTGCCCCAGCCACTGGTAATAATCTTAAATATCACAAAAATAGAAAAACTGAAATAGAAAAATTACAAGAAACTGAAATGAAAAAAGAAAAAGCAGCGAAAAGAATTTTAGAAGATGATTTGAGTGATGAAGCGAGGAGAGTCAGAACATATTTCACAGGCAATTCATCGTACGTTCAGTTCAACACTTTCCGTAACATTGCTGTTCAAAATTATAATCTGGTAAGTAAATTAACATTTAAGTTTGCATTCAAAACGCGAAAAGCATCATCTTTCTTAATGAGAGTTCTTTTTTGTGATTCAAAAGAAATGTCAACACAGAAAAATAATCGGGGTGACTACGGCGAGCCAACTGAAAATTACAAACCAAAAGTAGCCCGATACAAAAATCACAACCCACTGAGCAGTTTAAAAGTTCTTCTAGTGCTTTTGAAGGAAGGCCGCTTAAATATATACGTGATGCCCAAGAATTCACAAAATAAAATACTATCTCCGGAGCCGAACACAAACATGCAGAGTTATGAAAGACATGAAAAGAACAGTGATAACGCACAGTTTAGCACATTCAGCCAAATTTATTACCAGAGCGAACTACTTTCTAAATGGAATAAACAGCATCGAAATAATACAAAAATATATAACCGAAACGAGCTGCCTGAATATGTAAAAAGCAACATCATCGTCAATAATAATGGTAAGAAAATTAACGAAAAATATAATAAAAGGCCAGGGAACCTGGGAAGTTATATTGTCAATAATGGGAACGAAGGATATTTGCTGATCAAACACTTTGGTAGAAGTGAGTGTTATAAAATAATTGATCATTGATGTATGTTGCATAATTTTGAACTGCGTCACGAAATATATGACAAGTGATGTATGGTGCACAATTCGAAGCATCGAATGCTTGCGTCAGTGCAGCTGGGCAGAAATTGTTCACGTTAATTAGAGCTGTTGTTGCTTGATAAATTGATTAAAACATATTTGAGTCATGCCGATACCTGGAAGGAGTTAATAATATTGAAGCAAAGTGTTACAAACTTTAAACAACAATTAAAAAACTTACATACGGAAACTATTATAAGTATATTTGTGCATTTGAAATGTTTGCACACATCAAAATGCATGCACACATCAAAATGCAAGCACACATCAAAATGCATGCACACATCAAAATGCATGCACACATCAAAATGCATGCACACATCAAAATGCATGCACACATTGAAATGCATGCAAATGTTGTAATGCATGCACCTATGTGGGCGCACACGAACCTGCACCTCCTAACAATCGCCTGTGCATGCATGCAAGCTGACTTGATGAACGTGCATTAGAATGCATTAGTTATGAATTGGGATTGCAATGTTGTTTTGATTTTATTTGAAAAAAATTTTTAAATATATTTTCAGTTATTAATTGATTTTTATTTCAACTCAACTTTCTTCAAATTAATTTTCTTGTGATTTTTCATTTAATTTGTTTTTCAATAACTATCCATCTGAATTTGGGAGAATTTTTTTGAAAAATTATTAATGATGATCATCAATTTATATTGATTGATATATTTATTGGGTGTTTGCCATACTTCTTGTTTTAATATTAATAAAACAAGTTCAATATAATTCAATATAACCTCATATTATTGACATAGTGAGCAATGGACAAATACCGATCCCCACAATTTTGTTTTAAAAACCAACCCTGATGTATTCTTGGAATTTGAAAACCTATTTTGTAACGGTGTTTAAAGTTCACGCGGAGTTCATTTACTCTCACTACAAAATTCAATACGAAATTTTCTATACAAGTTTGCAAAAATTTGATTTAGATAAAAAACATTAAGCTACTATCGTTTAACATGAAAATATAAAATGTTAAGAAGCTAAGACGTTAGCCAAGTCTTTAAATGTTCAACAGACAATTTTAATCAAGCTCAATTTTAATCAGCATTTATAAAAATGTTGAGACAAGTTAAAAAATATTGCAGAATCAGTTTGAGAAATAAGTTTATTTATCTATCTATTGCGATGCCACGTTTTTTCTCCGTATATCTTCTCTAGTGTTGTTGACAAATGAGTTGTTGGGCATAACTTCAGCTTCGTTAACTTGAACTTACAAAATTTAAAAATTTCAGTTGTTGAATTTGTTCGTTGATAAAGTTTACAAAATCTAATGAAATCCAACCGGTGAGTGCCAATCACCTAACGGTCTCCTCATTGTAGTTTTCTAAAACTCTTATCATCATCGGTGTGATGCGTTCGTTGTTCGGCTCTTTTCGTTTCATCTTTATTGATCTTGTTTTGTGATTGGAAACTGGCATTTACATTGGAATATTCAGTCCACCTCCACAATAAAAAGCCACAGACAACTGAAACACAAATATTTTTTAAATTAGTTTTCGCATGTTTTCATCACACCCGCTCTAACACGTGACAAATTTTCAGAATTTCATATCAATCTTTTTTACTTTTTGTCGTTCGTTGATTTAAGTTTTATTCCTAATTTTTCATGTTCACTTTGTTAAATTAAAATTGATTCAAAATTTTTTTCCAACGTATGATGTCCACTTAGTGGAAGCATCGTCATCAATTTTGTTCAGATATGCTGCTCATTAACAAAGGACTCAACTTATGATATTTGTGATTTTTGGCAGCAAATGTTGAGAATAGCAGCACAAAGTAAAAAAATTGCGAAAAATAAGGCATTGCAACATTTAAGCATATGGTGAACGCATTTTGCACTTTTTTCCACTGTATATGAATCCACCATCACATTACAACTCGAGACCGCTCGGGGCAAAATTATTTTTGAAAAGATGCCGTTGATAAATGTGTTTGTTATGGTTAGACTTGATAAAATAAGTTTGTACAATTAACTAAATCAGGCAGAAAAAACTTCCAATGAAATATAGTGAGCGTGAAGCCAACCGCACTAAAAAATTTCATGCATTTCATCTTGATGTCTCGATGAAACAGCCTCCTGATATGAAACTCCTAACACGCGCACAACATAACTTGAGCATAGTAGGCCCTGCATTATGCTCTTGGTTTGTTAAATGATTGGCCTTTGCTTAAATGTATCTTTTTTTGTGCTGCACGTTGTTTTATAATGCTGTAGAGTTTTGATCATCGTTCATTTATTGAAACATTTGTACCGTTAATTGTTAATTTTCTATTTTTTTATATAAAAAATGGTGAATAAATGCTTGGCTTTCAGACCAGAGTTGGATATGGGTCCATTTTTACTGACCCAACCCAACCCATCGCTTACTCACCCCATTCCAACCCAACTCGCCTGAAAATGCAAAATCTCAACCCAACCCACAAGCCACCATCTCTACGAGTTGCAATTTTAACCAACAACCAAATTTTGACAAATAATATTTAAAACGCAGAACTCAAAAACAACAGCTTTTATTTGAAATAAAATACACCGGTAAAGTAATCACATTGCAAGTGTCATAAAATAACATGAAAATTGAATAAAATTCAAATGTTACTAATATTTTACTTAGTTTTTTTTTCATTAGTCCAGAGTCACTGTCCCACAATGAGTAAAGGTTAGACTTTATCAATATCTATCATGGAAGCTCGACAACCCCATCAAATTAATTCCACTTCTTCAGCTTCCCGTGCAGAGACTTAATCGAGCATCTGAGATTGTGCTGAACTGGCAGAAATGCATAACACTCGTCTAGCAACTTTTGATAGAAGTGTAAAGTCTTTTCTATTGTCTTGTCAGTAGGCTAGCAAAGAGGTGTGGTTGGCAGGAACATCCACGGCTTTGTATCTACCCAATTCTTCATGACCTGAGGGTTTAGCAGTTGAAATTTCATTGGTTGATGAGCTACAGCCATCCAGCAGGTTAGCAAAAGGATCAGAGCTTACTTTCTTGGCTGGCTGAGTGTAATCATCTTCAACATTCTGCTGTGCCGATGTACTGAAATGACATAAGAAAAATGTATAAATGTTAAGCAACTTGGCCTTATCGGATTTTTTACTTTCACAAACTTAGCAAATTAAAATCACACAAACCTCTCTAATGACGCTGAATTTTTTCTGAATCTGTCATACTTTTAAATAAAAATAATTTTCTCGATCGGAAAGAAGTTAACTTTTACCCAACGGAACAATCACAAAAAGAAAGAGGAACCGATAGACCAAAAACACAACAATATAGCTGCGATACAAAATACACCTAATATAAATTAGGTAAAAGGTTTGTTTAAATGTTTAAAAATAAAAAAAAATCGCAAAAATAAATTTGGTTTAATAATAAAAAAAAATTAAAATGTTAAACCAACCCAACCTACGCATCTTCAAAAAATTTGGACTCAACCCAACAATTGCACTGCATAACAAGACTCTTATGCGCGCAGCACAAAGGCCAACTAAGTAACACGATCGTTTAAAGGTTTCATATCTAGATTATGGTGCACAGTTGAATATTGAATCTCTGACTTGACGTGTGAACTAACAAATCGTTCTGTCTGTAGTGGTGAAAAGGAGGATAATGCACATTTGTAGTTTAATTAATTAACCTCTTCGGAGGGTTAATCCAGCAGTCTGCCACATTTCACTCTCCATGCAAATCCACGCCATCCCCTGTCACCTTTCACAATGTTTTATTACTGCTGCTGCTTTCACTTCAAACAATTTGTCGCTGGTCTCCAAAACTATAAAACTTCCACGCATGCATCTTTTCAACTAATTCGAATTGTATAATAAAAAGTAAGTGAACCATGGAAATATTTTTAATGCAGCGCAAAAATTTTGAAATTTTTCACAAATATCCGTTTTGTTGATTGTTGCTATGACGTATAAAATTAACGTTGATTTTTTCAGGCAACGCTGTAAGGAAAATAAAATATCGAAGCAATTTGACTTGACAGTCGTTTTTCTGCAAAATTGAATGCTACAATGACAGCCTTAAGAAGCGAAATAATCTTACTTGCCAGTCGCAGTTTAGAAGCACGTTAATAACATGCACATGTGTGTTTGTGTCGGTAATGTTTTTTGTGTGTCCTCCTTTCGTTTTGTTTATGTTTATTTTTAATAGCATCTTTCGAACATCTACCAATGCAGCATTATTTGTAATTCAAGTCGTCTATTGTTTATGTTAACTACGTACATGATCCGTTGATTACTTACTTGCTTAAAAAAATTTCTTCATTATTTATGCTCAGTTTTGCCGACGTTTGAGTTGATGTTGCATTCTGTTTCAGTCGGTCGCTCAATTTCTTTGGATTTTTTTTCCTTTCTTTTCTTGCCAGTTGGATAATTAGGTTGTTGCTTATTGCTGTCATATGTTCAATGTTTATACGTGTTCTATTTTTATGAGTGCATTCATTGCTTACGTTGTTCGTTAATTATGCTCAGACCTCTAATAAATAGTTTCATGCTTTCTGCTTTTAATCAGAGCAGGCGGTGATTGCTCCATTCAATTACATTTTTAAACAACCAAATAATATTAACAAAGCTACTACTAATACTAAAAACAATAGATAATAAAAAACAAAAAATTATAATAATAATATTAAATAAAGCGCCATGCCAAGCGACTGAGGCGCCAAGTATATTTTCATCGTAACATAAACAAGCCGCGTTGTCCTCATCATCGCACAATTTAGGAAAATAATTTCGTGTTACTTGAACATCCAACAAAAATATTATCCTCTCTCCATTTCAACGTAAACTTTACGGCTACAGGTAGATAAAAAAAAATTAAATATCTTCACGTCGCAAGTACAAAATTATTTTTAAAATAATTTTATTTTAAACATTTAATTGGGTCATCAATCTAACCGATAAAGAAAAGAAAAAATTTATAAACTGTTTAATTCTTTTTTTTAGAGGAATAGGAGTAAAATTAATTAAATTAGCAATAAAGATCTCGATCGTTGATCCGCATATGCAACTGCGGCATCTTCAGCCAGAAATTTATTTTGGTGAACGTTACGCAAATTGGCGCGTCTTTTGTAAAATGGATAAAAAAATTAAAACAAAACTTGAGTTAGAAACACGTTGCCAACAAAATGAACAACTTAAAGAACAACAATAACAATACAACATTGTCAATAACAACAGCAGCTAAGCTACAACGATTGCAGCCAAGACAAGAACCACCGCCACCACCGCTACAACGTAATTGACCAATAGAAACAAAAGTAAACATCTCGCCTTCTATATAAACAACAGGAGAACAAACTATGCAGATAAGTTGCGCTGATTCCTATCGCTGAGCCATCCATCTAACCATTGTAATGAATTTGGACAGAAACAAATAACGCGATGATAAAAAAGGAAGAAGGGAAGAAAACCGGTATGAACGTTGCGGCCATTTTTTAAATAACAAAAATCCAATGCCAAAAAAATGAAATAAAATTGTAAGCGGTTAAATAGACAATGCCTAATGTGTTGTAGGTTATGGGAAATATATTAATAATGTGAATCATATAAACAATAGTTTATGTAGTATATATATATATATAACTATATATATATATATATATATATATATATATATATATATATATATAACTTCGGGGGCTGTTCAACTCAGATCAAACAACTCAAATCTTTTGACGGTACCAACTACCAAGCTAAGGATTGGAGAAAGAAATTTTTCTATTTGTGGTCCCACTGCGTGGAACAGTTTGCCATCTTATATAAGAAATCATTGATTTAAGATTACTTTCGTTTAAACAAATACTGAAGTCTTATCTTTTCACATTATAGAAATTCGTTACTTTTTTGGTTTTGCTATGTTTTTGTGACTTTTATGCATTTCGGTTTCGATGTTTGATTCTCTTTTGAATGAAGTTGGTTGATATAGTTTATTTATTTATTTTTGTGATGTTTCTAACTGGTTCTATTATTTGGTGAATGATTATTAGTATGAATGCATTTATATAGAGAACAGCTTATCTGAAGGTGTAGCTGTTGAGATTTAAATTATTTATCAGGTTCGATTATTGTTGGTGATTTTTGTTTCTGTGAATTTATTGCTGTTATTTTGTGATCGTGAATTTAATATGAATGTGATAGTGCCTTTGAGGTATTGTTTCAATTGGCGCTTTATAAATGTATGTATATATATATATATAATATCTGCTTATATATGCTATATATATTCACTCTACTCTACCGAATTGTTGGCATTAATCAATTTAAAATTTGTCCTTTCAAATTTCCTCACTAAAATTTTCTGGAAATTGTTCAATTTAATTAAAAAAAATTATTATTATCCAAGTTCATCATGAAAATTTAATAAAACAGTTGTTATCCAAATTCATCATGCAGATAGGCCTTTTCGATTTTTCACAAATCATCTTCAGTGCAGGTTTGGTTAATATAGTTTCTTTAAACAATGCAATGTTGGTTCTTCAGCAAAGTGAGTTACTTAGTTGGTATCTTATTCTTTATCTTTGTTGTTGTCATTCTTTTGTTCTTCATTATTATTTAAGTTAGTATTAAGGCTTTGAGTTGGTAATGATGTTATCAGTCTTTGTTGGATGTTTATCATGATAACCTCATTACCAACTCGACGCCTTAATACTAACTTCAATAACAATGAAGAACAAAAGAATGACAACAACAAAGATGAAGAATACGACACCAACTAAGTAAGCGAAATATAAGTAAATAATGGAAAAAATGTTTGATGGGAACTATGCAATGGGTGGACGTTTATGATCATCGGAGTGAGTCATTCATACTTTAATAATATTAATAATAATAACATTAATAATAACATTAATAATAGTAATAATAAAAATAAGAATAATAACAGTAGTAATTTAAAAGTATAAGCATACGAATATAATAAGAGCGTCGCTATTGATAAAATTGTGAATGATGATATTGGCAAAATCGTTACTAATCGTTTCATCATCATCGTCGTCATCGTCGTCGTAATTATTTCATCATCATCATTACATGCACGTTATGGCCCAAATGTTAAAGACATCCACCCATCCCATCCTATCTTACTCTATTTAGTTTGGTAGACATGCGAGCGTTTGATGGCTTCATCATCCGTTCTTCGGCATTTCACTCATGTGTTAAGCTCTTAATAATTTTATTTGCATCAACAAAGTGGCGACCGAATTTCAATTTTTTTCCAAATTTGTTTCACATTAATGATTTAAATGCTTTTATTGTATTTTATTTATTTGTTTTATTTACATTAAAGGATGCTAAAAAAAGAGTAAAAAGTAATTGTATTTTATTTATTTATTTTATTTACATTAAAGGATGCAAAAAAAGAGTAAAAAGTAAAAATGTTACCTGTTTTGGTGCGTGCCTGAGATTACTAAAGGTAATGATTGCGACAAGAGGTGATATGGTATTAAATAACGCAACAATGTCGATTTAGCGACTAAAAATTAAAATAAGGACGCATTAATTGTCAATAATTTTATAACTGAAGAATCAAGACTATATGCATAGTTTTCGTTGCAGCAATTGTTTTTATATATTATTATTATTATTATTATTATCATTATCATTATTATTATTATTATTATTATTATTATTATTATTATTATTGTTGTTATTATTATTATTATTATTATCATCATCATTTTCACCACGTCGTCGTCAGTGGCAGGTTAGGCGATCCCAGAGCTTTGACCTGCCAGCGTTAACCTCTGCCATGCGCCCTCTTTGTTATTCCACGTCAGCAATTATATTTCTTCTCACTGCATGCTCTCTCTCTCTCTCTCTCTCTCTCTCTCTCTCTCTTTCTCTCTCTATAAATTTTTTTTCTGCGAAGTTTTCAATTGAGTATCGTTCTTAAATGTTGAGCGGTTTAAATTATTGACTGTCTGCAGGCTAACATCGATTGACTTCGAAATCTTTTCACAAATCCACCTTCAAAATCAATGCGTATTTGCGTACATTAGATTTAAATAAATAAATAACTAATAAATAAAAGTACTTCAAATTTTTGAATAAAAGTTTACAACAGCCTAAAAATATTGCAAGTAAATAAGGCCGAAATAGAAACCTGAACGACAAAACCCAGAAATGAAAATGGACAGGAAACAAAAGAAGAAAGATTATATATGGGCGCCTCAATGACCCATCTAGTGAATGTTATCTGGCGAACACCAGCATTTACGCTATCAATCATGCAGTCATTCAAGTAAGCATTGCAGTTATACGCTTATATGCACAATTTATTCAGTGGTATAAACAAAAGCTTGATGAATATTAAACAAGCTCGTCAATGGTGTCTAATTGTACGTTCACTTTGTTGTTAAAATAAAACATGTTTGAACTGACGACGACTATATACAATTAGGGTACTTCATTTAGAAATATAAATCTTTATTAGGAGATTGGAAGGATGGACGCTTTATCTCATCGCAATAATATTTTAAATTAGTAAAAAATGAACTCTTGGTTGCAACTTTTGTTCAGCTGCTCTGGCTTGCCTCGACATCGGTTGACTTCCAACACATAGGTACACACATGTAATATAGGTCGGTACGTGCTCGTATATACACAACGTACCTACATTTTTGTTTGTGGCTGACCAAATGGTTAAGTAAGCAGCTGAAAGTATATTTCGTTAAAGCCATTGTATAATGATTGATGATTCACGAACATTAATACTACAACGGCTCACAGACGATTTTGAAATAAATTTCATCGGTGTTTAAAATTTTCGCTATTTAATGCATTGCAAGAATTTGTGCAATAAAAAGTTACTCATGGAAATTTCTATTTGATTTATTAATTATGTAAACATTGTTGGTAGGCACTGAAAATCAAACAATATATGTATGCAAATTTACCACATACAAGTTTGAAAACATTGTCTAGAATAATCATTGTAATGAGAAAACTTATCTAAACCTAACGAAACTTATTTTGAAACCATAAAAAATGGGAAGTGGAAAGTCATTCAAAATCAAATGAACAAATCATGAAGTTCTCTACAACCTTAGAATAATTTTATCTGAAATAACACCGTATAAAGTGCGATCTATCGAACCAACGGTACATTAATCGAAGAATAAATATACATGCATGAAAAAATTAAAGCCGTGTTATTAAAAATTACTGTTGCGAAAATAGCAGCAAAATGAATGAAGCAATAACATAACATCAATAACAACAAATAAAAATGCTTACATACAAACGCGCAGCAACGTCAAACAGAATCCAACGAAGCAAAAGCGGTTTGAAAGCGTGCATAATGCCTCGGTCGTTAAGCCGCCTTTGCTCTCCTCCAAGTTTATCCATGCGACACTGAAAATTAAGAAATATCTTAGAATAACATTTTTCCTGCTTTTTTAACATTTTTTTTAAAATGGCACCAACAACCACAACATCGTCAAAACTAAAAAACGGTGGGAAACACGAGAACAAAATCATCAAACATCTGAGACGAATGATGCTGTGAAACGTGCACAACATGAAGATGAAAAGACGAAAATAAATACTACACGGAAACTGCAACATCACCGATATGTTTATCTCAAGAACTCGTGCTTACACGTACATGCGTAGATAGTTTAGTGGTTTGTGATGAAAATGAATAATTGAAATATTATTACCGAAAATTCATCGAAATAATTATAATTCATAAAAATACGATTGCGCTTTTTTAGAAATAAATTTTACGCTGTGGAACCTAAGTTGTAACTTCTGACAAGAAATGACTCATCCACGTATCACGATTAGAACGTAAAACACAATAATTCAACTGGTTGGAAACCAACATACGACAAATAATATTTCCATAATCTTTCGAAAACCAGCCAAACTATTTAAAAAAACACTAAACGTAAGATCTGAAAAACTCAGTAATAAACAGAAAAACAATGAAAAGAAGCGCAAGTGAGAAACAAATATGCAAGCCAGGGGACACATAATAGTCCAGCAAAAAATGCCGATGATCAAAATAATGCCTTGTTCGCTATCTCTGATATGCCGGTCACGTGATTTCATGTTTCCGGTCGTGACGTCAGCAGTCGCCGTTTTGTTGATCTCATTTTTTTAGGAGGTCGTTTTGGATTGGTTTTTCAGTGGGAGGTTTTTTGTGTGTCGACGGAAAATGAAAATTTGAGATAATTTTAAAAAAAAAAGAAGATCTGACGTGAAGAGAAAATGAAATAAAAACTATAATACTAAAGTCGTTTTATTGTATTAAATATGTATATATATATGTATATATATATATATATATATATATATATACAATTTTATTTATAATAAATGGACAACAAAATCTAAGTCAAAAGCTTGCACTACCGCAAAGATGATTACAAAAAATAAATGAGAATGAAATAAAAAACCTGAAAGAAGTTTATGGAAATCTATCATATTGAATCAACAACTGAGTAACAGCAGGAAAATGATCAGATCGGCTTCCATCGGGGAGATTCAGCGCTGAAGTCTCCTCACAATGGCGATTGTTTGCTGGGGTTAACGCTAAATTGAAGTTAACGCTAAATCTATATAATTTTGACACGGCCTGAAAACTATTACACCTCCCATACAATAAAATGAAGTGGAATTATGTACAATAACAAGGGTTTTAATACCTTTGAATAGATAACGATTTGTGTAATGAAAAATTTTTATTACAACGAATTTCTGGCTACAAACATTTAAACCAAAAAAGTTTCATTATGCGTGTACCTACCTACATGCTATGATAATAATTTATGATTAATTAAACAAACTTCATTAAACAACATTATTGTTGGCTAAATAATTATTTATAAAATCACAAAATTTCACTCAATGACAACATACATAAATCTACTCTTATTTTTACAATAAGAATCAACATAAGTTAAGCCGAGAATGTAAAAAATTGTTATTTGAAAGCTGAATTTTAATGGTTCGATAATTCAAAAGTTAATATGTTTTTATCTTAGAAAAAATATGTCCAATTTTATTAAAACAAAATGAAGATGACGATTAAATGTAGTTAGTTGACGGCGCTTCTTAAAAGTAATCTTTGTATTTTTAGTGCGTGTAGGGTGTGGTTGGCGTGATGTTTATATGCCCATGGAGATGTAGAGATAGGGGCAACCGGAAGTTCTTCACTTTCATTCTTACATCTTTAATGTCATTTTGTCGTAATTTTGAAATAGTTGTTTGTAATTATTTTTCTTGACCAACTTTTATACCATGAAGTTAATTAACTATTAAAAAACATTCATCAATTTCTGTTCTTTTGTTAAAGAAATATTAATTAAAATTCAATTTGTAGAATGAAAACATTGAGTGATAAACTATCTGAATCTTCGACGTCCGTTAGTATCAACGCAATTTTATCTCGCAAAATTGAATTTGAGTGAAGGGTCGCTCAATTAATTTTATTTAGTTTAAAGACTTTTTGTTTAAAAATTGTGATATGAATTCAAATGTCAAAAAAGTCTCGCTCGCACATAAATGTTTTACTCATCTGAATTAAAATTGATTTTCGAAATATTTCGATATATTTAAACAAGCCGACGTATTTGTGAAACGCAGAATATCGGATAAATGCTGACTGTCGCTAAAATTTTATCGAAGGAAGATTTAAATTGCTTAAAACGAATCCCATATTAGTACGCCTGCTCACTCACTTGGTCATAGGCGTGGTTAAGTACCTCGAAAATATCAGATGGTTCAATAAGAGCAGAATTATTTGTAGACACGTTTTATTTGTTTTGATTTATTTATAATAAATCATACCTATTACGATATAACTAACAGGTATGATATATTTTGATGAATGAAAATTTTTAATCATGAATGAATTTGCTATTTAAAGATATTAACAAAAACAGCCAAAAATTCGAATGATCATTTTATATAAATGTAATTTATTTAAAGATTTGAACAACGACAGCTGGCAGAGCGTGGTCATCTCCATCTCCAGCAACAACTCCGTTGAAGTCCTGCTGAATGAACGACTGTCAAAAGTTGTCCAAATGAAAATGAATGCAGTGGGGACGGACGATGAAAAAGGTACTTCAAAAAAGTGAAGTTTCAACGATTCAAAAGTTTTAATTGAATTAAACTATGAGTGAAATTTACCTTTAATCACTTTTATGTTTTCAATTGTAACTTAAATTTTTATTACATTTTATTTCAATCACCTAATTAGTCATTTTGTGATTAATAAATAAAATAATAAATTGATATAATTCTGTTTTTGAAAAAATTTTGGGATCTGCTACAATTTTCACATATTTTACACACAATTTTTATTACAATGAAAACTTCCAGCTTGATAAAATTGCGTATTAACATTTATTTATAAAGAGGTTTGTCTTAACATTTGAGGAATTGAACGACTAGAAAAGCATAATGATCTATATATCAGAAGGTTTAAAAAATGAGGAGCCTCTTGTGGACAATGAAGGCAGTAGCATTGAAGAGAGCATAATACGTTCAAAGGGCACGGAGCCAACGAGCTTTGCAATGATGATTAATATGGGAGGTTGGTGCTGCCTTGAAATGTTGTTTGACGTTAATTTTTTTTGTCCTACCATGTCTCAATGCACATATAATATTTCTATTATGATATAAACACTGTTGAGTTTTATTTATTTGTTTGTTTATTTGTTCTTTCGTTTTGTTTGTTTGTTAGTTAAAGTTTGTAGTGTTGAGTATCAATAGTGTTTCCACCTGTGGTGCACATAAGTGATTCGACAAATTTTCAACAAAAACAACAACCGAAAGCAAAAAATAGCAAAATATTAGTTGTGATGTGTTCGTCAGTTGCAATCGTTATAATAGCCACTACTATAAATAACATTATCGCAGATGGTAGCAGTAATAGTGTTAGTCGAGGGTTAAAGATGGCGTCTCGAGAAGCAAGATTATATCTACCTACTCGGTATATAACGCTGCTACCATAACTCCTAACTGTTATCAGATTAAAGAACGAAAATAAGAAAGAGAAAACGGTGGAAAAGAAGAATGAATATGAGAAGAAAAAAAGAAATGAGTATGCAGATGACGATGATGTTGAAAATGATGATAGGCGTATTGTCTGTTGATGTTGAAGATAAAGGTGGCTACAAGATGATGAGATTTGAAAAATGAGAAATGATTTTTTTCATTTTGATCTCAAACAAATTTTATAATCTTTCATAAATTAAATGTTATTTAATTTTGTAATTTGATTTATGGTTATTGACCTCTTAACGATTTCGTTTTTATTTGGGGTAAGTAGTCTAGAAAAAATTAGTCTCAAATTTAAAGTTTTTGTCCTAGTTTTGGCCTCCCGTAGAGTTTTTTAGTAATTTGACAAACGGCGTATGTTTTTAAGAATAATAATATTAATAACGATAATAAACATTTTTCTATAAATTTTCACAATTTTCTACAAGTTTTGGAAATCACTTTTTAAGTGATTTTCTTGTACTTTTTCATAAAATATTCCAATAAAAATTTGTCAAATAATTGTGAGCAAACTTATCGTAAAAATGAAAAGGTTCAATCATTGTCTTTAAATAATCTAAATAAGGGTTAGTATTAATTTTAAGATGACTTATGCAAGCGATAGCTATATCAACAATATGTTAGATAGAAGATATAAAATGTGATTAAGTGAATTTGAGATGCATAACGCTTAAGTTTCCGAAGTACACTGTTGTCTGGAAACCAAATTTGGAATTTGTTTTGCTTTTTCAAACTGCTTCATTAACATTACTTGGCAAGTTAGACACGTTTCCGATTAATATTTATAATTGAGAAGTTAAAAAATCTTTTACTATAATTAACGCGTTTTTCAAACTGGTAATTTATTTTTCGTAACTAGCTTTTTTAAAATTTTGATTAAAATTTTAAAAAAATGCAATGTTGCTAAATTTTGTTGATTTACAAAGTCAGTATAAATAAGTAAAATATGTTTTTACAAAATGATATAAATGTAAGGTGGTTCTAAATTAAAATACCGACTTTAAAGAATTAAAATTTTCCTTTTAATGACGAACTAGATGTCGTTGGACGAGGAGGAAAGTTGAATGGAATATCGTTTGTTGGATGCATGGGCCTCTTAAGTGCCATCCTCTCGGGCGATCCGGTGAGAAGTTTCCTTTTTTTATAATGATCAAAGATTTACGTATTTGGGCTTCTCTCCTTTCTTTTAGGCAGTTTAAAAACTTCATTATAGAAAAAATTGATAACAATCTTTTAAAAGTGAATTTAGTCTTTCTAAAATCATTCACAAGATATTTAGAACTGCAGGTATAATTTTAGTCAACTCGGTTAACATGCCAGCAGCTACAAGTTCCGAAGCAAAAAATAGAACTGCAACTTCATTCGTCGGCTGGCGTGACAGACGGCTGTGTGGATGGCTGTCAGACGATGAGGAAGTTATGTTACAATGGCGGAGTCTGCGTCAACATGTACACGCACTTGCATTGTGACTGTGGACTGACTCACTATGTCGGAGAATTCTGCCAACATTTAGGTTTGTTTTTATAAATGAAAAAATATTGTTCACTTATTATGACAAAAAGTGTGCTTGGAAAAGTTCTTAATCATTATTCACTTTAAATTTTTGTGGAGATAAAATTAATTGACAATATGTCAACTTTTAAAAGACGGAACTAAATCAAAGTGCAACAAAAATGAATCTTTATCTCGGTGACTAGATGGCCTAATGAATGATAACCTTCTTTTGCTAAAACGTTGTTAAACTGCAAACCATAAACAACAATTACAAAAGAACGTTTAAAAATATTCAAATAACTATTGCTACATTCTCCAGCTATGTTAAGTGATCTGAAATTGAAGTTTTTTTTGCTCAGACGATCATTTTTATTTCAATCAAACATAAAAAATGAAGAAAATCAGGCAACAAAATTGGAGAGAAGAAAATTTATTTTTGACGCTTTTGCCAAAAATCTCATTGTTGTGCAATAAAAAATATCATACAGAAACCAAATTAAATGTGGTGGTTGTCGAAATAATATTGTTTAAACCACTTCATTAAATAATGATAGAAACATTTACAGATGCTTTCTTGTATTTTTGTTTCATCAATATTAAGAATTCTACCCGCTCAGGCTGCAATTTAATTTTCAAAATTGGACGAGTTAAAAAATTAAAAACTGAAACGTTGCAAGCAGTGTTATGAATACTGAACTGACCTTTTACAAATTTGGTACCTTTGATTCGATCAAATACAATCCTGCTGGGGCTAATCTAATCATCACAAACCGAAAATATTTTATTTTAATGTTAGAAATTGATAAAAAATCTATTTAAATTTTTGTTTATATCATGGATATTTATGTTTATATTACATATATATTCTTGATTTAAAAACATTTTCACCATCCATCAGACAAGCAGCATGCAACCAAGAGTTGACATGTGGATACTATTGAAGGGGCAGCAGCAAAAACTAAGCATCTGTCGTTGCGAAATAATGCACGAAACTATCATTTAATAGCAAGTGCGATGGAAAGTTTTCAAGTTGAAATGGGTTTCTTAATGAAGCGGTATATACTGAATAAAATATTCCAATTATTTCACCATAATTGACTAAAGTAATTTAAATGCAGCGACAAACAAATGATTTGCAGAAAGTGGATTTGATAATGACTTTGAGTTGAGTAGTCTGTCGAAAAGTTTGTTTTCACTGATGCGGCAACACACTTGTATATAATGTTACTCTTGTTAATGTTAATCTTGCTACTAATTTACATTTTTTTAGCTTACAACGAAATATGTTTTTGAAAAACCATGCCCAATTTTTTAATTTGGAAACTATTGTTAGAAATGTTATTTAAAATATCTTTTCAGCTAAATGTAAATCTGATTCCTCGAAAAACATATTGACGCACGGAACTAACGCGTCACAACTGCTCACACGTAACAGATCATGAAGCAGTGACTCTGAAAGGTGACAGATTTTTACTGGTCAACGTTGAAGGGTTCGAGCATCAATTGTACAATTTGCAGCAAAGCATGCTTTCTTTCTTTTTCAAGGTTAAATAACTTTTTGTTTATTTTCCACTGTGCCAATCTGACAGGTGGTATTTAACTCTTTGTAAATGCAGTCTTTACTCTTCTTTCTCATTGCAAGATAGTCCACAAAATTAATTTGTTGTTAGACAGGCAAGCATTTTCTTACAACGAACAATTTTTATGAAAAAATCTGGTAAAATTTTGCATAGTTCTTTGGGTTCGTTTTTTACATGTTCAACTTTTTACAAAGATAAATAAATAGATATGTCATTTTCAAATGTCATGTTAGTAGTCTAATTTAGAGAGATTTTGTATATTTTTCCTCATGTGAATCTAACAAATAATATTTCAAATTCTTCAAATTAAATCAACATACATATTTCTTAGCAGCACATTTTGAAACATACAACACAGCGGCGATTAACATTGATTAAAAAAGTGCTCAAAAACCACACATCATGATGACATATGGACATAAGTGAAGTGTTCATGTCACAAAACCACGCACATCTCACACAAACGTGAGCTCATTCATGCATGTAAGTCTATATATAGTAATAATATTTTGCACAGAAGGGTTGCGAATTAAGCGCCAGCACAAATTTGCGCCAGAAAAAAACGAGAGAGTATTTCTGCACCTTCAACACCTGTGCCTCTGGCTCGCCGGTCTGTAAAGTGCGACATAAACATATACAACAAAATTACACACATACAAATACGCGCACACACACACGCACACACATTACGCTGATTTTCGGTAACTAAATTATTTTCTTCAATTCATTTAAACGTAGCAATCAATCACTCACAATGTTCGGAAGAGATTATAAGACGTACATGTTTGTTTTGTTTATCTTTATTTAACGATGCCACACTAATTTGCTTGCTTGCCTGATTGATTGATTGATTGACTGATAAGCCGTCTGTCTGCCTAAATGTCTGTTTTTTTGTCTGTCCGTTTGACTGACCGACTGACCGTCCGACCGACTGACAGGCAACTGAACATGCCTGCTTGCATGTTAACATGAAGACTGAATGAAGTTTATGAAAAATATTGTAAAATGGTATGGTAATAAATTTTTAAAGCATTGTGGCAAATAGACAAAAGAATACATTCCAATCATGCCACAGTGAAGACTTGCAAACAATTTAGAAACATGAAAACTGCAAACATATTAAACAGACGTCTGATTACAACGCTGAGCTGCTGGGCTACGTGAGCAAGAAGGACGGGAGTAGATTGAGACTGTCGCTCTTCAACGCTTCCATCCACCTCTCATTAATTTATGACAACAAGAAGTTCTACAATGAACTTATCCTGACAGCTGCCAGCAACTTGAATGACAACAGGTTCCACACTGTTTGCATTTGTCGCGCGTTTTACATAATTATAATAACTATATAATTTTATTTATATACAAACTATAGAATTGCGGGTAAAAGACCATAATCAATGCAGTAATTTATAAAATCTACCGAATTTCTAGCGTTGGATAGTTCCAGAAATTCTGTAGATTTCATAAATTACTAAGTTATATTTATTATATATATATAATTATATTATATATAATTATTGATGCAGATGACTTGGTTAATTGCGGGCATACACAATATTTATTCGTTATTTTTTTATGATTTTTATTGAATTTTTTATCGGTCATAGCGTTTTAAAATTGCTGAAAATTTATTTCGTTCATTAGCCATTCCGCAATCATTTAAGCGTTTTTGCGTCGGCGAGTCAAAGTTTACATGAAGTTATATTTTTCAATGCACTACAAAACGAAGGATGAAATGGAAGTTTACGTTGTCGGCACCAAAACAAACAAAGAAAATAAAATGACTCGTGCAAAAAAAGTGCAGTTACAAGCCAAACCATCGAGTTGTGTTTATTTTGGGAAAAATAGTAAAAAAAACCCCATAAAAAATAATTTTCACGTAACGGTATAAAACTTGTGGTTTAAAAAATCTAATATTTATTATAAAATTATTGATAATTCAGAAGCCAAGACATGAATTTATGAGCATAGCGACATAAGCAACAACAACTTAATTATATTAACATCATCTTCGTGGAATCTTGATGAGTTTAAAAACAGTCTGCCACAGAATGATGAGGATTGACAACGCTACAATAACGGCCACACCTCTGTAGTGTGTGTGTGCGTGCGTGTGTGTGTGTGTGTATGCGTTTGCTTCACTCTATTGTATTGTATTAATATTATTCCCTCTAGTACGCATATTCTACAATTAATTTCATCTATATTTATTCTACTTGAAGATTAATGAAAATCCAAGTCCAAAATAAAACCTTAAAAATAATTGTATATAAATATTACTTGCCCGTTTTAAAATGTTCAATCTTTTAATGCAACAATGAATCGGCTTCGTGGAAAATTTTTGAAATTTGCAGTTGCAGGTAGGCTGGATGAAGCGAACCCATACAAAATCAGACCAGCCATAAAATGTAACACGAACTTTTCAAAGATTACGTACGCATTCACTTCGTCATAATTTCTATTTTTAACAAAATTTTTCTTGTAACAACTATTTTATAGCTGCTTAAAAGTAACTAAATGATGACTAAAATATAAATAGTTGCTACTTGCATTATTGCACGAGGAAAATATTAAGTCAGGTAGTCAGGACGAGGATTTTATTCGGCATTAAGTGAGAAGGCCTGGCAAGATTAAAGTAAGTACAACAAACATGCTTTCATTTCGTCGCACATGTACTTTAAAATTGCACAACTTAATGCTGAATATGTAAAAATATAAAAATTTTTAAAATTATTACAGAAACATAATAAAGTTTGTAAATTTGAAAAAGATGTTGAATTCACGTGAAGCCACACACATTGCGTGTGTTGTGACAATCTCCTACAAATTTGAAGCATGGATTTATTCCAGCATTTATTCATTTCTGAATCAGAATACCATTACACCATGAACCGGTACACCACTTAAAAATCAGTCGTCGAACTAATTGACACGTTAAATCATTTCGTCAGTTCTTTGTTTTTCCATGCCGCTGCTTAATTTAATTGCCGCATTTTAGTTACTGGATATATTTTTTCTACATCAATTTGAATTTTTAGTTTTTGTGTTAATTTTGGTTAGCATCTGGTGATAAACTCATGATCACAAGAGTAAAAGGAATATTTCATTAAGTAAGAAGACATCAAATTACACCAAATGAAATTACGAATCCGACATCCAGATGGCACCGAGTGACCATGACCACCAGCATGTCCGGAGAACTCATAAACATCTCTGTTGACGGACACGTTGAACGCATGCCGCTCGGAGCTGGAGAGGAGGGAGAGGATGAGGTGGAAGAGGAAGATGACGATGATGGTGGTGAAAATGATGATGGCGGTGATGTTGAGAGTGAGGGTGACGATGGTGGTGGTGGGGATGATGATGACGTTGACTACAAGAAGATGCGACATCATGTCCTACAGTGGCCAAAATTTATTTATTTCGGAAATACGGAGAGTAAGATCAGTTGCTATTTTTTTCTGCCTTCAACGTTGAAATTTTAAAAAATTGAATGCTGTCTTTTTTTTGTTTAACATTTTTTATTGCTGATACAATGGAAGAAACATGAATAGGACATTCAACTGTTCTATTAATTTTTATAATTGCTTAGGATTAAATTGTTTTGAATTCACAATTATTTTTTATAAGCAATTTTTTTCGATATTAATTTTCGATGTAATGATAAATCATATTTTGAACCTTCAAGTCATTTCAGTGCTACAATTGGAATGTTTTACAAATCATTTGAACGAACAGTACGAGAGATGTGTCTGTTGTTTGTTTGATTTTCAGGTGGCAGTAGATCGGCCAGCAGTGTCAGTCTGAAAACCATCTACATTAACGGCCTCTCCGTCTTGAACTCCAACCAAAAAAAATTCTGCTCCTTTCAACCAACGTCGCAAGGTCCATGGTCGCCGCTGAAGCCACTTCAAGCGCTAACAAAACTAACAGCAGTGACGACCGCAAAGCCGGCCATGCCAGCATCTGACCATGTTACTGGAGAAACAAAGGAAGGAGCTGAACATTATGCTTCGGATTCACTGTCCTTTTCAACAAATACGATTTTTTCATCGAAATCAATGTTATTTGCACCACCTACACCCCCGTCATCATCGCCACCGACTACATCATTACCACTAACTACATCATCATCATCATCGCCATCATCATCGTCATCATCACCATCGTCATCATCCTCTTTACAATCGGCTTCGTCACCATATTTCTTATCATCATTATCATCACCACCATCATTATCCATATCATCAACAACAACAACATCATCATCAACAACAACATCATCATCATCATCAACAACAACAAAAGCCTCATCCACAACAACATCGTCATCTGAATTGAGGTCTCGCCAGTTCCAAACAGGCACATCTTCAACTTTTAAACCATCACAATCTTTGTTGGGTGATGCAAAATTAAAAAAATCCATTTTAACAAATATATTCTTAGATGACGTAGATAATATCAATCTTAGAAACAGTTCGAAGAGCAGCCGTATGATGAAATTAGTAACGTCAAGGGTCAACCACACAGCCAGTCAAACGAACTCACCTACAAAAGCCCAGCTGGGTGAACAAACATTCCACGAAAATGTCTCGAGCACCAATGGAGCAAATGAAACCCCATTAAGAAGTAAGATCCGAACCCCATCCGAACAAACACATCTTAATCAAAATTTGATGAGTGATGATCCAAGTTGGATTGGTGACATTAATTCTATGAATGGCGAACCTGATGATGATCATTATAAACATTACGTGGCTGAAGACTTTGGTGAAAGCATTGAAATTAAATGTCACAAACCGAACAACACCGCTGACAACAACAACAACAACAGCCACAACAACAATAACAACAACACTGATCACGAAACTAAAAATTCGAGTAAAGAAAGAAAAGAAAATGTTTTCCAAAAAGAAAGCAATGAGGATGAGTACGGAGCGGTCGTCGAGATGTTGATGGCCGATTCGGAACTTGTTTGTCGCCAGCACAAGTGCGCCCCCGGTGGCAGGGACGATGGCGAGCACGTTAATATCAGTGGTTAGCCATTGACTGTCTTGCTTGTGCTGTTATTTAACTAACATTGCGAGAAAATGTATTAATTTAAAAGCGTAAAATAAAATTTGAAAAAATGTTTTAAAATAAAGATAGGGAAAATTTTTAAAGACGAACAAACAAAAGTTTCATTTTAATCAGCAAATATAAAGATGGTGATGTTTTTCTTAGTAGCGCCATTTTTTCATTGTGGAAAAACTTTCGAAGAAAATTTCAAGCAGAAATGAATATTTCATTGCATTGCAGTGGCTCGCTTCAAGTGCAAAAAATGCACTTCACGTGCATGATGTCATCAAGCGCTAGATGGTGTAATGGTTAAGAATGCCTGCTCCTCTGCTGCAGTTGTCGACTTCGAATTCAAGAGCAATCGTACGCAAAATGGTGTATGAATGATAGCCAATGTAATTGGTGGTGCAAAGAGAACTTGCTCGAAACCACCTTTAAGATAAATTTCTTCTAAGACCTCTCGTTTGTAAACTTGCATGCATATTGTTCGAAAATTAATTATCAGTTACTATCTTTTTTTATTAGTTATTAATCATTACGTTGATGTCGATCGTTAATATTAACCACGCTCGGATTGTTCAACGAATTTGTTTTAAGCATACAACCAAATTGATGTCATTATTAAAGAAGCATTTTGAAAATGTAAATTCATTTTAATACTCAGACAAAAGTTTTGGGTAATTATTTCAGGCACGTATGGAGATGGGAAAGACAGTTCTGACGTTGATCCCACATCATCGTTCACAGCTACAACCAGCCGAAAATATTTCCTCTCTGTAACCTGCCTCATAACCATCTGCACGTTCTGCATACTTTCGTTCTCTCTCTATTTTTATATGCGAAGTAGAAGAAGTGGTCGTAGCAAGCAGGAGGGCAGCCAGCAGCAACAGCAGCATGAGGACCTGTTCAATCGAGAACACGACCATCTCTACTGTAGACATCACCTCCTCCAAAAGTTCCAACAACCCAACAAATCAAAGATCATTGAAGGGCTGGATGGCGAGAGTGGACTGCTCATTTCAATTGATAGACGCAACGACGACGACGACGATTGTAGTGGCAAGGATGATGATGATGATGATGATGATGATTATGAAAGAGAACTCTTCACTTAAGAAATTAACAACGCAATAACAGATCGAACGTGAAATTTTGACATAGGAATGAAAAAATAGAATTTGAAGTTGACGTTCATCTGGAATCATCTCCGCCATTTCGTTCTCACTGGCAATCAGTTTTCCTATAACTTTAGTGAAACTGATGGTGTGGGCAGTTGTGGAGCTTACAATGGAAAGAATACGTTAGGGTAATTTCAATCTACAATTCCGTAGATGCACCACGAAAAATTTTTATTCGAATATATTTTTTAAAAAAACTTGCAACAATTTTTTATTATCTTTAACAAATTTAAGCAAACTCTCCACACACTTGTCAACACACATACACGTACAAACACACGTACACACATACTTGTATATAATTAAAATATATTTTGTTACTTGTTGCAGTTAACATTGGTTTAACATAACATCTTCTGCAATGATATGTCGTTGTTTGTGTAACTAATTGTCGAAATTATAAGAACATTGTCATTTACAATAAAAAATTGATTTTATTGGCACTGATATTGAACTTTTTTAGATGAATTGAAAATGTAATTAAAATATTTTTAATGTTTCGTAGAGATAAAAATTCGTTAGATGAACAAATTTTTAAAAATATCTCAGAACCACACAACAACCATCAAACCAGATGGCATATCATATCCGATGGATATAACAAATTTATGAGTAATTTCAAAGAAACTGTACTAATAAAAAATATATTCACATTTCCAAGTAACTTAAATTAGTTTGTGACGTCATCTGGCAAGGATAATTAAATAATCAGTCGCTATAAATGATGATGATCCATTTTGTAATTTCGTGTTTGAGCTTTGTTAGTTGTGTACTTACAAACATTTGTTTAAAATGTGTTCTTACATGTTCATATATGCCAGTCATTAGGATAAATTAAGATGGAAATGACATCAAGAATTGCAAATGGTCTTTTTCTAATTGTTAGAGCCACCATCACATGCTCGCAACATCACAAAGCACATCGTCACAACGTCAAGCCAGAGTTGCAGATGCATGTCTATGAAAATTTTTTTCCAGATAGAATAATAAATATTGATACGTTTTTAGTTGTAATTATTTTAACGTTCGTTAATGTTTTCAAGATCACTGAACATTTTCGAGATACGTTTCGACAAGTCTGTAAAATAATACTTAAAATAGTAAATTTTAGTAATTACTTAATGCAGTTGAATCATCAAATATCGCCGTAACTTTATACTACTGGATAAACACAGTTAGTTACAGGTTTATACAGGATTATACAAGGTTATACAGTTGTACTGGATAATCACAAAGTTCCTCCATTATTTCTCATTTTCTATATTCAATTTTTTTTTTTAAAAGTTCTTACATTGTTTTGCTTCACGTCTCATTTTGTTTGAGGAGCCACAACATTTTGGCTCAAATCAGTCAGAAGTGCGTATCGTTAAATTTTAATGTAATGTGAGGTGAGAGCTAACATAGCTTTCATTGTGACCACTTAAATCTTTGTGTCTCACATATATGAAATAACATTTTGCATAATAACAACAGCATATTTTTTTTAATGTATTCCTGTTTAAAATCAAGCATTTTTATTAAAAGCCCAAAGTAGCATTTTCAGATAAAATCAAAGATTAAAAAAACAAATGGATGATATAACTTAAAAACAATTATATAAAATTATAACAATTGTAAGGATGTATATAATAAGGAAAAATATTTATCTGAAAGCAATCGGAATCAATCAATTTTCAAAAGATCAGATGCAGCAAAAATGAAACTCACAACAATTCACAACCATCGGTTAAAATGAATAGACGGATAATTTGACATAATTATTTCTACTTTACAATGACATATATTGCACAACACGGTAGGCTTCCATGCTGATATTGATAGATATTCATATTTTGTAAATTAATTTACACATATTTAAAACTAAGATGGTTTAATATTGAAAAATTTAATCTTTTAAAAGTTTAATTCAGATACAGAATGGGGTCTTTTTATCTTCATGCATCACAGTGTTCAAGGAGGGAGCGGATGGGGCAGCCCTCCAGACAGCACATCTTGAATGCCTCCACCACTGGAAAATAATCATCATTCATGATTAAGCTTGTTAAATGACAAAACAGTTTTTGATACTTTCAGTGAAACAACTTTTTAAAATTTTGAAATAATTTGATGTTATGACAAAATCAATTCCCCTCCAATCAAATCAACCTTTTCATTTGTATAGCGCCTATTTCATACTATTTCACGAAGACTTACATTTTTATTCATACACCGCGCGCGATATAAAACGCAGAAAAGCTTATGAAATGACTTCTCTCTGCAGTTGAACCACGTCACTTTGTCACAATGACGATGATGATGGTGAATGGAAACAATAACATGTTTAACATTAATTTTAATTTTTTTAAAGTGAAAAAAATTTTGTTTGAAAATTATTTTTTATTTGCAAACGAAAAAAATTTTGGGCTCGTTTAATGAAATAATCCCCAACAAATAGCCTCAAAAAGTTTTTATCACACGTGCCAACACATTTTGGAATATTTCAAAACGGCGAATGTTGAAACGGAAAATTTTTTTAGAAAGGTAAAAATGTTAACTGCCACGTCAAAAAATAGTTCGTTCTAAATGGTTAGCAGTTCTTTTTTTGCAGTTTTACGGCTTTTTAGCTATGGTTGGCTACTCACGCCTTTGGTCTTTGTTGCGAATCTTTTGCAGTTCGTTAACATTTTTTTGCATTTTAAGTTGGATTTTCTAATTCTAATGAACCGGCCTTAGCAATATTTTGTGTAATAGCTCGAAGTTTATAAACTTCGCTTATTCAAGTTAAACGAACGAAACATTAACATTCAACATTTTTTACAAGGTAGATTAAATAATAAAACAAATGCATATGTATGAATGTTAAGAGAGCAGAATTAACTGCATAGATGAAATGTATGAAAATATTGAATACTAACATCTTTTGACGCGTCTCGACTTGACTGGTTCGACCGACTCAGTTACTACTGGCATGGTAGGGCTAACAACGTTTCCCCCTAGCCAGCTCTCCTCATCTTCGACACTTCTCTTTGCTACCAGGCTGCAAATTTTTGTGATGTACTTGATGAAGACCGTCTGGTCGCAACTTTGGAAGACTTTTCGACGAGCTGGCTCAGTCTTCACAGTTTGTTGGCTCCAGAATATGAAGAACAAGAGTAACAACATCATTTTAAAACAGTTGAAAGCGTAAGGTCTCATTTTCTCTTCGAGCTATGTTTCTGGTTATAACTGAATATTGAAGTTCAAATTTTAGTTTTTGAATTGTCTGTAAATATTTTCGAATATATCAAGTTATTAGTATAAAATATATCTCAAATATAATTAAAAGTTTAAAACAATATAAGGAATTAAAATCTCTCTGACAGAAACTGTTAGAAAATGAATAGCTCAGTATTTGTTGAGAGGCTTAACACTTCAGCACTCCTTCGGTCAGGTTTTTATAAACGGTTACGTATGATTCATGTTGCACAAATTAACGTACGAAACGTTTAAAACTACTGCATGCACATAGTGGTTATATTAAAAAAATAATAATTTTATGAATGCATGACACATTAATAACCGCACATGTACACAGTTCGTTCAATATGCTGCTTGCTTGAACTAACTCGATAATTAATATTATGCTTTGTCACTCTAAAAAATTGCCCAATTTTTTAAATTACTTGGAATCCACACATATGCATACAATTATTTTGTCCTTAATTAATAATTACGGATATCATTTTAATTTTTGTTTTTTGTAAAAAAAAACTGAAAACTTTTTAAACACTATGAGAAATATAACAATTTGATTTGTATTATCGTCCGAGTAAGTCTTTTTTATTTCAAATCAAAGTCATCCAGAGCAAGTTTTAATAATAAATTTACAATAATTTTTGCCCAAAATATTAAATTGAAGCTGCGAAGGTAGATGGTAGACTTTAAATGTAGTGTGAGTTTCGATAAATTTTATATTTCACGATATTTTAATTATCTTGTTTAACCAATCTCTGAGATCCCGTCAAAGTAATGTTTTGAAATGTTAATGCTTCTTTTCTGTCGGAGCATGATGTGGAATTAAAACAAGTCTATTAAGTCCAAGTCTTTGAGCACTATACATAATCTGTAATAAATGAAACGCTTGTTTCGTTTTGCCTCATTAGCCGGGCCGCATGATGTTTCTATACCTTAAATTGGGACTCACAAGCATCGTCATTTTTGCATTTGAAAATATTGAGACTTGGAAATTTAGGAAAGGGAAAGTTTTGCGACGGTTGAGAGATCTGTCGCTCGACGTCAGTGTAGTGTTGAAGTCGGTTGCGGTTGCAGGTGCGCGTCGTTCGTGGTCCGTTAGTAAGATCTGCATGGCATCAGTGTTAGGCATACTACAAGATCACTTCGAGTCGTTGGAGACGACTGTGTGGCAGTCCATGCGGCCCTGCAACAATCTATATCCATCGGCGAATTATATATTTTAGTGTTGCTGAAAATAATTGATTGATTGTAAATCATCTAAAACGAACAACCTGACTTTAAAAGTTTGCGAATATTTGATTTTGTCGTGATTTTACATGGAACTGCAGATTACAACAGGAATACTCAATTTTTCAAAATATTTTTTTAATTTTGTTCATTTTTTAGCGAAAACAACCAAACATAGACATTCCAAAGTGCAACACTCTGCAAATCAATTTTTTATTTTTACTATACGTTGAATAACACGCAAATTGAAAACATAACCATAATTGCTCAATAAAACAAATTAAATATTTTCAAATGTCAAAATGTAATAACATCTCAATGATTTTCTTCTTCGTATCACGTTATTAACGACCAAACATTGATTCCTTTTTGCACTGGCACTTGTTGGAGACGGAGAAGATGCTTCCACAGTCGCATTTCAATCCAGAGCAGCACCTGCAAAGCAAGAAATAATTATTACAACTAAAATTATTATAAATATCACCCCATTCCAAGTACACCACAGCAGCATATGCCACAATTATGTTAAAAAAAAACAAAATTACAAGCATGGAAAGACTAGAAACGGAAGAATTTAAAATTTGTATGGGTTATTGAAGAAAAGTTCTTAACTAGTGTTATAAAAAAATGGTTGCAACATGCATGGCCTACCTGGCGAACTTCAACTTAGCGTCAGGAACACAGTTCTCCATCCACTGAGCACACCAGTTTTTCTCATTGCTCCGTCTGTTTATTTAATTTCTTTTATTCAAAGTCAAAGAAAATATTGAAATTTAAAAGTAAATGTGAAAAATCTATCGTTGAAGAAAAACTTTCATATGCTAAGCAAGACAGGTAGTGAAGTGAAACTGTTCAAAATGAAAAAATAACAAAAAACCAAGCAGTGAAAAAATTGCAAGATATCAAAGAAGCAAACAAACAACTTCATTTTTAAAAAATCCATCCTCTCCTTATTATGGCACATCACATCGCTCAACAATAAACTATTCGAGTTCAGATCCACAGGCTTCATGAATTTCAATTTTCAATAATAATTATTATAATAAGGATGTGATGCAAAATTTGAAAGTTTGTTATATTTAAATATTATTTATCAAAAAATCATAGCAAAAGAACAAAAGTTGGAAAAATTAAAAATGAAAATTCAATTTGAATTGAAATAAAATTTACAATGTTTAAAAAAATAATTCAATAAAAACAGAAAAAAAATTTACAAAGAAGAAAATTATTATAAAAAAAAGATTGGAAAATAGAAGAGAAGGAAAGGAAAGGAATATTTGCAAGTGGATGTAAGTAAATATTTGAGATGAATAAACTATTGGCGAGTTATTGATCTGAGGTGTCTTTGGATGAACGCCTTTTTTACATTATTTGGATAAATAATATTAATTCATTTCCTCCTAACATTTTTCGGATACTTGTTAGAAAAAAGTAGAAGACATTTTTTGGGGTTCAGTGTGCAGTGTGCAGTGTGTGCGAATGTGCAGTGGATACGAAGGGATTATAAGATGTTTGAAGTTCTGTAGCACTCTTCTAAATAATGCGCTTGTGTTGAAACCACGCTTTTTAGAAGAATTCAAAACTGAATAAGTCATCAACAGAACCGGTTAGTGAGTTAGCGATCAACCATACAAACGATAAGACGTGAAGAAGTTTAATATTTTTTAGCCATCTCAGCAGCGTTTTCGTTGAGTGAATTTGTAAAAATTATAGTAAAATAATATTTAATATTTTACAAGGATGGGATGAGTTTTTGAAGAAACTGGCAAACTATTATTAAGCTTAATTGTCAGGATCTGTAGATAATTCCGTCTTATATGAGCTGCTATTCTTAAAAAACACAGTAAATTATTAAATGAATTATTTAAATATTGATTCATAAAAATGTATGCAGTTCGAAAAAGCTTTTTCTTTTTCAAGTTCGATGCACTGAGAATTCGCTGATGTGAAGTCGATAAGAATTTAGTACGTTGCTGGGAAGACATGGTGTGAAATTTTTTGATTCATTTTCTTTTTTGGAAATATTTTATAGCAATTCGTATATATGAGCGATATTCCTAGAACTTTGACTAAATAATTTAATGAATTCAAAAACTGTTGAAAAAAAGTGTGATGAATAAAAATAATTTTTTGACGAAATCTGTTGTGAAATCAGCTGAAATGAGGTTGGCAAATTGTATTACGGAAGATGGTGTATGAATATGTTGGATGGGCAACAGAATAAGTTTATGAAGCCTGCAAAAGATAGTAAACAGTGACACGCGTTTGGAAGCCAATTGGATGCAGACTGGACGAGCATGTTCTTGTAAGGAAGTAAAAATAGGAAGGTGGCGAGCAAAATGTTTGTTCTGATGGCCAAGTGAATTTTAAAAAGAGAGGATGTTCATGGAGTTAAAAGTACATAACCCCCAGTATGAAACGCAGTGGTGATAAAATTTACTCCATCTCTCACTGTTAAGTTTTATGTTTTATATTAAAACATTATGATTTATAACATACATTTATTTTTCTTTGGACCAAATGTTCTTTGCTTTGTATGTAACTTCACTTTGCCTTTTCTGTTGATCCGGTTGATAATAAACAAGTCAAGAACGTTGCTTAGTTTGTTTCTCTTCTTTTAATGTCTTTCAATAGTATATCAATTAATTAAACGATCTACGTAACAAGACATTTAACAGGTTATGGGATCCAGATAACGTTTTTCTTAATTAATTGATTTGACAAGAAAATTTAGAATAAAGAAATATCGGAAGATTCCTTTGTTTGTGAAGACTGAAGTGAAGAAAAAAACACGTGCTTCTTCATTCTCTAAAATTCGATATTTTGCTTCTAATTAAAAGGTCAAATTGAAAGACAAGGAAGAAATGGATTCAAAGCTTCAAATAAAACAGTTAAGTTGCGCAGCCGATTGGCCCATTGGAAACGTCGTGTTCGAGATTTCATGGACTACCATGAGGGCGCACTTGATGTGATTGATGGAAAGTTGTCGAAACCAGAATTACTAGAAAACCAAACAGAGCAACAGGCAAAAGATTTTAAAAATAAATCAGATCTGTTTAGAAAGGCAAACAGTTATGCCAAATCAGTAATTGCGAATGCAGTCACAGAAGATACATACCAAAAGATAATGGACAAGAACACAGCGTTTGAAGTTTGGGAGGAATTAAAAAGAAATTTTGAAGCGTCAACTAAGGACCAACTGTTCCAAGTTTGTAGCAATTTTTTCGATTTCAATTGGATAGCGGATGTAGATGTATCCGGCCAAATTGCAAGATTGAAGACTTTATGGAACGAATTAAACAGTGGGCTTCAGGCATCAGGAGAAAATAAACTGCCAGAGCTGCTATTAGTATGCAAAGCGATGCAGATTCTTCCAAATAGTTTCTAAAACTTTGAATCAAGTTGGCTAATGCTAGGTGAAGAAAAGCAGTCAATAGATGATTTAATCACTCATCTCTGTGCTTTCGAAAGAGAGATAAAGACTTTCGACACAATCGATAAATCATCAAGGCAGAACGCCTTAGTTGTAAATGTTGAAAAGCCAAGTTTCAACAAATCAAGAGATTTCACTAGAAGGACAAAACCAGTTGATAACTGCAACTATTGCCATAAACCTGGACACTGGGTTAAGCAATGTAGAAAGTGGGTCAGTGATGGAAGACCTTCTAAAAATTCCAAAAATGCTCCAGCAAAACCAAGAAATAACAATCTACGCGATGACAATAAGAAATCACTAGTTGTTATGGAATCAAGTGTTTTTGCAATTGATGAGTCAGCGTACACTGATAAATGGTTTTTTGACAATGGTGCAACGTGTCATCTAACTTTCCGAAGAAAAATTTTCTCAACCGAGTAAATTATATGTTGCAAATGTAGAAGCTTTTGGAAAAGGAATTATTCATCTTCCAGTGAAAGTGAATAATAAATGGCAAACTGTTAAACTCACAGATGTCTTGTATTTGCCAAAAGTAAAAAGAAATTTGTTCTCAGTACTTGCAACTCAAGATAAGAACAGAAATAGCTCTTTTGTTTCAACCTCAAGAAGTTGTCATCTACTTATTGACAATGTGATAAATGTTGTTGGAATAAGAAACAACAATGGAGGTTTGTTCAAACTTGTTGCAAAAACTGTTAGACCGTTGAATTCTGAAGTCGAAGTTAACTTTGTCAATGATCAAGATGCATTGCAGTTATACCATGAAAGAATGGGACATCAGAATAAGAAACGTGTTAAAATGCATCGATCAAGAGATGTTATTTTTGATGAGAAGGTTGTCAAACCAAATTCAGTGATTTTGCAAGAAGAAAATTGTTCAGATGACACAGTTTCGATTGATGTTGAAATCAAAGATGAAAATAAAGAAACTTTGTTTAAAGAAAATATTTCAACTGATGAAGATGTTCACAACCGTAGTTCAGTTTCATCTGATGAAGAAGATCAATCTGACTGTTGTAATCAAAAGACCAAAGGTATGGTTTTA
The DNA here is from genome assembly GCF_000326865.2 of Helobdella robusta. Classification (NCBI taxonomy): domain Eukaryota; kingdom Metazoa; phylum Annelida; class Clitellata; order Rhynchobdellida; family Glossiphoniidae; genus Helobdella; species Helobdella robusta. The sequence continues at coordinate 3,202,745 of NW_008704083.1, forward strand.
CGTGACAGGAATAATATCAAAAAGCCATCTCGTTATGATCCTTTTGTTATGTCTGCACTATGTGAAGTACTTGAACCAGAGAGCTACAAAGATGCCATTCAAAGTGATGAAAAAGATGAATGGTTTAAAGCCATGAGCAGTGAAATGCAGTCACTAAAGGAAAATCAAACGTGGGATTTGGTAAGTCTTCCAAAAGGTCATAAGGCAATACCATGCAAATGGGTCTACAAGGTAAAACACAATCCAGATGGTTCTGTTGAACGTTTTAAAGCCAGGCTAGTGGTAAAAGGTTTTTCTCAGAAAAAGGGAATTGACTATGAAAAAACCTATAGTCCTGTGGTCAGAAGTTCAACTATAAGAACACTATTAAGTGTTGCTGCAAATGAAAAGATGTCATTCATGCAGTTTGATGTGTCAACAGCATTTCTTTACAGCAAACTAGATGAAGATATTTACATGGAGCAACCTGAAGGTTTTAAAGATAATTCAGGAAGAGTCTGTAAACTCAAGCGAAGTCTCTATGGACTTAAACAAGCTCTAAGATGTTGGAACAAACGCTTTGCTGAATTCTTGAAAAAGAGACGTTTCAAACAAAGCGATGCAGATACTTGTTTGTTTATTAGAATACAAGGAGGAAAGAAACTCATACTTGCACTGTATGTTGATGATGGACTAGTTGCAGGAACCGATAAAGAAGAACTAAAAATATTTGAAAAAGAATTAAAGTCAGAGTTCAAGATAACATCTAAACCTGCAACATATTTCCTTGGATTAGAGATTAATCAAGATGAGAAGGGAAATATTAATGTCAGTCAGTCATCCTATACAAGAATGATTCTTGAAAAGTTTGGGATGAGTCAGTGTAAATCCTGTACAACTCCGATTTCAAAATCTGAGGAGTTCGATGAAAACAAAAACGAACATGAGGAAGTGAAATTTCCTTACAGATCAGCAGTTGGTGCATTGATGTACTTGATGACGGAACAAGACCAGATATTGCATATGCAGTTGGAGTAGCATCCAGAAGTTTGGAGAAACCCAGCAAGTCCAATGTAGCACAAGTCAAGCAAATTTTCAGATATTTGCAAGGCATAGCTGATGTCGGTTTTGTTTACAAGTCTGGTCAAAACAATACACTTATAGCCTACAGTGATGCAGATCATGGAGGAGATAAATCTAGTGGAAGATCGACATCAGGTGTAATCTGTATGTTTGGAGGAAGCGTGATCAGTTGGTTTAGCCAACGTCAACCCTCAGTTGCGATTTCAACTACTGAAGCAGAAATCGTTGCCGCAAGTGAAGCCGCTCGTGAAGTGATATGGCTCAAACGATTGTTGATCGACATTGTAGATCTAAAGAAAAAACCAGAAATTTTTGTCGACAATGAAGCAGCAATTCGTTTAGCACACAATCCAGAACGTCACAGAAGAACAAAGCACATCCACATTAGACATTTCTTTGTCAGAGAAAAAGTTGCAGAAGAAGAAGTTTCAGTTGAACGAGTTGCGACAGAACTTCAAGTTGCTGATGCTCTGACAAAACCAATGATAGGACCAAGACTAAAAAATCTGATGTGTGCGATGGGTCTTCAGAACATTTAGGTTAAGGTCATCTAATGTTTTAAATAAAATGAGAAGGTGTTAAGTTTTATGTTTTATATTAAAACATTATGATTTATAATATACATTTATTTTTCTTTGGACCAAATGTTCTTTGCTTTGTATGTATCTTCACTTTGCCTTTTCTGTTGATCCGGTTGATAATAAACAAGTCAAGAACGTTGCTTAGTTTGTTTCTCTTTTTTTAATGTCTTTCAATAGTATATCAATTAATTAAACGAACTAAGTAACAAGAAATTTAACACTTACGACAACTCTACTCATCATAGCGCTTTGATCATAATTTTCTTCCGTCTATAAATACCTTAAAATTATTACATTCAAAAACACTTGATACTCAGTTGACTAGAAATTTGGAGAAGTTTTCTGGTGAAGATAATTCAAAAAAGTATATCACATCTGCTGAAACCTGAATTAAAATCAAATTCAACATAAATCACTGACAATTTTAAAATAAATTTTAACAGCTAAAATAATTCCATGACTTCCTCAAATTTGCCAATGAAACTTAATATAAACTACAATAACAAAATACCGGTTTATAATTAAAGTTCGAAATCCGATTTGAAGACGTATTTTCACCAATGAAGCAAAGTCCCAATTGAAGTAAACTTTTATAGCTATAATGAGAAAAAGAAAAAGTAGAGAGGGAAAAAGAGAAGAAGAGGAAGAGAGAAGAATGTGCGTGTGTGAGGGCGCCATTCTTGCGTGGTCCCTCGCGCACGTTATAACGTTCCATCCCTGAGATATAAAATAAATTAAACTGGAGAATAACTAAAACATTAGTGATAACATTTAATGCACAAATTTTACGTTTTTAAAATTACATCTAAATTAGTCTTGATAACAAATTCTTGAAATTTGTTAATTTTTTACGTAGCGAGGATCGCACCGAGGACACAATAAATTGAAATTCCAGCCAAAATAGCCTAACAATATTTATGGCCGCCAGAGGTATACAGTAATTAAGATTTCGCTCCAATGTTCAGAGTGTAAATTTATAGTCCTTTGAGCTTTTCGGCAAAATACTTATCATAAAAAAGTTGTTTTGCAAGATAACTCCATTTACATTCAGTAAAAATAAATTTTTAAGTAAATTTTCAAACATGGACATTTCAACGTAAAATACGATGCCGATTTTTGCTTTATTTTGATTTGATTCAAAATTTAAAAACAACGAAAACTTTGAGCAAATTGTAGAAACTCGTGATAAAAACTTAGAAATAGAAAATAATATAAATGTTAGCACAAACGATAATAATCAACCAAATCAAATTTCGAGTAGATATTACAATTATATATTAATTATTATTATTAGTAGTAATTAAATAATATAATTAAATAATTAATAGAATTAATACATGTAACTATTTATTATTTTAATTTTATTTATTTATTTTTTAAGATGTGTATCTGATATTTTTATTGAATGGAATATTCTGATACGGGCTTATGGGTTTTATTACCAGCGCTTATAAATATATATCTTATTTTATTTTAATTACAATATTTCAATAATTTTATTTAGCTCAGTGTAAACAAGAATTCAAACATAAAGTTATTAAACTATTTATAAGAGTACAACGGTCAAATACAACTTAGTTAAAAAAGACTGCAGAAACACTAAACAGGTTTTTGATTTGTTTTAAATTAATTTATTGATAAATGTTTATGTTTTTAATATTGCGGTATGTTTATTTAAAACGCTGTATCGTTGTCGTAATATAAATCAAACTCGTGAATTTTCAGTTCATCCAAAAATTTTAAAGTTAAAATCCCACTGAGTCCCGTCCCATCAGCAAGTTGGTTCGCTTCATTGAGAGCTGACTTCGTTTGAGTGCCTTCCTTCTATGCGTCGCAACAACAAAAATCACTACCCCTTAAAAATAATGTGCTGCTTGCTTGTGTGTACATGCAGTTGTGTATGTGTGTACATGCAGTTGTGTATGTGTGTACATGCAGTTGTGTGTGTACATGCAGTTGTATGTTTACATGTAGTTGTGTGTTTGTGTGTGTGTGTGTGTGTGTAAATGCAGTTGTGTGTGTATATGCAGTTGTGTATGTGTACATGCAGTTGTGTGTAAATGCAATTGTGTGTGTATGTGTACGTGCAGTTGTGTGTGTGTGTGTACGTGCAGTTGTGTGTGCGTGTGTACGTGCAGTTGTGTGTGCGTGTACGTGCTGTTGAGTGTGTGTGGAATTGAGATGTGTGGACCAGATTGTCAGTTTGGTGTTACACAAAAGTTTAGTTTGCAAAGAAGTAAAAATGTATAAGAACGAAAATAATACAATGCAATATCTTCAGTGAAAATCAAAACACAGCCAAATGAATCCAGAACAGAAGATTGATATAATGTATTGTGAATTTTTTCATCCGGAGTAACGAGGATGCTTGAGAAATTACAGAAGTGTCAAAGGTTCCCAGCTAGTGACATCTGCTATCTACGCATAAAAATAACTCCGCTCAATCAACGCTCTCCCAGTGGAATGGAAAGTATAACTGGAGTGACGTCACGTTGCTTTTTAAGGTAAGAAGAATTTTTCGGTCATGTTTTTTACATGGTGGGAACAATTTTGTGGTCATGTTGCTTTATATAGAGGAACATTTTTGTGGTCACGTGCACATTGTTTCATATGGTAAGACCCTTCTTATGGTCATGTTGTTAAATATATGGTAGGAACAACTTTGTGGTCATAATAATAATGTTTTGACTACATTTTGAACGTCAAATATTAAAATCAACAGTCATGGCGTCGAATTTTTATAATAGACAACGCTAAGTAACTTCATTCGAAAAAAGACAAAACTTTTCAGATTGATTGAGATAAAAACTTTTGTTATATTAAAAAATAAAATTTTGTCCGCTCCTCTTGTGAATCTAACATCACCGACTGAATGAACCCCGTCTGCGCCGACCATATTGCGCCATTAAGTTTGCGTCTCTTTATATTAAAGTTGACACGCGCGCTCACATCAAAAGTGGATGCGGTGGTGAGGTTTTTCAAGTTGCGGTTGTGGTGGTTGTTTTTGTGTGTTCGACTGTTCTTGCATTTCGTTTTGTGTGTTTGCGTTAGTATCCATGTTCGTGTGTGAGAATTTGTCCTTTTGTGTGTATGTATGTATGTATGTACGTGTATCTGTGTTTGTGATTGTGTGTGTGTGAGTGAGTGAGTGAGTGAGTGAGTGAGTGAGTGAGTGAGTGAGTGAGTGAGTGAGTGAGTGAGTGAGTGAGTGAGTGAGTGAGTGAGTGAGTGAGTGAGTGAGTGAGTGAGTGAGTGAGTGAGTGAGTGAGTGAGTGAGTGAGTGAGTGAGTGAGTGAGTGAGTGAGTGAGTGAGTGAGTGAGTGAGTGTATTTGTTTGTTTTGATCACATAAAAATTCGACACCATACGATGAAACATTTATGATATTAATTTTCATTCTCAACTTTCATTCATTTTATAAACATAAAATTTTTAAAGGATGGATAATAAATTTTTCTCATCGAATTTCAAAAGTTTCTATATACGTGATATTAAAAGTTATAATATACACTGTTTTAATATTATTTAACCTTCGCGTGTAGCTATAATAGCTGCTACACTATACTATACACGTTGTTTAAATAAATAAGTTAAGAGTGTAACTGCTCTACAAAACCATACTATGGTGTCTATAATCATTTTGAAAAAGTATTTTAAATATTATTTAACTACGAAAAACCTTTAAAAAATTTTTTCATGAGATAATAAAATTTTCCACTATTATCACAAGCAAAAGTAACAAATAAATATTTAAATTTGGATGAAAAATAATAATTAAGGGTATGAATGTTCAACGAACCTCTGGAACCTTGAAGCCACCAGTTCATTCATTTCTAAATCATCAATACCCATGTCCTCGTTCTCATCTGTGACGTTTCAAAATTAAAAACCTCATTCAATAAGTATATTTTTGAGTATTTTGTGAAAGAGAAGCTTGAAAGTTTAAATCAAAGCTTTGAGTGAAATTTGCGCGTTATCATTAATTATTATCTTCAATTAAGGAAATCACCATATTTATATAATTTTATAATTTAGAACATTATTGATTCTATTAAACGATGTTTCTACAACACGATTCTACCTAATGTTAAATGTTTTTTGAAGATGTTACAACAAAATCCCAAAAGTAATTTAACCCAGACAGACGAAAAAAACCACGAATCGCGTTCTGGCGAAGTGCCTGCGACATCAATCCGTGGACCATCACGAGTCTTCGCTTTTACAGCACGTTAAAATATATGATATCCTTATTGTGTTTCTTAATAACTAAAGCATTTTCTGGTCTATTTTTGGTGAATTCTGTCAAGCATTTTTTCACATGCTAACTGTAATACAATTTGGCTCTTAATGAATTGTTTGGTATTTTTCTTGAGTTTTTTCCAATGAAAACGTTCATTATCCTCTTGAAGTTTCCACGCTGTTAAAATTTTTCTTTTTTTTTATAACAAATCATTCCCATTTTGGTAATAGCTAGTTTAAAAATATATAACTGATCCTATATAGGATATATTTATATTTTATAATGACATCCTGGGAATTTGAACATTAGAAATTGAATTCTAAATTTTCAATTAAAAAAACATAATTTTTCCTAGTTTGATAGATTGGTCTTTTCGTATTTGTGTTTTTGCACGGGCAGCCTTCAAGATACAAAATAATTTTCCGATCTATTTCAAATCTATAAACTTTGGCTCTTTATAAAGTTCATTAAAATTTGTCATCAAAGTTGTTTAAAAACTTTCTATGCAGTTTTTTTCCATTCATTTTTTAAACTTGAGTTTCTGTTAAATATGCAAATCCTCATAAGTCTTTATCAACCTGGAATAAAAAAACTTGCCTTTTCTCGACGATTCTACTTTTTTCCATCTTGTTACTTCTTTTGTTTTATCTAGGATTGATTATTGTAACTCGCTCTACTATGGTCTTCCTGATTCTACACTCTATTCTTTAAGGAAAGCTTTTAACTATGCTGCATGTCTAGTTGCTCCGTGCCCCTATCTTTTTTCATGTATCTCCTTATCTTGTTCTCTTGCACAAACTAAGTGATTGTTTGGTTTCAATTGCTGGACTGACAATTAATTACATTTCAGAAAACCTTCGGTATGACAACCATTAGTTACGCAAGATCATTCGGGATATTTTAAATAAGTCAATGTTGTTTAAATAAAGCTGGATTGTTTTATATTTGTCATAAAACTGTGTAAAAAATTTTGTTTGATTCATTTAGTTTGCAAAAATTTCATTTACTCTTTCATTCGTTCATTCATTTATTTCTTTATTATTTCAATTGTGTGCTTAGACGCATAGCAATAAAATTATTTTCTAGCAAAATGAACAAGAATAAAAACTTTATGGCAGAGAAATAAAAAGCTCCAGATAATTGAAATCATCTGAAAAATAAAAAGTTCTAGATAATTGAAATCATATGATGTGCCTCGCTTGAAACACGAGATATTTGTTTTTAATTGATATCTCGCCATTGAGGCTTTATTTGCTCACGTATTTCCTAATTTCCTTCGAATCTTGCAATTATTATTTTTATTATTTTTGTTTTTATTATTATTATTATTATTCATTTTTTCTTTTTCGTTGCGTTATAATAAATAGTAATTAAATAAAATCTATTAAATAACTAATTACCTCGTTTCAAACGCGTTTACATTATAACTGTGTTCTATGTATCACTTTAGTAATAATAATGTATGTTTATTTAAAATCATCTTAACGGCCCGCCACCTCACTACAAATGTAGATTTTGCTTCATTAACTGGGTTCATTTTGTGAAATTGCTGCTCCTGAACTTTTGAAAATGATTTTTCAATTAACTAAGCATATTAGTTGAACTAATAAAAGATAAATTAACAACTCCTTCTTGCTAGCCATCCATCGATTATTTCTTATCAGCAGTTGTTATGGCAGGTTATAAAACTGCAAAAGCTCCCAAAAAATCAATTTATTTTAATATTTCACTATTTTTCACAAACTTTATGATCAAATAAACAATTTTCAGTTGAGTGACCAAAATATGAAAATGATATGTTCTCGGTGACTAGTAGAAAGAAGGTTGCTACAAATTCGTTGGAGATATTCCGAGTCTGTTGTGAAACGTTTATTTGATTGTAGATTAGAGTTGTGTCATTAATGGACAGATCTCCGTCTAAGTTAAATATCGCCGCTGAATTGCTGAAAAAGACGCTGTAAATATTTGCCAATGGTAATTTAATCCTATTTTTGGGTAGGGTTGCCAATGATATATCGATATTTACAAAACATCAAATAAACCGATGTCAACACCGATATTTTATGAACGACGTCTCCGGTATATATCGATAGTCGAACTCTCAAAAACATCGACAACCAAATTTTGGTCCGTTGAACTCTCACGAAACATACCAACATGTAACGAACCACCGATGTTTCAAGAAGGATATTGCATCTCTATGCAGACCTCTGGCACTTGCCACTCTCAGAGCGCATGTACATCGCTTGCATGTAATATATTATACCAATAAATAAATCTTGAAAATCTTTACAAAACAAAACAATGTGTATCTTCAAATTTGTAAGCGCTGTAAAAAGAAATTCAAATTTTTCCTTTTCTTCAGACTTAAACTATGACTATTTGCACCTAGGATGTTTCGCCAGACAAGCAACGACATTTACAGAGGACCTAGTAATTTATACCATACGCAGCGGTAATTTTAATTACTATCGACTAAGTATAAAAAAATATTTCGCGGTATTTTATTGCGGATCTTTTGAATTTTCATAACGTCGCCGTGGTTCCTTGGTTGGTATTTACTTTAGAAAATGCCTCTTATGTTCATGAAATAATTTTTTTTATTCGTATCTTATAGTAACTGTCTTACTTATTAAATTGTTGCTCATATGCAGTTGTTTGATAAACGAATATTTTCGTTGCTTTCACACGCAAGTCGCCGACCTGAGTATCCACTTTACAAATTTTCAGAAATGTTGACAAATTAAATCACTCGCTGATAACGATTGACAGTATATTTAAATTTTTACATTATAAAAAGAATGCCAATCTTATTTTTATATTTTCAACAAAATAAGGTTGACAAATAAATAAACATTACCTTTAACATAACTGGCGGATGTTGGTGAGTTGATCGTGACAACGGCAACGGCAACGACCATCATGCAAATTATCACATTTCTTACGGACATCTTGCTTTTATAGAGCTATGCAATTCACAGAGGCTTTTACTGAATGAATTTTATGCAGAGGTGTGTGTGTAATCTTTAAATTAAATAATAAATGCACGAACTTTAAATTAAATAATAAATAAACAAACTTTAAATAATAAATTAAATTAAAAAAACACGCTGAACGACTGGTTAAGTATTCTTGCGAGTTACAATAATAACCTATGAAAATTCTCGTTGAAAACTTTTGGATGGATAAATTTTTTTCCTCGCCTACCCGAAGTTTTTATAATTATTTTCATTTTTTATTCAACTTGAAAATTTATATAAAATATTGAAAAAAATATTTTGCGTTGAGACTCATTTCCTACATATTTCTCTGGATACACCACCGCTATGTTTCACTTTTGAATGAATCTTAGTCAATTTTTTTGTTAACTTTAACGGCATTTCAGCTCCCACAATGGTGCTATAATGTGCCTTGTTGACATTGACCTTTATTTAATAATTTATTTCAGTAAATGTTTTTTATTTTTATTTTACTGGTGAATTTTGTTATAAAATTTTGTTTATATATCAGTGAATTTTTGAATGAAAATCAATAATTTTTATTTATCGGATGACAAAAACAGCATTTATTCTCAATGGAACAAACCAATCAACATTTGAAACCGCGTTGGAAATACTACAAGCAAAGAATGTGGCACGTTTTTTAATATCGCAGCGACCAACCTCACATACCACGATGCAAATTTCGGCGAGTTAACTTCATTAAAATACTTCGAATTATTATTTTTTTAAAACTTGTTAATTTAAATGTGAATAATTAAATGTATGATCCGAAAATTATTCATTTAATTACGCTTGCATGATAAACTTAAAAAGCTTGAAAAAGTGAAAACTAAATAATAGAGGCAATTCTAGACTGTTGAAAATCTACATATTATTATTTAATCTATGCTCGCATATTTTATGCTTTTATTTATTTGATTCAATTTTAAAGAATAAAAATAAAACAAAATTATATATATATATATAATTTAAATAATTAAAAAATAAAAGACATAGATAAATTTAAAAAACCCTTACTTGTCTAGGCGTTTGAAGGGAAGGTTCTGACGATATAAAACTGAGTTTGTCAATGGACTCGCTATTTATTCTCTGGCCTCCCATGTATTTATGTTCTGTGCATCATTTTATGCAGCCATGTTGCATGTTGTATGTTGCGTGTTATATGTTGCAGCTGGATGTTGCCTGTTATATGTTGTCATGTTGGATGTTTTGTGCTGTGTGTTACGTGTTATATACTAAATGTTATATGTTGCGTGTTGCATGTTGTACCTTGGAAGTTGCACGTAGGATGTTGCATGTTGTTTTTTCATTTTGCATGTTGAGTGCGTATGTTGCATGTTGTGTGTCGCATATTGTGTATTGCGTGTTGCATAAGGTTCTGCATGGAATAAACAGTTTGATCGCGATCAATCAATCATCAATCAATTAGCTTATAAAGCGCTATTTCCGCGATGTTCAACAGCGCTCCTCAATGAATTTTGAAAACAGATGGGTCTTGAGATCCGCTCTGAACTTCGCAAGTGATGGAGAAGTAGTCAGAGAAGTAGTTAGAGAGTTCCAGAGAAAAGGACCAGAAAAAGCAAAAGCAGATTTGGCAAAAGAGTGTTTAACACGAGTTAAGAAAAAGCGAGAAGAAGAAGGCGATCGTAAACCGGGGCGTTTAGATTCAATTAATATATTTGATAAATACTTAGGAAATAATTTAGATTGAGACTTATACATGAACGTGCAAATTTTAAAAATTATTCTATATTTTATAGGTAGCCAGTGCAAGAGAACAAGATATGGAGATAGATGAGAAAAGAAAGGGGCACGAGCAACTAGACCATCAGCAGAGTTAAAAGCTTTACTTAAAGGTATAGATTTATTAAAACAAATTAATTAAAACTTAGAAGGATTAAGTTTAAGACACATAGAGTCAGACCAAGCGATAATTGAAGGAAGACATAGAAATAGGTTATGAAGAACACTATTGAGATTAGATGGAGGAAAAGAAGTATAAATGTAAGAATCATCAGCATATAGTTGACTAGAGAAAGAAAAGTTATTAATAATACGAGGTAGTTCAGAAGTATAGAGTATAAATAGAAGAGGGCCAAGGATAGAACCCTGAGGTACCCCGAAAGTAAGAGTAGAGGAGTTAGAAGTAGAATTATTGAGAACAACAGAAGAAAAACGATTACAGAGATAAGAAGAAAACCAAGTTAGAAATGAATCAGTAATATTAAAAGAAAGATGCAGCAGTCTATGCTACTTTCCAATTTCATTTACATTTTTAAAATGTGGCTAAATAATGCTGACGTCATCGGCGGGTTTAAAGGAGGCTGAAAAGCCATACCCCCCTTCCCCATTATCAACAGCCGACAATCATTTTGTTTTAATATTTGAAAATGTAGTCAACCTCACCATATATCGTTTTACAGTTAATTTTTAGTTTTTATGAATTAAAACACAGTTTATATAAATTAAAACACAGTTTTTATAAAACAATTTTTATAAGTAAACGCTATTTTAAATAGAAAAATTGACCAAAAATGCGACAATGCTAAAACAAAAGTCGCTAAGAATTTCCAGTTGCTGACCTCCGTGAAACCTTGGACCTCTTTGTTGAGGTTGTCTGGATCCACTCTTGGCTGAAGTTCAAAGTATTTTATATGTGCCATTTTTATACTCAATATACAAAAATGTATATATTTTTTTCAAAAATATTTTAATTCTAAACATACATGCACATAAAAATTCATCATGAAAAGTTCGATTACGAAATTCAACAAAATTGAAAAAACATTTAAATTTAACAAAACTTTTGTATCATAAAACACAAATTTGACTTGTATGAGATCTTTGACGTGAATAATTTCACATTTAAAAGTGAAGGTAACGTAAGGAAAGAGACTTATATTCTCCTAAAAATTATTTTATCATGAAAAGTAACAAAAATCCACTTCATCCTCACGCTTCAGCTGACGGAAACATTCCCTCATGCTAACATTTCTGTTAAAAACTGTTAAAACAAAAAATTGTTTTACACTTTTTAAAATAAAGAATAAATTAAAATATCGTGTAATATTGTTGTTGTTGATGTAATTGTTATTGTTGATGTAATTGTTGTTGTTGTTGATGTAATTGTTATTGTTGATGTAATTGTTGTTGTTGTTGATGTAATTGTTGTTGTTGTTAATGTAATTGTTGTTGTTGTTGATGTAATTGTTGTTGTTGTTAATGTAATTGTTGTTGTTGTTGATGTAATTGTTGTTGTTGTTAATGTAATTGTTGTTGTTGTTGATGTAATTGTTGTTGTTGTTAATGTAATTGTTGTTGTTGTTGATGTAATTGTTGTTGTTGTTGACGCTGACGCTGACGTCATTCACGTCGTATTTCGTGCTGTTTGTGAAGCAACTGTAATAGGCTTTGCCGCCTTGATAGAATAACAAAGCGCATCCGATCTCGAACTTCATGTTGAGTTCACGTTGTAGTTTGTTGTTGTCACCAAAAATTCGCGTCAGCTTTTTTGTGATATATTCAATACACATCTTTCAATTCATTTTAAATACCAGCTTAATTTAACAAATTAATTTTTTTTTAAATAATTGTTTGGGTAGTTTTGAAACCATCTAATTTTGTGTGATATCTCAGCAGCGGGGGATATAAATGGCTGACCGTGGGTCCAGTGCCCCGGCCGTTGTGAGCAGTTTTTTATTAAATCAGTAAAACTCATTATTTCAACCGAAAAAGTGCCCTTTTGACGAAAAAATGATGTGATAAGGGAAAAAAGATCGTCAGCCACAAATGTTGGCTCTCCCGTCAAAATATCTTTAAATAGGACATTCAGGCGTATAAGAACACAAAGAAGAGAGTGCCAACACCTGCTTACACTCGCACCACCACGCCTCATACAAATTAATATTGTTTAAAAATCCATCTACATCTATTTTAACTATTTAAAGTATGAAAATAATTTCGCAAACATTTTCATTGTTCACTCTTTTTATTTTGCATCGGTCCTAATTGGATTCGCAGTATTCACACAAAGCGTAATTTTTTAAAAATTTATCATGAAAAATGATTTGTTTTTTTTCTAAAGTTTTTGAAAAGATCTATCAAAAAATTTCATGAACTTAAAAATACATCGGTGAATAGATTCAGTTTAATAATATCGACCACTGAACAGGTAAAAAACCATTGATTGAAAAATAGAATTATACCATCAGAGAAATTTTAAAAAATTTATGACAACTCTTTTGAAGTATTCAATAGCCCAACCCATTATTCCGATTTGATTATTAAATCTTAACACAATCTAATCCTAATGTAGATCTTCCTCACTATTTTCACCTTACATTTAATCATTCGGTTGCTTAATTACTTATTGCTATGAGGATTTTGTAAATATTTTTGCAACATTAATAGTTTAAATAAATTTAAATTGACGCTTTTAGCATAAACTTAGAATAGTTTTTGATACTATCACTAAAGAACATCTTTAGAAATACGAAAAATTGAAAAAAATCATTTACAAAAAACTGTTAAAAGTTATAAACAGGTAAAAACGTCTGAAAAGAAAGTGTAACATCATTTCGGTTTCGATATAAATTATTCTTTCAAAGATATAAAAATAATTTCAAGTAATATTTTATTATGTTTTTTTACATAGACTTCCACGTCCATTTCCATTCACACACTCCTAAAAAGCGAAACATCAAAATCATCGTGAGACATTCAGCGACTGTTGCAAGTTTCATAGAAAAGTCTTTATCTTCTCTTTGCTAAAGGAGAAGATGTTCAAAAACAAAATCTCTTTGTTCAATCTGACAGTTTCAAACTCATCTCTGATTTTAGATTCTTTTCTAAAATTACTTTCTAAACAGTCTTTGCAATTAAACTGCATTTTCACACCCAGTAGCATTTAAAAATAAATTATCTTCATTTACATTATAAGTTTATTTTGGCAGTCAATTATTTGTTCAGAAATTGAAGCTCTAAAATAAACCTAAAAAGTTTATCCTTCCAGCTTGTTATGATGACTTTCGCGAATTGAAATCATAATTTCGAAATCAAAAAATATGTTTCTTTGACAATCTGCCGTGTTCTTATTTAGACTAACGTGGAGAGGCCACAATTTTTTGCAATTCTCTTTTATATACAGATACACCGAAACACAAACAAGGAAGGCATGGCGACCTCGGTGTTAGCCATGCGGTATTGGATACTTTCCGGGCCCGGACACTCGTTCATTCAAACAAACACTAAGTCTGAAAAATACATAGAAAGATTAGAAAATATCGAGGTCGTCATTACTTGGTTCATAGGAGTAGACCAAATAGTTTGAGCATTGATCTAAGCGACTATCTAAGCGTTAACTATATAAACTAAAATCGAAATTTTTATTACTGCATTACACTATAGTACTTTTGTATGCCCTATCGCAGAGCAACAAAATCTGTGAGCCCGAAAGATATAAAGAAAGATTACAAAATATCAAGGTCGCCAGACATCGTCCACTTTTTGCAGAGGCGGAAAAACATTTGAAGGCTACAGTGACAATAATAACAGATTTTGAATGATCAAACACACACACGACAATCATAACAGATTTTGAATGATTAAACACACACATACACATATTTCACATTAATTTTGGATATAATTGCAATCGCTGTCAATATTTTATAAATCAAACCACACGTCGTTTATCCCACTGAAGCGCTCAAATTGTAACCACTCAGCTCTGCCGTTTTCAGAATTATTTATATCCAAGCAAAAAATTGATGCAACAAACAGTGGCCTAAATATTAGAGGTTTGTCGAACCTGTAATAGAATAAAAAAAATTGAAATCTTCTGTCTAATCAATATTGAATTTAATAATTTTTATCATACTTAAAAAATTAAAGCTTTTGTGTTCTCTAAATATTAAATCGGTTGCCTCCTAGTTTGCCAAGGTGTGAGTCGGCACAGACTGGTTTTGGATTCACCAGCAGCACCCAAATACTGTTATAACACTGGCGCACTAAAACCGTTTATAAAGAATACAAACAATTATTTCGACATCAAACGTTTAATTGATGAGATTCTTTTCTAAAATTGTAATCTTACAAAAAATCAGGTTTCTATTTTTGATCGTGGAAGAAAATTAACATGCTATTTACGCTGCGTTTAACCTAACGCAATTATATCAACTGCTCGAGTTTGTCAAACTGCCTAAAAATTAGGATATCAACGTTTTTTTAAATTATAAAATCTACAACACAAAAACTTTTATGTGAGTTATTGAAATGTATTTCTCTAGAAAAGCTATGTGATCCCTTTATGCGTGATGATCTAATGGTTAAGGTCGCCTGGCGCTGTTTCGCAGTAACCGGGTTTGAATGAAAAAAAGATCCCCGCCTATCATGCTTCGCGTGTGATGCGCCGTTTAGCATGTATTCATATACGATGTTTGTGCGCTCAGTTGAATCCTCTGAATTTTGGAAAAGTGTAATTGACTAAAGTCTCAATGTTTCATTAAATGTTTTCTCCGTAGTTAGCACTAAGTTACGTTGATTGAGGACTCATGTTAAAGCACATAGTTGATAAATTTATCTTCCAGAAAAGCGGTAATAAAAATGAAAATATTTCAGTCGCAATTCCATTAACAATCTAAAACCCTCCAGCCATGATATAATTGTTAACAGAAAAGGTTTGCTAAATTATTAACCGCTCCCGATCTAGTGAGAATTAATCTTTCTAATTAGCTGCAATGGTCATTGGCCTTCGAGCCTGGAACCTATTGAAATAGATGTAGGGAAACAATAGTAAACTTGTTCAGATTATTGGCAAGAGCTCATAAATGCAATGCTTGACAAACGCTATCTTACAAGTAGTATTTCAAATCTTATGCGTCCATTAGATTTTATAATTTGTACGACAAATCCTTCTCAAAACACTTTGAAAGCAAAATTTTTCCAGAACCTCAGGACCGGGAGGGCATAAAATATTTTAATTATATTCAACATTTCTTGTCAAAATAATTGAAACAACATTTTAAAAAAATACAAAGTAGAAATTGAAAAATCACAATTAAATTCGATGTAATCATTATCTAGCCATACAAGAAAATTCCGAATCAATTGTTAGCATGCAGCAGAAACTTGAATCAACCGGATCTCAACGTGCTGCATACGTACAGTCTGCGCAGTTGAATGATGGCTTCATTAAATCAACAACACATGCACATTGCACAACTTACAACGGGAGTGACAAACAAACGAATGTATGACAATTGTGAAACTAACGTACGTATCGCTAAATCTATTCAATTTTAAAAGTTTAAAAGAAATTAAAAAACTTTGACTTCACTAAAATAAAAAAATTAATAAAGTGAAGTTTTTATATAAGGAACGTAAACGAATTTTGGTGATTTTTAAAAGCCATCTATCCCCTGTAGTTGACGTGTAGCTCAGGTTTGATATCACAAACGAGCAGCAACAACTTCTGGATGGCCTTCTCCTTGTTGGCCTGCACACTTTTATTGATTTCTTCAATCATCACCACAGTTTTTTTATCTATCTGCATCTGCATGTCTCCTCTACTTCCTATTATCTGAACAAATAAACATCTCAAATATATGCAAAATGACTTCAAATGGAACAATATTAAATATTTTTTAAAATAAACAATTTTAACAACTGACTTGTTCTTCAATTTTTTTATAATTCTGTTCACATTCTTGTCTGTAGAGTTCAATTTCTTGTTGGGCTTCCTCTTTGGCTTGTTTTAACCTTTTGGCTTTTCCTGAAATAAAAAAGAAATAATTTAGATAACAGTTAGTTTTCATTGTTGGTGTCAAATAAGCATAAATGCATGCAATCAATCAATTAGCTTATAAAGCGCTATTTCCGCGATGTTCAACAGCGCTCCTCAATGAATTTTGAAAACAGATGGGTCTTGAGATCCGCTCTGAACTTTGCAAGTGATGGAGAAGAAGTCAGAAAAGTAGGTAGAGAGTTCCAGAGAAAAGGACCAGAGAAAGCAAAAGCAGATATGGCAAAAGAGTGTTTAACACGAGTTAAGAAGCGAGAACAAGAAGACGATCGTAAACCGGGGCATTCAGGTTCAATTAATATATCTGATAAATACTTAGGAAGTAATTTAGATTGAGACTTATACATAAACGTGCAAATTTTAAAAATTATTCTTTATTTTATAGGTAGCCAGTGCAAGAGAACAAGATATGGAGATATATGAGAAAAGAAAGAGGCATGAGCAACTTAAAGGATAGAGTATAGAGTCAGGAAGACCATAGTAGAGTGAGTTACAATAATCAATCCAATATAAGACTAACAAAGTAACAAGAAGGAGAAGAGTAGGACCATCAAGAAAAGGCATAAGTTTTTTTATTCTATGTAGATGAAAGTAAGAGCTTCTAGCAACACTATTAATCTGAGAAGAGAGAGGCATAGTAGAATCAAAGATAAAATCTAGACTACCAAACATATGAGGGACATCAAGAGTTTTAGAATCAGGTAAGATAATAGGAGGAATAGTAATAGAGTGTATAGATTTATTAAAACAAATTAATTCAAACTTAGAAGGATTAAGTTTAAGACACATAGAGTCAGACCAAGCGATAATTGAAGGAAGACATAGAAATAGGTTATGAAGAACACTATTGAGATTAGATGGAGGAAAAGAAGTATAAAAGTAAGAATCATCAGCATATAGTTGACTAGAGAAAGAAAAGTTATTAATAATACGAGGTAGTTCAGAAGTATAGAGTATAAATAGAAGAGGGCCAAGGATAGAACCCTGAGGTACCCCGAAAGTAAGAGTAGAAGAGTTAGAAGTAGAATTATTGAGAACAACAGAAGAAAAACGATTACAGAGATAAGAAGAAAACCAAGATAGACAAGAATCAGTAATATTAAAAAAAAGATGTAGCAGTCAACACTTCAATTACATATAAAATGTAATTTCATAGAGTAACTTGAGCTACCTATTTTTCTATTTTTGTTTTATAACTCAAATTAAATTTATAAATTATAGTATGCAGTATGTATGAATGGAACTTGAGCAAATACTTCATTCAGTAACTAGATCAATCCCACAAAACAATTTTTATAACAAACTGGATGATATCTTAAAAAAAAACTCAAAAGGCTTAGCTTTGATTAAAAAAAAATAAATATTTCTACATAACCAGGACATTAATATTAATTCAATTTAGTGTTTGTCTTTTAAATTAATATTAATAAAATAAGCTATTTAAATAAAATTTAGTTAAGATATATTTTTTTAAATGCTAATGTAAAATCATATGACATAAATAACAATGACGAGCAGTGATCTGTCAAACATCAAATCATGAAATTGTACAATTTATTTCATTTTATTCACAAGAACAGCTTATCCTTACTTAGATAGAGCCTAAGATCTAATTATGAATCAAAATTTTAGTTAAAAGTGATCACAAAAGTTAAAACAACTAAATGACTAAAGATTAATTAATTCAAGGTTAATGCAAAACAGGAGACATAATAATCAAAAAATAAAAAAAGCCATCTTGAATTGAAAAATTTTTAGCTTTTATAATATTTTAAATTTAATTTTAATATTATTAATTAATTTTTAAGTTTTAAGCTTCTCTAGCCTAGCCAGTCTAAAAAAAATTCTAACATTCTAGTACTAGACTACAACCAATTAGTTAGGTACTAGTTTTTTGTTACTAGTACTTTTTTTAATTTAATAATTAATTCACCAATTAATTTTCAACTCACTTTTCCTGGCTTCAGCAACTTTTTCGGCCGATTTTTTTTCTGCGGCCAACAACTGTTGGATACCAGTAGACTGGCTTGCCATCAAATCAGGTCAGAACAACCGAACGACAGGGAAATTAAATTTAAAAAATTAACTGAGCTGCTGAGCTGCACAAAACAAGACAAACACAAACCAATTTAAAATTTCAGAATCACAAGTTATATTACAATTACAATTACAATGACCAAGCGAACCAACTAATCCGACAACACACGAGCGCCTACGTCATACTCAACGTACTTGTATATAATTAGAAGATATTTGTATTCACATTTCGTATACTATCTTCTTATACAAGGGTATGCATGCATGTATGTGTATTTATATATGTGCGTGTATATATATATATATATATATATATATATATATATATATATATATATATTTACATAATAAATCCAAAAACTATGAATGTTAAAGGCACAAATCTTATTCTAATTATATGGCACAAATAATATGAAATTTTAACATTTTAAATTTCACGTTTTGCACAATTTGTATTATTGATTTCAGTTGCGGATCTAGACAACGTTGACGGGGAAGGGGGCAAAATTTGAAAAAGGTAAAAAAGTTTAAGTTTACCGGAGGCAAACCAATTCACCAAACGTTCACTAGTGTACCTAAAGAATAATTTTATTGACTTAATAACATCGTTCAACTCAATAACAACATCGTTCACAATATATATATATATATATATATATATATATATATATATATATATATATAATTAAAACAACGGGGAACTTCCCCAGCCTTCCGCTATATCCGCTACTGATTGGTTTTCATTTTTCCGTATACCTACACATAATTTATCATAAAAGAAATCCTACCAGAATCTCTTTGAAAGCTAACTGATTTATAAAACCAAGAAATAATGTACGGTTGTGTAGAATTGTTGATAGGAATTTCTATATGCATATATTAAAGTTCCCAACACTAAGCCATCTGTTTACGCATGCCGGCAAGTTTTTGTAATAGTAATCATACATATATGGAATAAAAAATATTTCTCCTAAACTTTCGTGCAGTGTTATTCTATTACTTATAATTTCACCTTCGTGCTACAAAGGTACAAAGGTACCCACACCACACGAAGCACAAACACATTGCGTATGCAAGCGCAACCGCTGCATCATACGAGCTTGGCAGACTTTCATATAAGTTTGAGTTTTCAAAACATGCCATCGTGCAATAACAGCGCGATATACGACACTTCTGCCGTTTGGGCACACGTCTGACATTTAAATGAAAAATACAACAGCTTAAATGACGGTTCGAAATACGCAATATGAAATTATATCGCCGGATTTGTCCGATCTCCATTATTTTGATTATAAGCTGTACGGGAAGCAAATGCAACATGCACATTCCAATCATTATAATTCGCACAAGGAAACTCCATATCTAAATAACTTAAGATTACGCTTAGTTTCAGAAACTAAATAAAATAATTTGATTTTTAAAGGCTTGTGTGATAAGTCTCTTTAATAAATAACATATCACATAATCACAGATCTAAATTTAAATCGTGCGCTGCACATCCAAGCCTCCTGACACATTCTAACGCTTTATTCATGTTGCTTTGCTCGCATTATCGATTATTACGTTGACGTTACGAAGATATGTCTACGAACTCCTGTAACATTAATAAATTAATGGCAAGCAACAAATTAATTTCAAATCATTTACAATAATGCAATGACAATGAAGTTACTTGGCTTTAGAATTGTCTCAGACGTCTATCTTTCGTCTAAACGAGGAGGTTTCCAACAGCATAACTTAACTTACTTTTCAAGCCGCTTCATGAATTAATCTCACGTGCGATCGTTCTATTGTCAGATTCAAAGAATCATAAACGTGAACGCATTGCTGAAGGTGATAAAGAAAAACAAAAGTGTTCCTAACATGAAAGACGCAGTGCCACAAAAACTAAATATGTTTTTGAAGAATTAAAAAACAATGAAAACCGTTAGCCAAATTTTAATTTATTTATAACATAACGAATTTATTCGATACCAATATATGGCTTTCGAATTATATAAAATCACATCCATAACTATTATCAAAAACCTTCATAAAAATTCAATTATTGACTTATGAATTATAGTTATCTTGACTTCAGTTATCGTCATGTTGATTGACTTTAATGTATGGCACCTGCAATATCCTCGTGTAAATGGTCAACAATGAATAACTTCCCCAAGTTTTGGTTGGCTAAGTCGGATATCTGATTTGTGTAGGTGCCAATCTGAGCAGTCAACAACAAAGAATCCAATCTTGATGGCATTGGAGGTGGTTTGAACATCTTATTGATGTCATCGTCTGGTAGAGGAGGTTCATTTCTATCCTGGCGCGACTTGTTTTCTTGTTGCTAAACAAATGAATAAATAAATAAAATATATATATATATATATATATATATATATATATATATATATATATATATATATATAAATATGTGTGTGTGTGTGTGTAACGGCCAGCAACGGAAGTTCGTTAACCTAGAAACGAGTTAATACCGTTACACAATAGGGTCGTTGAAAAATTCAAAACCTCATGGATTTTAGAATACCATACATAATGATATTCATTGGAATTGTTTATTAGCAGTATTGCACTGAAAGCCCTTCCACACAATTTACAAGAACTTAATTTTTCTCTGTTTCCGTTATATTCAGCCCCTTTCAAAGTGACTCGCTCATTGTATTTACTCATGATAGGTAGAGTGAGGTAACGGTCGCATTTATCACCACTATTCTAAATAGTTTAGTAACCGTCACGCTACAATTTAATTTCAACGAAAGTGGGTGGTGAAATCATTTAGGGTAACTTTAACTAAACATCTAAACATTGAAAATACTAATAAAACAGTAAGTTATCTAACTCAACAATTCGTTTAGACACGCACCCACATCCACACACATGGACTGCATCTTCGTGAGCGAAGAACTGGGTCATTGATGTGACTTCATGTGGATAAAAAGTCCAATTCTAGACAAACATCGACGATCACATATTCCACAGACCCACACTCCTGCGCCGCTTCCATCCTGGACCACCTGTTTTCGCCGCTTCCTTTTGTCAACCAGAGCTGTGATTCGTGCCTGTTCAAAGGCAGAAACCGCCGCCTGTGAGTTCGATCTCCAATTCGTACGCTGCTGGGCTTCAGAGCAGAATGTTTTTAGGTCAAGTCCACACTTCTTCAAATTTTCCTTCAGACCGTCCTAATATCTACGAACCGGGCCACTTGCAAGACGAGCACCCGAGGCCAGCTGTCCAAAGAAGACCTGTTTTGGAATTCTTGCATCTGGCATGCGGACAACGTGCCCTGACCACCGAAACTGGGCCTGGAGCAGCATTGCTTTTATACCCATTGTACCACATCTCTCCAATACCATGACATTTGACACTCTATCTTCCCATTTGATGTGGGCAATAGCTCGAAGACATTTCATTGGAATTGATCGAGCTTTCGTATGTGGCGACGATAAGTCGTCCATGTTTCACAACCATATAGCAGAGTAGTCAGTACAACTGCTTTGTAAACTGCAATTTTGGTAGGGTTAGAGTGCTCCATGCTCCCTTCAGAGACGTCTACTCAATCCCCCAAATACAGCATCAGCCTTTGCGAGTCTGGCTGTGATATAACAAAATCTATTGACAGCATTCAACTGCAAGCCGTCTGCTGATACTGTGGCCGCTGAATCAGATGAGATTGGGTAGCTTTGAGTCCAAATCTTTTAGCTGCCGCATGAAAACGATTGAAAAGAGATTGAACTTCGCTCTGTGAATGTGCAACTAGAGCACAATCGTCGGCAAAGAGGAGGTCGCGAACAATGACCGTCTTCGTCATTGACTTTGCTTGTTGACGTCTGATGTTAAAAAAATTACCATCCAGGCGATAGCATATTGGTATGCCTTCGCAACAGTTTTGAAAAGCAATCTTCAGCACCAGGGAGAAGTAAATGTTGAACAACAACGGGGCCATGACGCATCCCTGCTTGGTACCATTACCAACCTCAAATTCCGGAGAATGTTCTCCATTTTCAATCACGCTTGCTCTCATATTGTCGTGGAAGGAGCAAATTGTCGTGGAAGGAGCGAACACGAACACGCACACACACACACACATCTCTATATTTGATGCACTCAAAAAACCTTAATCAAAAACTTGATGGTAATCACCCACCTCCACATAAAATAACTACCAATTCAGAAAATTGCATCTACTTGTATTAGTTAACACAGCATATTTATTTGACACACTGAATGTTCGGATATCCGGTCAAAATTTGACATTCGGCTTCGCCATTTTTAAAAGCCGAATATTGCAATCTTCGATTAACCAATCACATTTTTTGGGATTCTAGAAAAATAATTGTTTATTAGTGGAAAAATTTATTTTGGCCATCAGAGCCGCTGAAACAACTAAATTTGAATATAATCTCCATTAAGAATTTTAGGATAAACACGAATCGCCTATTATATGTCTCAATAACTTAATTTTCATAATAAAAAAAACACAAGTTTTTCCTAAATTGTGGGTTTTTTATATTTGGCATTAGGCAGAATAGTGGATCAATTATTCGGAATTCGTATAAATATGGTGATCTGTAATATTTGTTGATGCATCTTGTACAAATCCCAACAAATTGCTACAATTTAATGAAAATTATTTTGCAAAAAAATATTTTATTCAAAAGAGCCTTTGACAGCGCAGTTGTTTTATAACATTTTCATATTTCTGTGCCTAGCTTAATGACGACGACACAGCTATATAATTTGTGTTGAATAAAATCAAATTTCTTATAATTTGTCATCACAGTCAATCGAATGAACAAAAATTAATAATTAAATAAGAATAAACAAACCCTTTTGTTAATGTATACTTGCTTCGCAAGGTTTTGCTTGGCTAATGTTCGCTGATAGTTGAAAAACTTGTTTGAATCTTGAGCTAAATCATCAACTGAATCTATCAGCAATCTTAAATTCTTCTCCAGAAATGAGCTACGAAATTAAATGTCATGGAGTGAACATGAATGCAATGAAAAGAAACCAGTTATCTGTTGTTCGTAAATGAATTTTAACAAAGCTAAATTTCAAACTAAAATATTTTTTGAGCAATTATCACATCAAATTACACCAAGTCTATGATGTATCTAAAATATATTACATGATCAAATCGATTATCCACGTTTTTCTAACCAACAACCGAGCTTGTTTAAACTGATCTTGCCCAAATGAATTTTACCAGCGAGATTAACAATACCTTTTTCAACCATTTTGTGAACATTGTTAACATGCAACAAACTCCAACATTCAGTCAAACCCTATTTATTTTTTTACAACTTTGTAGTTAAATACATTCGTCATTCAAACAAGATATTCATTTGCACCGTCATCTCTGCATTTTATTTCTACATAGCCTCTTTTTTTACTGAATTAATAGAATGTCAAACATACCTTGAGAAAATAAACATTTTCAACAACATCCAATTGCCCCGCTCTTCAAAAATTCACAACAAAGACCAAAAGGCATAAAGATAACCTATCAGTGCTAAGACGCCGTAAAACTGCAAAATTCCTCAGTTGCTATAGGCCCAAATAAAATAATCAGTAAGACTAAATATTGAAATTCAACACTACATAATCCTATGCAACCTCAACATAAAATCACACTAAGTTTTTTCTTCTTTTTAACGCCAATCCAATGACTCACATTTGCACATCAACAGAAGTCACTCCTAGTTTCATTTAGACATTGCTCAGCTCAGTACTATCTCAACTCTAGTTTTACATAGTGCTTATCTTATTTTAATGACTTTCAAATCCTCAATGCACTCTTCCTACTTTCTGATATCTTCCATCTATCAAATTTCTTTATGATTACTCTCTACATCCATTTTATTCTTCAGTCATTTGCTTAGCCCTACCAGATAAATGGCCAATAATTTTTACATTTGTTTACTGGTTAGTGACTAATTTTGAATGCTATTCTAGAGAACAGCAAAGCTTAATTTTCAAAAGGCCAAAACTTCTACATTTTCTGTTGTATGATACAAGTTTTAATTATAAATGAATGAGATTGGCCATGATTTATATATCAACTAAAATTACGTATAGATAAAGCTATTTGTGCTAAAAATTAATATAATTATTATCATAGTGATAAACAAACACGAGTTCGATCAAAATAATTTAAATTTTAACAGAGGTTCAGTTTATAATAAAAAAAGCACATTTAAAATTTGAAGAATGAAATAAAGAATGAAATACAATGTAAACTATGTTAGAAACCTGGATGACAGGTCAAGGAAGGAGTATTTATTGTCCTGGGGCATGGCCTCCTCAATTTCACACAGCAAGAATTTTACAAGATGAGAATTGGTGATAACTACAGGCACCTCCTCGAACATTGTCTCAAAACTAAGTTCATTGTTCTTTATGCTTCAATAACAAAAACATAGACATTTAATGATAATAATCACTTGGCAATTTATTTCATGCAAGCAATAAGCTGCAGAAACTGCTGAAATAAGTAACTGACGTATCTGGAGTGAAATCTCCATCTCTGTACAACTGCATCATGGAGGGCGTCAGTCTGAGAGCTTTTAATGCCAGCAGACCTTTGGACGTCCTGATAGGATCTGTTTTATTTTAAATTTAATTTCATCAAGATAAAACAAATTGAAAAATTTCTAAATAAACCTCCTCAGTTGCTACATTTTCCAAATTTGAGCACCTGAAAACTTATGTCATATTACAGCACTACAGACGCAGCTGACCTAGAGTACATAAGCAATGAGCAGCGGGTTATAAAATTATTTTTTCATCATTCTGAAAGATAGGACTGAATAGATCTGTGCTTTTTGCTTGTTAACCAGTTAAGTTTAGAGCAACCAGCAAAAATATAAGTATTAAATTTATGATGGAAATAATTCAGCTAAATGGTGTCAAAATTAAGCAAAAGAGTCTACATTATAACAAAACCTTTTGTTGTTTTTTAGTTTCATTACAAAACCTTTTGATGTTTTTTAGTTTCATTTCAGAAAATTTCATTTATTTTTTTTTTAAGAATCGGTCACAATACCTACAACAGAGCATGATAGGACAGCACAAAATGATAGAACATTAACAAAATGATTACTGCCTCCATAGGCGCCAACTTAGGGGGGGCAAAGCACTTTTTGCCCCCCCAATAATTTTGACTTGAAAATTCAGTTTTCAAAAACTTTTCATTTTTATTTTTAATCAAAATTCGTGTTTATTTACAGTAAACTTTTTTTGAGCGTTAGTCTTAAATAAGTAAAGCGTTCAATCAGTAGCCAACTTTTAAACAATTTTTTGCAGCGTTTCGTCGTGTTACCATAGCAACAAAACGTTAAAATCGATTTAAATTTAAAATTGTCATCACGTTGTTTCGTACGCTTTTATTTGTTAACCGGTAAAAGTAAGTGTTTTTAATAAAATTTAATTAAAAAGCTTTATATAAATATAAACTGCATTAAATTAAGTTGAATGAATTTGATTGAATTTATTTCCTAAATTTTATTTTATTAGAACAAGTTTGAAAAAATAAAAATGGATAAGTTTTTGATAAAACTGCCAGCCAAACATCCGGGACTGGAACGGTTTCAGAAGACTCAATTATCCAAGAAAACACCACAGTAGCGGATACAGATTTAATAGTAGAAGGCACATCCACTACTGTTACTTCTGATAGATTTACGACTACAATTACAAAACGTCGTTTTGTTCCAACTTGGACCAATAACTTTCCCTGGATTCTGTATGATTCAGAAAAAGATATTGTTCTTTGTTCCACGTGTCGAGAAATATTTTTCACAATGGGTCTGCCGTTTTCTTCTACAAAAGAAACCGCTTTCATTGAAACGGGTTTTAATAATTGGAAGAAGGGGTTGGAAAAATTTAAATTGCACGAAAGATCACAATGCCACAAAGAAGCCGTATCTCATACCATGAAGTTATCAGTTAACGTTGTTGCACAGGTGATTATATAGTTTAATTTGTATTAGATATGACAGGTTATCCTCAAATGTAAACACTTTTTATTATAATAATAATATATTATTGAATAATCGAAAGTGCCTGAAAAAGATTTTTTCTTCTCTGTTGTTCTTAGCGTCACAAGGTCTTGCAATACGTGGTCACGACGATGACGCAAGTAATTTTGTAAATTTACTTAAGTTAAGAGGTGAAGATTCTGAGGAACTGCAATTGTGGCTAAAATCTGAATCATATACTTGGTGTAGCCATGGTATACAAAACGAAATTCTTGATCTTCTGAGCCATACTCTTAAGAAAATAATTTCATTAGTTAAAATAGCGGGTTTTTATGCTATTATATGTGATAAGACGGCAGATATATCTCGCAAGGAGCAATTTGCTTTTTGTCTAAGATTTACAAAGAATCCATTAGAAGCAGAAGAGATGTTTGTCGGATTTTACGGAGTGGAATCTACAACCTCAGCTGCTTTGTATTCGGTGATCAAAGATGTTCTTCTCAGATTTAACTTACCACAGTAGAGGACAGTGTTATGACGGTGCTAGAAACATGGCTGGTGACAAACGTGGTGTTCAAGCTAGAATTGTTGAGGACGAAAAAGAAGCATTATTTATTTATTGTTTGGCTCATTCATTAAATTTGGTAGCTCAGGATGCAATCAAAAATTTTCCTATTTGCAGGGATGCATTAAATATGGTTAAAGACATCATCAACTTTGTAAGGGACTCGCCTAAATGATTGGCTATATTTCACAATTTAAAATCTGATGTTTGTACAGGCCTCCGACCTCTTTGTCCAACCCGATGGAGAATCAAATATGTCTCTCTGTCGTCTCTTTTATCAAACTACTCAAAATTAATAGATTTCTTTACCGATATGGCTGAAAATGATTCATCAGATTCTGGTGCAAAAGCTTCCGGATTTTTAAGGCTGATGGAAAAGTTCGATTTTTATTTTACTTTGATAATATTAACAAAATTATTTGGATACATAGATACGGTTAACACAATGTTACAAAAAAAATCCTTGCAATTTGAAGAAGCGCATCGGATGATTGCAACATTAAAAGCTAGTCTCAGTTTTTGCCAAAAAGATTTTTCTGAATTTTGGCAGAAAGTAATTTCTGATAAACCTGCCGAGGTAGAACAAGGGGAACTTAGACAGCAGAGAAAACGAAAAATTCCAAAACGATTCGAAACTAATGATTTGCCAGAACCACAAAATAATCTTTCTCTTAAGGAGATATATCAATCGCAATATGTGGAGATTATTGATGCGATTTTAAAAGCCCTGGATACGAGATTTGAGAGCAAATCATTCAAATTCATTTTGGAAATCGAGCAGTTTTTGCTAGGTGACGATACAAACAAATCTAAGATTCTCAAATTTTATGAAGAGGACATAGATCCAGACCGCTTGATTGTGCAACGAGAGATGCTGCTGCAAATTTTAAAAGAAGCAGATCAATCCCTTGAAAGTATAAACGATATCATCAATTATTTGAAAAAGCAGTCACATCTAATTGAACTTCTTTCGGAATTAGTCAAGTTTTTAAACATTTTTGTTACCATTCCTACGACTTCCGCCACCGCTGAGTGATCATTCTCTGGGCTGAGAAGGTTAAAAACATATCTAAGATCGACAATGGGTCAAAAACGACTCAATTCTGTATCTCTTCTTCATTTTCACAAAGATGTGGCAAACGAAATGGACTTGGATTCAATTATTAACGAATTTATTCAAAGAAATGATCAGAGAAAAAGTACTTTTTATATGTAAATATGTTTAAGTATGATTCTTAGAAAAACACTCAATTTTTACAAATACTATTGTGAATAAAATTAATAGAAAGAAGTAACATTTTGCTTTTTGGATTTATAAACAATATGCGTTTATAAGATTCCAAATTTTCAGATTTCTTGTAGTTTTATTAAATTTTAAAATTTTGCAATCTTTATGCCGTTTTGTCGAATTGCAGTTTTGATGATAAATTTTTTAATTAATATTTCACACAATGTTCCTTGTATAATTGTAAATTTATTGAAGAATGGTACACAAACTAAATTATTATAGAAAAGTTTGCAAACGTATTCTTAAATTATTTTGCCCCCCCAATAATTTGATAAAGTTGGCGCCTCTGACTGCCTCAGTTCAAAAATAATAACTGCATAATTATTCCACATGACCCATTTTAAAATAGTCATTCAATTACAACTATTCCAACTAATTTTACCCTGTTTTCGTTAATTCGAATAATATTGAACCACAATTTGAAATAAAATTTTAAATTTTAAACATTTTCTATCAAAATAACGTGAGAAAATTTGACCTTTGAAAACAAAATTCAACGTAAAGGTAAACAAATTTAATGCAATGTTTCAATTTGGATACAAATAAAAATTCATATTTGTCAGAATAAACAAACTTAATAATTTTTAAAAATAAATGTTTAACATGTGGTTAGATCCTACAATGCATAACCAATTTTTAAAAACTCTTTGAGGTAACATTCAATTGTACAAATGGAAACTATGCATTATTATTCGTGTACAAATTTTGTAAAAAAATCTATTAAATATGATCAAACAAAAAAAAGCTTACCATAAACAAGTACAATTGACTCATCAATGCTATGTTGATAGTTAAATTGAGAATCAAGAAGGGCTTTGTTTAAGTAGGTTCCAAATAAGGTACTTTGGTACCATCCAACATGCAAATGATCAATATTAACATGACGAAGATTCTTCATCATCTCCAGCTGATACAGCACTGAAAACAAAATGGAAAAATCGTTAATTTTTATTAATAAAAGCAAAATATAATCAATCCACACTGCAAATGATTTTAACAAAGCAAACAAAAAAATCTACAAAAATAATAAAAATAAAAGTAAAGTGGATTTAAGCTTAGTTTGTGATTACTTCACTGATTTTTAAACCCATAGTCCATTCATGAAAAATGTGGGGATGATCATAGATTTTGAAAAATAATAATTTTTTGGCACGCTATTTGGATAATCTGGAAAAACAGGATGATAGCGAACCAAACATACCAACTATGTTTTCATCAATTACTTGTGGTACAGCGTATCATCTACTCATGTTGAGTTTGTTGAACAATCATTAGCCAAACAATCAAAATGTAATATTGAAAAATATACAGATAGTAATAACAATAATAATAATAATAATACAGTCTTATAGCAAACTTCTATACAACGAAAATCTCTATTTAACAAACTTTTTCAGGCCCCTTGAAATTTTACATATAAAACTGCTTTTATAAAACAAAAAAAATTTCTCAATTTTAAAACAAACATGTTTATTGTTTTTTGTTCTAGTATTTTAGTAATTTTTGCAAATTCTGCCTCAGTTAATTTCAATGGAATCGTTGCATGGAACCAAAAACAAATTTCACTTTTAGAATTTTATTTTTTTTACAATTATAACATGTATTATTACTTTCTGTTATTAAAATAAATGATTACGAGTTTTTTCCCGGAACCATCAAATTTGTTATACTGAAGCCCAACTGTAATAATAATAACAGCAACAATATTAAGTGTTCTGACAAGTGGCTGAGGTTCCTTTGATACAAATCTTAAATTTAATCACATGTTGGAAAAGCTTTTTTAAATAAATTTTTTTGTTTAAAGATTTGAATGAAGAAAA
The DNA here is from genome assembly GCF_000326865.2 of Helobdella robusta. Taxonomy (NCBI): domain Eukaryota; kingdom Metazoa; phylum Annelida; class Clitellata; order Rhynchobdellida; family Glossiphoniidae; genus Helobdella; species Helobdella robusta. The sequence continues at coordinate 3,233,122 of NW_008704083.1, forward strand.
CATAACAACACCACATTATACCAATGAAGTAAATTAGTCACCTTCATCAAATTCTTCATCATCAGCATGTCTTGGAAATGGAAAACAATTTGTCACCTCAAGTCTGTTGTTCTCCACCAATCCGAGCAGCACTCCCTGAACCAAATCATTTCCACCAGTTCCTTCTTCTTGGCAGTGCTTAATCATTTTCAACACAACCTGTAAGAAGTGTAATGTTAACCAGCATGCACTAAAATTTAATTTCATTCATTCATTCATTCAATGATCCTCTGTAATCCCTTAAGGAACCGTTGAGGCCGATGGTATTCTTCTATCTCTCCAAAATCCTTTTCTTTCCCTCACCATCTTCATTGAGCTCAATGTTCCAACCCCCGTCCATTCCGTGATATCATCCATCCACTTCCTCACAGGTCTTCCAACTTTCTTCTTCCAGTCCCTCTTTCTCATCAGTACTTTTTTGATCAGTCTGTCGTCTGTCATTCTGCAGATGTGCCCAAAGATACCCAGCTTTCTTTCCTTGACACTTTCATACACAGTTTTTTGTCTTCCAAGTTGTTTTCTTATGGCATCGTTTCTTATCTTTTGTCTCCAACTGATTCCCAGCAACTTTCTATAACAGTGCATCTCGAATGCTTCCAGTTTGTCTTTGTCTCTTTTCTTCAACATCCAAGCCTCACATGCATACATCAATGTAGAAAACACACACGCTTCTACAATCTTTACCTTTGTTTTGTTTTTTAATTTGCATGTCATTTAACAGTGAAAGATTAGACAACCTCTCGAATTTGAAGTTAAATATGAAAAAATTGTTTTAATACACAATTATATTTAAAATATAGCTAGCTACCAGCATGTAAGTTTGGAAATTATTACTATAGAGTATAGATATCTACATATGGGACTTAACATTCATTTTCTCATATTTCTTTTGAAAAAATAAAATTACTAGAAATCTCTTCTAGCCACCATAATATTTGAATTTAACCAGCCACCCAATATCCTAATCAGCCAACATAACGTTCACAACCTGCTAACAAAATATTCCTATTCAGCCATACATTAGCTAACATAATATTATATTCACAATATAAAAACCCAAAACTTCAAAACCTTTTACTATCCATCGACGATTTAATTAATTTAATACAATAAAAGCTAATCAGCCAATAAAACAACTCAGCCAATTGGTCAGATGTCAGACCCAACATTGTCAGTCTCAACCCCATCCACCATCTTCTGGAATGTAACCCTCGCTTTGGAATCAAATAGAAACTCACCAATCCATCAATTTGTACGTAAGAAACTGGAACATGTTTTCTGCGATTGGACGCCGACATTATTTAACTATGAATTAATTAATTTATTTATTATTTAGCAGACCGTTAAACAAAAAAATTGCCACACGTTAGTGTGATGACGTTAGTGACAGAGGATGCGCAACTTTTATAAAATGTGAGATATTTTTTATAATGGATAGCCGTTGATTCACACAAAACAACAAAAAGTTGAAAATAATTTAAAATTGAGAAAAGAATAAAAAAAAATACAGTGAAGTGAGTTAAACTTAAATAAAACAACGTAACATTAAGAAACAATTAAAATGAATAAAATTTAAAAAAAATGAATAAATATTTAATAAACTATAAAATGTAAAAACTGTAAAATTTGATGAGTTTTATTAGTTCATAAAATAAATATTACATTTTGTTAGATTCAAAATATTATCTCCATTTTTTCAAATCAAAACAATTTTTTGCTTTTTCGCAAAAGCTTATTTAACATTTATTACAGTTACGTTTCTGCTCATAAAAATGAACGTTAATCTTTCAGCTTTCTGCAAAATTAAACTACAAATCAGTTTAATCTCAGTTTAGTAAAATTTCTTTTGATATCAAAAAGACTCAAAACTGTGATGGAAATATTTATTTATTTACACTAAATTTATAATAATACTATTAAATTGCTGTGTAAGAACGTATATTTTTTTCATGGTACATTGAATGTTTAATCGTTGTATGGTTGTGTTTGTTTTGTCTTTATCAGCTGTATTCATCCTGATTTTGTTTGTCTTGTCTTTATTGGTTACCAGCATGTGCAGAAATTTCTTTGCCTTTCTGTGATAAAAAAGTTTCCATGATTTTGGAAAAATATACTTTTCACTATAGAATTGGTTTCGAATTTAAGAATATGTGAGTACATCGAGTAGTACATCCTACACTTCTCACATGCATATATACAAAAAAAACATCCATTACGCATACTTCACCGAGTATTATACAAAATGTATAACTTAGTATGCAATTTTTACAACTTAATTCAAAAATAAGAAATTTTAAGTATTTTAATAATTATAATTATTTCATGTCAGCGCATTGAATTATATATAATTCCATGTGTCAGCGTTTGTCGTCTTCACAATTTCAATCGTAAATTGTCCTAAAAAATAGATCAAGTTAATAGTTTCTGACATTTTCACTATTTTGTTCGAAAATTAAAAAAAAAATAATTTACATCAATTATTCTGATGATTTCGTTTCAGCGCATTTAAATTTTACACTTTCAATTGTAAAATTGACGTTGAATAAGTGATAATTTCTGAATTATTTTTTGCGCCATTTTGTCGTTTAATATATTATCGGCGCCATTTTGTCATGCGCCATTGTGTCGGGAAATTTGCACTTTTTTTGTAGTACGTTATTTTGTCGGGAAATTTTTGAGCTATTATGTCGACGCAATTTTGTCGACTCTTTTTTTTATGGGTCACATTCTCTCCGCAAGATGTGACCAAAAAACTTTAGCTGCCCTGTCGGATTGATATTAATTATAACTTTATTATATTATATTAGATTCAAATTTTATTAATTTATATATCCATTCGTCTATAGGCAAATTTATATATCATTTATCAAAGTAGATTAGATTTATAGATAGATTAGGGTTCAGAATACATATTTGACGTTACACAGGTCACCCACGTACATGCATTCTCCATAAATAGTAAACATAAACAATAAATAACATTTGGTCATTTCTCTATTTTATGGTATACATACTGGCTTAGCCTACTGAAGTTTTTTTTAATTTTTTTGATTTCATAATCATTTTAAATACACAGTTTTGAATTAGGTTATTGATTAAACTAAAACTAAAGTTACTAATATAAACTAGATTCTCTGCTACCTACTGTTAACACAGTAAAATTAAACCTCAAACTAGCATTGCTAAAAAAGTTTTTTAGTTATAATAATTTTTTTTAATAAATATTTTTTAATTATAGTTGATTTTTTAAGAAGTTTTTAATTTTTTATCATTATCTCACGAATAAAATAAAACTGTTGAATTGTGTTATATTTTTCATTGTGAGCATTTATTTTTATTACTTTTAGGATTAGCATTAATAATTGATATTAAATCGACAATAAAATTTTTTGGTATTGTTAACTCTGCGATAATTTATAGTATAAATAATAGTATTATTATTATGAATGGAAGCCTCTAGTTCTTATTTCTTAGTCTTCTTATGAATCTTATCTTAGGGCTTAGTTATGGAGTAGAGTTAGCTAACTTAAGTAAGACAAATTAATAAGTAATTATTGATGTTGCAGTGACTTGTTTAAAATGCAGAGATCCCTGCCTATCAAGTGCAGGTTGTGTGATGATGCATGGTTTTCACAAGTATTCATATACACTGTGTGTATTTGTTGTTGATACCTCTGAAAATCAAGTGCAAAAGAGAGAATAACCTTTTAACCTTTTTTTAAGTAAAATAAATAATATATAAAATAATTTTTCATTTATTATGTTATTTTTATTTAAATATTTATGTGCAATATATTTTAATGGTTAATGTTTAATAATTTAATACAATTAAAATATATATTTTATAAATAAATGTATTTATTTGTATAAAAATATTGTAGCATTTGAATAGGTATATTTAATATAATATACTATATAATGTAATATAACATATAATATACTATAAAATATTATATTATATGTGAAATAATAATATTACACACATGTATGTGTCCATGGACGAGACATTGATTCTGAAAATAATCTCGTTAATTTTGTGTACATTACCTTTTAATTATTTTTTAAAGTACATCACATGTCCAAAAAAGTGTTTCTTATTTCATTGTTTATGTTTTGTTTATTCAGCTTTATCATAACTGTTAAAATGTGCCAAAACTGTTTTCTTTATTAATTTTTGCTTTATTTATAAAATTTAATTTTTTAGTTAAAAAGATTCGGAGCAAAAAGATATGGCTCAAGATGAATCTTATTGGAATGATTCAATTTATTCTATTAGAACAGAAGGAAAAAATGTTTTTGACCTTGTTGGTTTATTTTTTATTAATTAAATAATTTATTTTTTTTCAACAATATAGAGTAGGATCTATAATATTGAGGTTGTGAGACAATTTTTTTCTTCATTTTAATTGAAAGATACCAGATTATTTAGTAGAGACAGTCATTGTAATTATATGTTATGAAGAGTATAAAAAATTACAAAGGTTAAAAAAAGTTAAAGGTTTTCCTAAGTCTAGAGGAATGACCATCGAAGGTGGTGGAAGCTTAGGCGGAAAAAGTTAGAACATAAATTTCAAATAGGACAAAATTATTTGAAAGTATAAAATCACAAAAATTGGTCAATTTTTTAATAAAACGTAAACGAGAGTATTATTATATCAAGTTTATAGTCCAGAAATAAGATTTAACTTTGAATAAAAGAAAAATGTTGAGTGGTTATTGTTAAAAAATGTAAATGAATTATTATTAGATTCACTTGAAAAAATTAACTTGGAATTGTTCTACGTAACTTGAAGTTACGTAGAACAATTCCAAGTCATCATATAACTAAGGAAAAAAAAAGAATTTTCAAAATTCAGATATATGATTAAAATGAGGAAAAAGATTTTAATTTATGCTTGTTGTTTTAATAAATTATAAATTGAGTTATTTTAAAGTGTCCATGTATCATCGTATCGTCTATCTATGAGATGGGCAAACTATGGCGGCCGTCGACCAAAGAAAGGTCGTCAGCCAGACATTACGACCAAAAAGATCATCAACCACAAATGAACATTTAAAAATTTCTCCACCGGTCAACTGGTCGTAAAAATTGGCTACTTTTTGCTATTAAAATACATATGCGGCCCTTCAAAGTAAAATAGTTTTCAATGCAGCACTCGCAGCAAAAAGTTTGGCCACCCCTGTCCTATAACACGTTATCTATGTCTCCACCATTGATATATATAATTTTCATGGTCTCCACAACTCACAGTCAAAAACAGTTTTTAAATTGACGTATTTATAGTTTCCGTTGTTTTTCCATATTTTTATAAACCATTCCGCCACCTTTATGTCGTCTGATCTTTTTCTATAGCTGTTTGAATTTTTTTGGAATTCAGCTCTCATCCACTTCCATAGCATTCTTTTTTTCTAATTGCTTCACATACACATGTTTCTGGGATTCTTTTTCTAATATAATCGTTTGTCACGTTGACTGCATACCTGATTATTAATATTCTTCTGATCTATTTTTTTCTACTGCATTTAATTTACCCTTCATCGTAATTTAAATTCCCAAGTCTGACATTTATAGATCAGTATAGATCTATCCATAAAGAACTATAAATATATATCAGTACTGCTATCACATAACTGAAAACTCGTTAATTATGTTTTTAATTTTCAGTTTACATGTTGATAATCCTTTTTTGTGTTACAATTTTTAAACGCATTGCACATTTAAAATTGTCAAATTTTATATGTACGATAAATATATATATTTGCTAGGAAAGCGAAATCATTTTCCCGCAGTCTAATCGAAGTTATCAGGGAGAAGTGGACACATTAGAAGACCACACGGATAATAAAATTGTTGGCTAGTGCTATTGATTTTTTCAGTAAATTTTGTTCGTTTTAAACTGCGAAAATTAAATAAATTTTTATTATATGGCCGTAGGTAGCTCTTCAATCAGGCAGAATGTTGAAGGCAGCACAACAGTACTGAAGAATAATGGTTCTTATGTTTTTATTCTTGTTTTGCTGCTGTTATTTATATTTTGAACAATTGAACTATTGCCTTTTATAATTTTAGAAGTGTTTGTTGCTGTTTGTTTGAAATTTAGAGGCTCTTATATGTGACATGTCTGTCTAGTGAAGGGATGGCTCTCATGAAAATACATATACCCACATCATGTGATGTGAATGTGTATGTAGAGCTTTTTAGCACAAAAGTTTAATTCAAAATTGAATTTAAAATGAGTTTGGCGGCTTTTTAATTCCTAATATAGCTTAACAAAAGTAGTAAGAAATTTGTTGAATGAAAATTTGAATAAATTAACAATGGCCTAATAAAAGTTACATAAACTACACTAACCTAATAATTTTTTGGCTTCAACGTTACAAGCAAAATTTTGGTGTTATACATAGTTACTTGAACGTTGTTGAGATTAAAGGTATATTGTTATATTGGGCATTTCATGCATATAGGTACAATATGTCAAACGCTGTGTTGCAATGCTGCAAATATGACATGAATAACTCTTGTGACTGAGGTGGTGATGCGGAACTGGGTTTTGCATTGGCGGTTTTGGCAGGGTAGGTTGGCTAGGTGGATTGGATAATGATAGAAGTAGTAAAAAAAGTTTGCAAAAAATAACTTAATTAAGCTTATATTGATTACAGATTGCAACAGCTTTAAATATATCGACAGATGAAAAATACTTAAGTTTATTATAGCTTTTTTTATTAAATTTATAGGAATTTTCAATTTTACTTTTCTGTTCGTGCCAGATAAAATCAGGTGAACGAATTCATTTGTAAAAGTCCGACTGTCTAGATGAATTGATTATAACAATAACAACAAACAGATAAATTGACATCGTCCGTCAGTCAGACCCACCCGTTATCCTCCTCTTCTAAGGAGCAAGCTGAAGTTAACTTTTTGAAGAGAAAATTGACTGTTAGATCCTTTAATTTTTGTTTTCTTTGAACAAATTATAAATATCACTTTCAACGCTTTTATTTTTGTTCCTTTAAGCGATCTTAGCAAGGTTCATATTACATTGATAATAATATTAACAACCCTGGCTGGATGTTAGATGATCGCCATTTCAACATTTAGTATTTTTATGTTACTCATAGAATATGTAAATTTTCAATGGAACCATAAGTCAAAAGTTTTTATTATGTTTTTATGGTCATTTATGTTAATGTAATTTTACTATTCTAATATTGATAAACTGCAACAAGGTGCTGACATCTTCAATTTAAAATTAATTCATTTGCCAGAAGCACTTCTCGGCGGTATGAGTTTTAATCCAAAAATATTGAAACAGTTAATAGTCAAAAGCATGGTAAGAAATGTTGTATTGCTTGAATGTAGAAACCAGAGGGTCATTGGTCAGATAAGGTGGATTGATTTTGTTTATTCTACATTACTTAGAGTTCGTTACTCTAAAAACTCTGCAGAAGACTAAGAATTTCCCTGATAGAGAGGATTGATAAATGTGTTTGGAGACAATTTGTAAAGCCCTTTTGTTGAAAGTGTTTCATGTACCTAGTAAGGAACTAATCAATTACTTGCTCTCTTGTAAAGTTACATTATTCTTATATCACACTAATAATGATAATATGACATTTTTTCTGAAGAAGAAAAAGATTTCTTCTTGAGGTATGTTCTCATAGCAGTTATTAAACTATAGTTCATCAGTTCTGAAAGCAGTACAACTGAGATAAGAGGAGGGGCACGATCGACGTTGAGGTTTCTATCACAAACAGCAAATTTTGTACAACATGTTTGTTGTTAACTATATTTGTGTAACTGATGTTTAACTTCATCACGAACTTAAATATATTTTTTTTGTTGAAATTGCAGGAATTTGTTTTACCTAGTTCCACCGTGCTGAAGATAGTTTGGGGATATGTGAGTTTTTTTTTGTTTATTGTCTTTACATAATTTTGCTTACATAAGTGAATGAGCTTGCGTTACACACACACACACACACACACACACACACACACACACACACACACACGCAATAAAATCTGTTTATCTTCCAGCCTTACTCATTAGAGTGCTATAAATCTCGTGAACACAAGTTGGAACTTCTTAATGAAGCCATCAAAACAGGCGACGGCAATGCAATACTAACAGTTTGTTGTAATCACTTGGTTATAATTTCATAAAACACAGTTCATGATTAATTTTATGTATAATTGACGACAATTTTTGAAATTTTTTCATTTTCTGGTTCTCTATGGATTAATTTTGTCTCATTGATTTTTTTTACACAAAGTTAGGGCTGAGTTTTTTAATCTTTGGAGTTTTTCAATAAGGTTGAAAACAACAATTAATTGACGGTTGAGCTGCTTGATGCTAATCTATGTAGCTTTTGCTAATACGATGGGTTAAACTAACTTTGATCTTGCTTATTCCACACATTAATAAATCCACTTTTTCTACATTATCTGATTGTTGATAGCTGAATATTTTTATTAACTTTAACAAATGCAGATTGTTCTCTTTCTTGAAAGAACAATGAAGAAAAGTTTGTTCAATTTAGAGATAGGCAGAAGACCAATGGCACTGGACCACTACATACACCATCTGCTTGGAGAAGAACCCAGCAATAACATGTTTGATGTTTTAAAGTATGTTTTCAAATTTTTTGAAAGGATTGATTTTAATAACTTTTTTTAGACCTTTTGAACGTTGTATCCTAAAAGTTTAAAAAAAAATTTTTGAACACCACAATTGACGACAAATTTTTCCTTATTCAGTTATTATTGATATTAATAACGACGTTTTAGTATTTCGTTGCTCTGTTTCTCTTTTTTCGCTTACTGTTTCAGTAAGGCAGTTTCGTTTTCACAGCGTGAAAGTGAAATTATTCCAGCTAAGTTACGAACAAAGAATATAAAAGTGATTTGTAATAGCGTTGACGAAATTAACATGACGTTAAATAGGTCTGTTTTAGTTTGTAAAAATTTTTTGTTGATTTTTTTGTCCAGATTTTTTTCCAGATCAGATAACGCCGCAGTTAGTCTTTTTTGGTTTGAATATGAATACATAATCGATTTTGACATAGATTTGATTTAATTGAAATGTTTGTTTATTCTGCTTAAAAATAAAATTTTGAATTTTGTTTTTATTTCAAACGTGATCAATTTGTTTATTAGTTCATAAATTATGAGATTTATTTATTCATAAAATATTTATTTTCAAATATTATTCTAAGATGTTAAAGTTCAAGTTAGCGACGAAAGACTCAAATGCATCGTCCAAAGTGGCCAGCCTGAAGAAATGTCTAGAGTATGTGACTTCTGTTTTTCTGTAGCTTAATTCTTATGTATTGAATGTTGTTCTACCTATCGATTGTCTTTTAATCATTTAATGATTTCGCTTAGATATTTAGCTGAAAACACGTTCAGTGTTACACCCCTTTTAAATATTGCGTGAATGACATCTGTCCCTTTGAAAACAAAGAAACTGTACTGCTTTATTGAAAATTTGTTACAAATTCGCGATTTAAATACAGTTTCAATCGCATTGAGTTGTTAATTTTTTTTATAATGATGTTTTAAAATGTTATAAAAAATTGTTAGGTCCCACTTTCATAAAGAGGAAACCTTGCAGCAGGAAGCTTACGTTGTACAACAATATATCGATTTGATTGAGTTGCAGTGCGCTATACAAGTCGGTTGTTTGCTGCTTATGAATAACATTTTATGGGTACATGTTCATTTTTTGTGATAGCTACTTGTCGTTTATGTTTGTTGTTATCATTGCATGACCGCATTTTATCTGTTTGTTGTTGCTCTGTATTTCTTTAGACGAGGTGCTCCGGAGTAGGGCGGTCAAAGTAATTTCCGTTTTACGATGTTTATTAAATAATGAGGTTATATGATATACATTATTCAAGTTACACTGCTAATACATAATTAAATGTTTGATACTTAAATAACTTTGAATTACATATTTTTTGACAGGAAAACTATAGAAATGAGAAAAATATTTCCAATCCAGTAACACCAAAAATTTCAGATGGTTTTGTCGGTAGTGCAACCATGTCAACATTATCTTATTCCTGCCTTTATCATTATGACAAACCCGAGGTATGAATGTTTTATGTGAAATCATTAAAACAATCTAATAATTTCATTTTTATCATTAGTCACATTTTAATGTTATTTTATCTATTGTTTGCATCGAACTTTTCGTCTGTCGAGTAAAATTTGTCGAGCGAACCCATCCCCAACTGACTTCTGAAACATTTCATTCTCTATGTAAAGTTATCTGCTCGTATGCGTGGAACAAGTTATTTGTAATGATGATTTGTTAAAATGTAGACTGTATATAGCGCGAGGTCGATAGTCAAAGAAATTCACTTTTAAAAGACATAATATGCTTTTCAAGATAGTGATGGGGACGGTTTTGTTTTGCAATGTAATGCAATCCTCACTTTCTCGAGGCTGGTAAAGAAACGCCTCATTACAAGTGGACTGCCGTCGAGTGTTGAGCAATATCGAACTTTTACATTCTTTATTCTGTACAATCATCAACGTTGTCTTGGTGAGAGATTGTTCATTTTCTGATTACAATCTGATGACCACCAAAACTGAATCGCAAATTCTCTATCAACCGGCATAGCCAAGTGTGGACTTTGAGGCTGAAGCCACGATTGTATCCACATGACCTTCACTGGTGCTTTTCAAAAAGCACCATCAATGATGAACTATTATTTTTATATGATTGCTGTTGCTGTTAAATTTCTCATAGTTTGTTTATTCTCAGACAAATCAACAACACACATAGGTGGATTCACACATTACATTTACATTGAAAGTAATTTAATGGGCCGGAATCTCTCTGCGTTCTAACCCGGTCACTACAGCAGGTCACTACCTTCTAAATAATCATCACACCATTTTGCCGTCCTTAATATTGTTGTTATTTATCTATAGAAATGATTGTTTCTTTGAATCTTAAACACATCTTATTCTGATGGTTGACTGCCAATAAGTATTATTTATTTTTTAATTTATCGTGCAGAATTTTTTCGTCAGTCCATTATCGATAAAAAAATCCCAAAAGGTTAGACGTTTGTTAATTTAAATTCAAATTTTGCGTTCGCTAATCATTTACTCATTTTGTCTTCAATTTTATTTATAATCAATATTTTTAAAGTTGACGGACAAACAGTATCTATGGAAAGCAATGATTGCATTAATCATCCAAAAACGATGGAATGATCTTGAGAGCCTTTTCAAGACGAAGGTTTTCACGTTTTTGCAGTTTCTTTATCATTGTCTCAGAAGTTTATGGTTCTCTAATACCATTTAAAAGGCAATTAATCGTTTTAATTGTTTGTAATTGACCTAAATAATTTTTGTAGACGTGGATGGGTGGGATCAAGATGAGGTCACCTGTGAGTTTTGATAGGATCGTTTCATTGCTGCATCACATGAACGCGCCCAAAGAGGTTGAATAAAAAAAATATTTTTTTCCATTCATTATTATCATTAAGAAATAAATTTTATTAAAAGTTTAGCACGTAATAGTATCTTAAATATGTCTATGAACTCGATCGGCGCATCGTTCACTTTGCAATTTGCATACGACATAAACAGGAATTTTTTGCAGCGGTGCAGTAGAGACATTGTTATCATATAAAACAATTATATACACATAAATGGATACACATTCACACACACACACATATATATTTACAAAACGTCCTGGGCATGACATAAAACTGCATCCACGCTGCCTTGCGTGCTTTTGAGCAAAAAGCTAGGCCCACCGCTTATAACTGGTGGTTGTCGTCAGGATGGGTGTCCGGATGTAAAAACTTTCCCCAAATTACTCCTATGCCATCACAAAGAAAAACAACGGCCCCTAGTCCCCAGCAGGCCTTAAGTGGTCAAGGGGTGCTAAGAATCCCTGGGAAGTATGCAATAGCGGAGGGATGTTGCAGAAAAATTCAGAATGGCCCCTCTATGGTACTTAGACTTGGAACGCTCAATGTTGGATCACTGACTGGCCACAGCATGGAAATTGCAGAAATGCTCGAGCGTAGAAGGATTGACATCTGCTGCCTTCAGGAAACCCGATGGAAATCGAATGGTGTCATGTCAACTCAGACAAAGAAAAATATAAACTATTCTGGAATGGTCAATAGACGGCCAAAAATGGTGTTGGAATTTTTGTCAGAGAACCGCTAGCCCAAGAAGTACTGGATTTTAAAAGGATTAATTCACGTCTCATGTGGATGAAGCTTCGCATAGAAAAGCAAACAATGATTATTTCTTCTGCATACGCACCACAGACAGGCGAATCAGAAGAGATGAAAAATTACTTCTGGACTGCATTCTCTGACACCATCTCAACAATACCAAAATGTGAAACAATCCTGATTGGAGGCGATCTCAATGGCCACGTTGGAGAGAAAATAGATGGTTTTGACAACGTACATGGCGGTTTTGGTTATGAAAAACGGAATGAAGATGGCAACCGCATCCTTGAGTTTGCTGAAAGTCACGGGTTTTGTTTACTGAACACATATTTTAGAAAGAAGTTGGAACATCTCATAACATACAAAAGTGGACCATCAGCCACGCAAATTGATTTCTTCGCTGTCAAGCAACCACACCGAAGGCTATTCAAAAACGTCAAAGTTATACCTGGCGGATCATGTGTCGCCCAACATAGACTCCTTGTGGCAGACCTGGTTGTCGAATTGTCAAAACATAAGTCTAAACAAATGCCTCGGAGAATCAAAACGTGGAAACTGAAAAGCAATAGTCATCGAGAAAAATTTCAACAGATTGTCGCCACACAGTTAGACCACCAATCGCAAGCCGGTACAGATTGGAGTACATACAAAACAGTTTTGATAAACGCTGCAACTACAGTTTGTGGGAAAACTGGTACAAAACGTCAGCATGAACGTGACACTTGGTGGTGGAATGACAGTGTACAAAATGCAATAGCTGAAAAGAAAGTTGCATACATCAATGGCAAAAATCAAAGTCTGTTGATGACCATAAAATTTTCTGTGAAAAGAACAACTATGCAAGACGTCAAGTTGCACTGGCTCGGACAGATCAGTGCAAAGAGTGGCTCACTAAAAGCAAAGGCGAAGAAATGAAATCTCTGTATCGTATAGCAAAACAAGCAAAGCGTACGAAAAAAGACATAGTTGGTGCCTCATGTATCAAAAATGACAAAAATGAGATGGTTCTTGAACAAGATGAGATCAAGCTACAGTGGAGAGAATACTTCAACCGTCTGTTAAACGAAACAAATCCCATCAATGTTAACTTTGACGCTCCACCCATCGAAGGTCCGATTCCAGACATCACTATAGAGGAGCTTACAGAAGCTCTGAAAGCTATGAAGGATGGAAAGGCAGCAGGGCCCTCTGGACTCACAAATGACATTATCAAAGCATCTGGTACTGCAGGTATCTAAACGTTACTACGACTTTGCCGTGAAATCTGGAGAAATTGCTCAATGCCGACTAAATGGAACTATAGCATGACAGTCCTGCTATACAAAGGCAAAGGCGATCCATTGAACAGTTCATCATATCGGGGTATACGTCTGTTAGAACACTTCCTGAAAATTGTCGAGAAAATCATTGAGAGAAGATTAACGTCGTGCATCACAATCGGAAATTATCAATTTGGTTTCCTAGCGGGGAAATCAACAATTGATGCAATTCACATCCTTCGGCAACTGCAAGAGAAGTACCTCGCAAAGCATCAACAACTATCACACATTTTTGTAGACCTTGAAAAAGCATTTGATCGAGTTCCCCGTGAAGCAATCAGGTGGAGTCTACGTCGACAACTCATTCCAGAATATCCTGTTCGACTTGTGATGGAAATGTATACGAATACTAAGACTCTTGTCAGCACAACGATTTTCAGTCCACTGTTATTTATAACTGTGATGGAAGAAATCACAAAACCGATACGCACTGGTGACATTTGGAATCTAGTATATGCTGATGATATCGTTTTAACAGCCACATCTGAGCAGAATGCAGCACAGATGTTTGATGATTGGAACACCAGACTCGCTGATCATGGATTCAAAATCAACATCAGCAACACCAAAGCAATGAACACTGGTGAACTCATCCAATCCACAGCTACTGGGCGATGGCCCTGTTCAGTTTGTAAAGCTGGTGTTGGTAACAATTCAATCAAGTGTCAGCAGTGTAACCAGTGGTGTCACAAACTTTGTTCAAAAATAATTGGTACTTTATCTAAAGTGTCCAATTTTGTTTGTCCTGCTTGCATCAATCCACAACAACAAATTCGAAATAGCACTGTTTTTGAAGCCATTAAAATAGAGAAAGTCACATCGTTTCAATATCTAGGGGATGTTCTGGATTGTACTGGAACAGCTGAAGCTGCCGTTCGAGCACGCATACGTGCAGCCTGGAATAAATGGCATTTCCTTGCCTCTATATTGATGCGGCGTGACATCCCACTACCATTACGATCAAGACTTTATAAATCTGTGATACGTCCGGTGTTGTTATATGGTGCAGAAACATGGCCAATGACAACCAAACTGGAACAACAACTTCAACGAACCGACATGAAAATGCTCCGATGGATGCAACGAATTAGTCTGAAGGACCACATCAAATCTACCGAAATCTTGCGTCGTGCTGGTTTAGATGATATAAAGGACGAATGCCGGCAACACCGTCTGCGGTGGTTTGGTCATGTCAAACGAAGTGAAAACTGTGCCATAACTTCTCTTGCAAATGTTGAAGTACCTGGCACACGTCCCAAAGGCCGTCCAAAGAAGTCCTGGTCGCAAACAATCGAACAAGACATGAAAGCTCTAAATTTAAATGAAATGGATACAACTGATCGTCTAATTTGGCGCAAAAAGTTGATGGCAACGAGAACAACGTCCTACCTCGGGAAACCGGGTCTCTGGACGAAAAACGAAGATTGATTGATTGATTGATATATTTACAAATATACATATAATGCGACTACATACGAGCGTTCAAAGAAATAAATATATAATTGAATTGAATGCTTTTGAAGCTAGTTCCGTCCTTTGCACGATGTTGTTCTACTTTCTGTAAAATCATCTAGATTTTACCAGTGCTGATAAAGTCATTATTCAATCCAACTTATATCCAACTGATCAACGTCTTCTAGATTACTTGAACATCTCATGACGCTCAGATTTTGCCACCATCTAACTTCTTATAATTCCAATCCGCTTATTGCTCTCGCTAAATCGGGTCGACAATCTGGCTGTATTTCTGTTGAACTTTACTTTACTTTCACTTAGATTGTAGATACCGCTTTATACAATTAAGAAATACACGTCTCCTCTCGGCGGGATCAAATCCTAAGTATCACACGATTCTTCTCTTGGTCCTCTCCTGCTTATATAGTACATAGATTTCCCTTATCTACGACATTTTTAGTCAACACGACATTTTCTCCAATCGATATGTTGTTTTATATGTATAACTGTATTATCATTGAATTATTGCGACACACATTTCTTAATCGTGTCATAGGCATGCGCTAAACTGCAATAGGTGTTTGGAATGGGTTTCTCCCGTGCTCCTTACTTTCATATTTTAAAAGAACGTCTAAAAGCCTATCCTTTTAAAACTACTAAATTGGCTCCGGGCGCTTCATAAATGGTCATGTTCATATTATTCTAATTATGTTGCTATTTATATTATTAATTTCATCGATATTTTTCATTAGTTTACGATATTTGTTGCGTGACTGTAGATTAAAGAAAAGTATTGCTTGTTAGTGGAGGATTTGGATCAACGCATTCAAATAGCGTCCAAGTGCTCTTGCCATGAAATTGTTCTTAAAGTTTGTTCATTGTTAATTTTTTTGAGTTTGAAAATGAATATCGTCGATCTATCATATATAGTGTGTGCGTGAGTGCCAACGTAATACCCGTTAAATACAGTGCAGTGCAATGACAGCCAGAATGCAGATGCTAAGCAAAATGTGTTTTATATTGTTCTTCATTAGCTAATGATGAAATTTACGATAAAAAATAGCTGGTTAAATTTGAATATAATAAAAGTGTAGATTAATTGTGTAGTTAAATTACTTTTCAATAAACGAGTCAAGGATTTAAGGCGAGTAAAATATCGCTGTAAAATAAAATGATTTTGAGAGATGACTAACTGATTTTAAAAGATTCAGATAACCCAACATTGGAAAATTTATTTATATCTGGATCAATCAATAATCTATTTACAGTTATTTATATTGAATATTTATATTTCCATAATTTTTAAAGGAGCTTTTCAACATATAATAGAGTTAAAAATTTTGTCCAATAATTTTTAATGAAAGTTGAGACATCTCAATTTTGGACCAGATCACTGCTATGCAGAACTGGACGCTTCAACAGTTGAGTTAACATTAGTTACACCACCAAGAATATATTTAAATGGAGAAAATCGTTATTTTACAAGTTTATGATAAAATATCATAATGATAATGTAGACGTATAAAGATCAGCTGAACAGATGCCAGATCGAAGAATACATGACCTTGCTTAAAAACAACACACCAGAATATTTTTTTGCCAATGAACTGCTCAACGATACGGTTTGTTTTAACATTTTGACATCTTATACAATATTCTTAGTGTTGATTTTATACTGTGACTGAAATTTTAACTTTCTTTGGCTGCTTTTTTTACTGTTTATATGCATGCTGTAGATTAGTTAATTTAATTAATCGGTAATTTTTATTTTAGCTGCTTTTATAACATCTTTCTGTTGCCATTTTCATTGAGTTCAACATTCCCACCTCTCTACTTCATCTGGTCATTTTTTTTGATTCATTCGTCTTTTTGCAAGAAAGTTCATAAATTTTAATTTTCTTACTTGGACCTTTAATGTTTATTTTTTATAAGGAAGCAGAGGCGTAGGCAGGGGGGCTTTAGGGCTGAAGTCTCCACCATGGAAAGTTAAGTTAGAGTTAAGGCTCTATTGTACAAAATTTCTTTATAAATTTGGAAAATTTAGATTGTAAACTTTTTCGGCCCCCATATAACAATAAGATTTTGTTATATTTTGTACACCTGTTTAAATAGCAAAATTCACCAAGAAATTTTTGATGAGCAAAAAAGGTTGCCAACAAATTTCTGGCTACGCCGCTCTAAAAATTAGAGTATAAATAGGAAAATATATGGTTCGATTAATTTAATAAATTAATGTATTAAATGTGATGTTTATAACTTTATGAATAAAGTGTTAGACAATAAATTTAAAAAGAATTTTTAATGAATACGGTGGTCGCGACCGAGAGATTTCCGAGTTTCATGCTTACGGTTCAATGTCGCACGCAATGTAGATATGCAACAGCAACGACTCCTTCATTGTTTTGTCATGTCTGCGGAGTGGACGAATCCGGACTACGCGCAAATTGCTCTGGAGAGTTTGGCTCGATCATTGGAAAATTCAACGATCCGCGCTAAAAAAGACATGAACAAAATAGTTAACAGAAGATCTGCAGATTAAACGATTGAGTTTAATCTATGCGAAGATCGCAGCAATGAACAGACTAGAGTGGAACATTCGTGAATTATCAACACCCACATAAGCGTATTGGCTGCGAAACCCTCAGCAGCCATCTGCCAAATAAGGACCAAAGAAGAAGAAAAAGAAAGGTTTCACATAAATTATTTCAAGTGTTCATTACAAAATAAGAATGTATTAAGAAGAGATTTTGAAAAGAGGGGAAATATTACGTGAGGTTGTTTGTACTATGGCTATGGATAACGGTTATCTCCAATATTTACAGACGCAACGCGTGAAAAAATAGGTGACCAGGATAAATTAAGCGTGGTTGGTTGTTTAGCTACAACATATATAGTAGGCTACTGCTTTTTTTATTCAGTAATTTCATCGAACAACGTTTAGCAAGAAAATAATTTTAAAAGCAGATCAAAATCAAAAATTCCATGCTAAAATTTAGCCTTTGCACGCAAATTTACATACTAAAGCTTTTTTGTGATTGTATTTTTCTATTTTCAGTTGTTAAAGATTTAGTTATATTTTTATTAATTAATAATTCGAATGAATGAATAAATAATAAATTGAATGATTTAAGGGTTTAATTATAATAAAATAAATTTTATTTAACATAGTCTATAAAGTGGAAGAAGTAATTTTTCAATCAACTTTTTGATGTTGTTCAAGTCGACCGTTCTGTTCGTCTTTCCTTCTGCAACATCTCTGTATTGTATATTAGACTCAAAAATTGATCAATATATATTCAAGAACTATTTTAATTTTGCATTACAAATACGTGTGTGTGTGTGTGTGTGTGTGTGTGTGTGTGTGTGTGTGTGTGTGTGTGTGTGTGTGTGTGTGTGTGTGTGTGTGAGTGTGTGAATGGAGTGTGTGTTAGATGTAATATAGTGTAGTGTAGGATTATTTATTTATGAGTTAATTTATTTTTGGAAAGTTTTATGACTGTTTGGATTCTCTTGTTAAGAAAAAGTGTGATTCGTTGTTAACGTTTTATCTTCTACATATAGATTATTTTATTATTATATATGTATATAAATATATGTTGGTAATAGACCATAATTTTTACAATATTCTATAAATTCTACCGAATGTTTGGCGTTAATATGTTTGTAGTTCGTTTTTTCGATTTTTCTCACTAAAG
>NW_008704083.1:3252049-3299934 GCF_000326865.2 Helobdella robusta
CAAGAAGTAATAAAAACTAGCATCGTAAATAGTGACAAAGAAGAATATGATGCTATCGATGAAGAAAAGGAGACCAAAGAAGATGACCAGCCAATTAAGAAACCTGACACCTAATTCGCATCAAAGTTCAATTTTAAAACACCAAAGTTAATTTTTACAACGTCAAAGTTAATCTTTATAATTATTGTTAATTAATTAGTTAATTAATTAATTAATTAGTTAATTATAATTAACAATAACTAACAATTACAAATATTTCCCTATATATACAACAAGGAGCACTGACGATGATTCATTCGGAATCGAAATATGGCCTTATTTGCAGCATGAATTCGAAAAATAAGTTTATTTTGAATTTTAATAAACTAAACGTTCACCAAAAAACTTTAGTGAGAAAAATCGAAAAAACGAACTACAAATATTAACGCCAAACATTCGGTAGAATTTATAGAATATTGTAAAAATATATATATATATATTATAATTGTTATATATATATATATATATATATTATACTATAAGTTATAAGTAACTTTTATATATTATTATTATTAAATGAAAATTTATAAATCGCTTTTCAATAAAAATCTCAAAAGCGCCAACAATAATTATAAATTAATTTAAAAGTTAATTGTTACTGACATTTAGTTAAATGCCTACCATAAAACTTGAAACTACATTTATTTAAATATGTTATCTATAGGTAATAAACCAAAAAACATTTATTAACCAAATAATAAGTTCAAAGATTCAACCGCATAAATTACAAATTATACCTAAACAGAAGTTGAACACAATAACTAACAATTACAAGTTATGTATATTACTAAAATGTGGTTGAGTAATCGAATGCCGTTATTTTTACATAAGATTATGACCATATAAATAGAAATACATTCAGCTTTAAAGAAGTTTTTTGCGTTTAATTCAATGATGAATTTTGACGGCAGCTTATCGCTTATCACGGTGCTTTATAAATTTATTATTAGTATCAATCCGGTTTAATATTGATATCTAACATATTCGTTAACTCTGTGTTGCTCAGTTCAATTTTCAACTATTGCACATCCTTATGCATCCCCTTTGATTATTCCGAATTGGATTTTGTTTTCTACTCTTGTCTGCTATTTTGGAAAATAATGTAAAAACTGTTCGAAATTTTACAGAAACTTTTTTATATTTTAAAAATATATCAATTTGTTCTATGTTCCTGAGTTTGACCATCATTTTATAGCACAGATTCTGTAACTTTCAGGCTATTGCTGAAGAGCTTACAATCAATCAATCAGTTTATAAAGCGCTATTTACGCGATGTTCAACAGCGATGCTCAATGAATTTGGAAAACAGATGGTTCTTAAGATCCGCTCTGAATTTTGTAATTGATGGAGAAGTCGTCAGAGAAGGAGGTAGAGAGTAGAAAAGGGCCAGAAAAAGCAAATTTAGCAAAAGAGCGTTTAACACGAGTTAAGAAGTTAGAACAAGAAGACGATCGTAAACCGGTGCGTTACAATGGTACTATCTTTTGAAGAATGTAATAATATATAGGTGAAGCAACATATTCCTTATAGAACAGTAACTTTTTTTCTAGAAGTTTTTTAAATGTTTTTCATAAACAGCTTAGGTTGATTTTTTTCTGGTTTCAAGCAGTTCTCGATCAATGATGTTAAATAATTAAAAAGTTAGCCTTTGAATGATTTTCAGTGGTTTGTTTATTGAACATGTATTTCATATAACAGAATGTTTTCAAACCTTAAAAATCAGATTCTGACAATTAACAGATGAAAATGTGACAAATTAAAAAGGAAGAATTAACGCCTATGCTAAAACAAACAGGAAAAATTAATGTTCGATTGACATAACAGGTACACGCATTATTAAGAGTCAATGAAACATATTTAAGTAATTTGTTTGTTTCTCAGCTACATAACATTTTACACATTCCTTTTTTCATATTATTTAAGTTCAAACATGAAAAAAGAGAAAACCATGTGATAGAAGAAGGAATAAATTATCGATAAAATAAAAAACATCTTTCGTACGTTATATATGTACTGACGCATGTATGGCATCCACGACACAATGCGATCAAATAACGCGAGCGTGTGCGTCATCCATTGTATGAATGATAGCACGCGTGCGAAGCCGTTCAATAGTTGCTCTTGTTTACAGTTTGCCGTATATATATATATATATATATATATATATATATATATATATATATATATATATATATATATATATATATATATGTGCTGCCGCATGTGTGCATTTAACGTGCTCCTTTCGCCTTTCTATAACAACAACTATTTACAACAATTTTGCTTTCTTGGTTTTCCGAGTTTGGCCATGAAGCTGGGCATTAGCGCTTCGTGGCGACTCGTATTTTTATTACACCTCGTTCAGTCTGTTTCCTCGGTGAATGATTTTTGTGACGGTGAGGACTTAGAAGGATGCAACGAAGAGTCTCATCCAGTCCGTCCACAAAATTACAGCAGCAACAACAAGTTAATTCATCTTTCATCTATTATTTAATTAATGACTAATTATAACGAAGATAATAATAACTGTTACTTTATTAACATCTTAATTAATAATATAATAACATTTTTTTAGCGTTTAACTGATTTTTTTAAACTAAATTTTTCATTAACTATTTTTGAACAACTATAAAATAAAATTAAATATAAAAACTGGGGTGCCTAGCAGAGCACCTGCCCTCTTTTGCAGTGAGTGGGTTCGAATACGAAGTGATTTCCGATCCCACAGTTTTTTTTATTCTATACTTACTTGTAATTAAACTTCCTTGCCACACAGGCTGTACTATCCACACCACACGACGCACGTACACATTATTTATGCACACGCAAGCACCGCGTCATTCGGGTATGATTGTTTTTGTGATTCGGACACAGTGTTCGAACCCTGCCATTGCGTAATAGCAGCAACATTTAGATTTCTGTTTCTAATTTTATGGAAAATATCTATAAAAATTGAAATAATGCTTTTTACAACCGTTTTCAGTTTACAAAAAGTATACATTAAACATTTATTATTTTAAACAACTTAAGGATTTTCATACATGTTGGAATGGTGTCCTGTGGAAATAAATTTGATGAAGTTTTTACACTTATAAAGTCAGTCATGCTTATCACAAAATATGATGTTCTTTTTCATCTGTTCACTGATGACAAAGAGATGAACTTTGACAAAAAGGTTATAAAGTAGTTTTTTTAAGCTTGAATTATTTTTTTAAAAGTTTGAAATCAAGCACACATCTTTCAATTTGTTTGTATGAACATTTGATACCTGTCAACATTTCTGATCCGTTCAGTCTTATGCATACCTATTTCTCCGTTACTCATACACTCTACTTACAACCAAATCTTCAGTTAACAAGATTTGTCGAGGCTCTCCTGTTTCTGACTATAATTATAGATTGTTATTTATTTTTTTTGCTAAATTATTACTTTTTTTTGTATTAAATAAAAAAAATAAAAAAGGTTTCATATGATTAAAAAAACCATGAATTATTAATGCAGATATTTTTTACTTTTTGTTTGCAAAACAATTTGTAAGTTCAACCTAACAAACATTGTTCAATTTTTATTCAGTTTCTCAAATATCAGCAACGATTCTCAAATTTTTTTTATAAAATTTACGCCATACAATATCCTCCATATGTCGATGAAGCAGAATGGAAAACTTTATTTAAACCTTGTGCCACTCAACGAATTTTTCTGCCCGTTAGTGTTTAAAGTTTTTGATTTATTGACGTTTTTTAATTGAAGTGGAAGATTTATTTAAAGAGTAGTAAAAATTGATGCGTTTTTGAGTTGGCTATATCTGATTTTTAGTTGTCAGTTTTAACTTAATCTAAATAACCTGCTATGTTGCGACTACATTATCAGAAAATTTAAAAAAAGAATTGAATGATTGGTTCCCTTTCAAACATTTGCTTTGCATCTGAAAACATGCTACTTAAAACGGTCCACTTTCAAAGTTGTTCACTTATATTTTGTTCTTTAATATTCCATCAGCTATTTACTTGAAAATATGATAAAGACAGTTATGAATGATGATCACATCACATCGTAGCTAGTCCTAGCAAGCGTGGATTCCATCATCTACCTGGACACCGATGTGCTGTTCCTTCAGCCTATCAACAAACTCTGGGACGTGTTCGAGACTTTCAATGCAATTCAAATATCGTCAATGACGAAGGAGCATGAAGAGGCATCGGCAGGCTGGTACAACAGGTTCGCAAGACACCCATTCGTACCTCCATATGGTGTGTTCATGTCTCTCTTCCTTCATTGCCTTCTTTCCATCCAATTTACAAAAAATACAAATTTTTACTTTATCTGATGTTCAGATTAAAATTTGTTAATTCTTTTAGTTATGAACTTCTTAAAATAAAAATCGCATCCTTTTTATAATATTATTTTCAGGCATTAACTCAGGTGTGATGTTGATGAATTTAACGCGTATGAGAGACACCAAATGGGTTGATGAAATTATATCCTTCCACAGGAAATATAAATATGATATCACGTGGGGCGACCAAGACCTCATAAACATCTACTTCCACTTCCACCCTGGTTACTTTTTTCCTTTATTGACGATTATCCTGATTTGTTTTTTATCATGCAGTTTGGCGACGTTGTTTTAACGTAATCAATAACATCACTTTTGCAATGTATCAAGTCACTGCTTGCAGGAAAGTCATGAAACGTCTTGCAATTGAAAATGACTATAGAGCTGGAAATATATGGAATTTGATTTTTGTTATAAAAAGCCATGAAGCAGTTGTGGATTTTTATTAAAAGATCATAGAAAAAATTTGTTAATCAAATATTAATAAATATATGTACAGGAGTTTCTCTAGCAATCAATGCTAATTTATGGAATTTCCTGATTAACAAAAATTTAAATGTTTGTCTAACATTCTATGAACTTTAATAGTAATAAACATTTATCAATTATTGCTTATATATGCAGAATAGGTATGTTTGGCTATAACAATAACAATGCTGCGAAAGTAAATTGTTTCGGTGATGACCAATCAAAGTTGTTTAATTTATTACGCTTATTAAAAAAATCAGTTTACGCCGATGGCAACCATCAAACAATTTGTACGAGATGAGATGTGATGCTAAGAGTACGAGAGGGAGAAAAAAATTATTCAGTATAGGATATTATTTGTTAGAAAATATCAGGAATGAAATTTTGAGTTAACTTCACTACTTAATAGTCTCATAATAACTTAATAACGTTTTATTAAATCATTTCTTGGCCATCCTTGTCTCATCAATCACATACCATAAAACATGATTGATTTTTAGCGCTGTTACTAGATGTGTTCAATATTAAATAGTTGTTTTTAAATTGGTTTAATATATTGCAGACAAACTTCATGAAATATCTTGCAACTGGAACTACAGACCGGATCACTGCATGTACATGAGCACGTGCAAGGAGGCTGAGGTTGAAGGCATCTTTGTTGTGCATGGCAATCGGGGAGTCTTCCACAATGAGAACATGCCCACTTTCAAAGCTGTTTACGATTCTCTTTTTCAAGTAATTCCTTTATATTATATTTTTCGAAGGCAATAATTGTATTGAAAAATTACCAAAGTGCTAGTATACTAAGAGTTTATTTTAACATTTTATTTTAACATACTAAAAGTTTATTTTATTTTTCGTACCTTTTAATAATTTGGTAGTTTTAATAATTTTATAGATAGAAAAATTTAACATTTTCCAGTTTCCAGATGAAGAGTACGATGATTTAATAATATTAAGACAAAATCTTGAAAATAACTTGAAACGTTACGAGGATACCAGATGCGGAAGTATGGGTAATTTATTTTTAAAAAATTACGAAAAATATCTGACATGAAATTTTTTTTTTTTTTATTTATTTTATTTTAAATAAAAATTTTCCTTTGAGCAAAACGTTTTAATAGCTAAATAATTGATCTTGTACGTCCTGTTCAAAAACCAGTCACATACAAAACAGCATAATGTCATATATTTCAAAAAACTCTTACTTTTGAACATTTAGATGAAAGAACATAATGTATTTAAAATTTGAAAAAATAATAGCACTCTGTTTTGAACATTTAAATAAAACTTACCAAGAGTATCGAACTCGTTTTGGATGAAAATCGATTGTTTTCGTTTCTAACAGAAAAACAAAAACTTGAGCTATAGCCAAAAAATTAGCAAATTTCAACGAGTTCTAATTGTTTAAGCATAAAATTAAATTATATAAATTGCAACTTGTTACACATAAATATTTATTATCAATAATATATACTTGATTTAAATAAAAAAACGTTAAAACAAATTAAATCATTTTACAGAAGCATATCTTAATGAGCCCAAAAAATGACTGCTACATTTTTCAGTAAATATGTAAAACGTGGTAATTTACGAAAGATTTCTAGAAAATAATCCAAAATTCGTTTTCGTCGTGCGTATCTTTACACAACAATTTCCTAATAAGATTTGAAAAATATTACTTACTACTAAATTTTATGATGGATTTTTTAAACAGATTCGCTCTTAACTTTATTTAGCAGTTACAAAGAGAAGGTAGAAAATTCCAGAGAAAAGGAAAAAATCAGGCTTAGCTTATGAATTTTTGACAGAAAGTAAGGACATAATAAAACATGAACATATACTTTTGTGCTCAGGTTTAGTTAAAATAATTCGGATATACTTGAGAATTTAATTAAATTATGGCTTGAACATTAGCGTGCAAATTTGGTAAAATAGTGTCAGAATTATGAAATAATACTGACTAAAAATACTTCAAAGTTTTCAACGCAAAATTTATTCAATCGATAGGGGGCATGGTGCAAGTTAATTTACTCGATAGGTGACGACGATTTTTTTTTGTTTTGCAATTTAGATGACGTCATAAATTATTACAAATTATTTTAAAATTTAATTAGTAGTTTTTTTGATTAATTGGACATACCTTGGAAATTTTTATGTTTAAAAACACCCGAAACAAAATCTAATTTTGCTTTGATATAGAGTTTTTTTCCTTTTTAAGGGAAGAGAGTCCGCATTGGGTTGACTTGTTGGGCAGCCTTGAATAATCGGTGCCTATTCTGGTTTCTAAGAGACTTGAATTCTGTGAAAACGAATCCGCCTCCTTCTTTTGTTTTTCTTGTGCGATTTGTGGACCTAGGGTTCTTTGCTGGATTCTATACTCATTGGTGTAGTTTCGCACGCAGCTTGCAATTTCCATAGGCTCCGATTTTTGTAATTTTTCTGCATTCATTTTATTTATTTCTCGGAGTTGTATCGACACCACCATCGGTCACACACGTCGAGGTTGTACGATTGAACGGCAAGAAACATTTCCTAAGTTGCCCAACCCGACAAGAAGTTCTAATTCCTGTATTCCAGTTTGTTCATTGACATTATTTTTAACATTATTCTAGAGTTCAGTTAGTTCAATTTCTTTTCATTTACTTCCGTCGATTAATAAAATTGTTATCGAATATTTTACGCGTTCGTGTGTTACTCAGTAAAATCATATAATTCGAAAATGCCCAGTGCCACACAGGACTAGTCGAACTCACGATAAAAATATACACAAAAATTATTGTCGTACCATAAAAAAATTCCTTGAGAGAGATAGAGGAAGAGATTACCTTACTTCCAGTTCCAAAATTTTCGACAATATTCTATATTTTATTGGTAGACTGTGGGAAAGAAGAGATGATGTAGGAGTCATCAGGATTTAATTGGTAGTAAATATAGTATGACTTTTAGTTATTTAATTCCAATTAAGACAGTTGTTTGATGTTGATGTAAAATATACTTGCTTGGACAAATTTGCATTTTGAGAGCGTGTGGCATGTTCTAACAGTCAACGATATTGTACTCCTTCCCAAGCACTATTTGTCAGATCTGTCATGTTTGTCTTCTCTGTCAAATTTAAACCATCTAAGCCATCGTTTATATTTAAACATATAAATCATCTATTAATGATGATTGATATGTTTAAATATACGTCTATAAAGTCATTAACCCCGCCATGTGTGAATGCTGTTGTTGGAAAATAGAAGAACATTCTACTACTCATCATTTCATTGCCATCGTCACTGACGCAACCACCACCAGTAGGTACCATCTGTATTGACATCAAAAGTTGCCGATTTTTGAATTTTACTGTTTACTAATTTGATTACACAACTCCATTGCATTGCAGCAACCATCAAACTTAGCACTGTTCTCAATATTAATGTCATTATGAGAATCACCAGTTTTAGAATATTGTAATTCACCCACCATACCCCTGCAGTCATCAGTGGCATTATCGATATTATAGTTACTGACACAAAATTAATGACTCTCGAAATGCACAATTTACCGTCTGTCCACTATCAATATCACCATGACCGTCTCAAGCACCACCGTTCACAGAGGCGGATTTAAAAATTTGCCGCCCTTGGGCTATCCATATAACTTTTCCTCCCTCTTTTTTGTGGGCATCGCTGTAGGCCTCAGGCCTTTCGTCCCTTTTACACAACCAATAATATTTCAAGAAATTCTTAAAGCATTGAAACTTTGTAGTCTTTTAACTCGGGTCTAATGATTAAGATTAAAGGTCATCCTTTCTTTTGCGCTTGCTTCAGAGGTATCAACGACAAAAAACACAGCGTATATGAATACGTGTAAATACCACGCATCAAACACATTGCATATGATGGGCGAGCATCTCTTTGCATTAGAATCCAGTCACTGTAACAACAGGACCAGGCGCCTTTAACATTAATATAAATATAAAATTTCTGTTGCCCAAATTCTAAAATTTCATTAAAAAATAAAATCATAGACTACATATAGGCCTTCTATATAATAAAACAGGATACATTATATCGAATTTTTAACAAAGTTCCGTGATCTCCGGTCTCTCCTTTTAGAATTTTCTTTTTTTGTAGTCGTCTCTTCGTACTCAGTGATTCCGGCTTTTACAAAAGTTACATTTTCATAAATGTCAAATTCCTGCCAGTGATTTGTAGAGCTTGGGGGCAACGGAAAGGTCAAGATCAGATAAATGAAGTTTTAGTGTAGTCTTAGTAAAAATATACGTTTGTCCTAGAAACCTTTTATGAAACTCATTTTTACTCATTATAATCATTTTACAGTGGTAAATCGGTTGACAATGTCTTCAGAAAAAATGTTTTTTTTATAAAATTCTTTTTAATGTTATTTTAAATAATAATTTATAATTATATAACATTTTGTAAACTCTCTTAAATTAACGAATTAATTTTGTTATAAAATATAGTTCTAATTTTTCCGGGAAATGTTCAGAACGAAAACTTGCGTAGGAATGGCTTTGCTATGCAGTGTGAAGTAACATCTTTGATCGTCTAATCAATGTACTCAGTCTGCATTTTATACATTTATTAATACATTATAACATGGTAGCTATCATCATAAGTATGAATAATAATTTGCGACTCGCTCAGTAACCTATTTTTTTCTAGTAATTATATAATTTCGTTCTATTATTATATCTTTATACTCTTGTTTAAGAATTTATTTTACCTATTCGCAAAATTTACGTCCCCTTAAATTTGCCGCCCTTGGCTATAGCCCATTTAGCCCACATGTAAATTCGGGCCCGACCATACCATAATTACTAACATTATTAATATCAGATATTAATGAGTTTTGAAATTCACCAATCGCACTTCACATTTTACCACCGTTAAAACAGCAACGACACCACCACAACCGTTCCCCCTAATATTGGTTATCAGAAGTTATCAGTTTTTCAATTAAATCATCCGCCATTGCACTACCACCATCATTAACTCGATCACCATAAATATCATTAATAAATATTATTATTATTATTATCAACATACAACTTCCACAACTATAATTTATGGTTATTGATAACAATACTCCGGTTGTCATCAGCACTACAACCAACTTTTTTATAAACTTAAACAACCAACTTGTTACTATTAAAAATCCTCCCTTCGTCTCATCACTTACTATTTCTAACCACCTCACCGCCAGTTAAATTAAAAATCTTTGAACTGTCTTTATGTCATTGTATGTTTGTATTTTGTATTTATTAGATTTGTACAGCGTCTCTATTGAGTTACCTTCATTGTATTTATCAACGTGCATGCAACTATAGGCTTGTTGAATCCTGAGTTGGACATATCGCCGCCTCCGACAGTTTTTCTCGCGTATGGTATAAGAAGAGCCCACAAGTACATACTGCCTCATTTATTTTTGGCCCTATCACCTGCTTTGTTAAAGTTTTACGCTGTTTAAGAGTGAGTTCAAGATTAATTCTACTAACCGTTTCTAAATATTTATTGGCAAATGAATTTTTAATTTTTAAATTTAAAAAAGAGTTATTAATTTCAAACTATTTATTTTATTTCAACATTCTACATTCAACTATATAAAAAACATATTAGTATAATAACAAACATTAACATAGCAACGGGAGTTGTTAGGTAGGATTTTACAAAATTTCATCAGCCTGTTATAACTTATTTAATTTCCGAACAATTGGTTAATTTTAATGTATTATGTTCTTAAAAATCTTTCTTAAGTTGTCATTTTATCATCTTTCAAAAAATATGTTGACATTATTATTAATGACGGCGCCTCTTATTTTTGAACAGAATTTATTGTGATATGGTTAACATTAAAAAAATTAAAATTATTTTAAAAATGAGAATAATTTTGCAACGAAAAGGTAAAAACAAAAAATCTTAAAACAGACAATGTAAAACGTTAAATGAAAGTGATTTTACAAAAAGATAAATTCATCATAAAAGCACGTTCCACATTAGAGCGATATAAAATGATGTCAAATAACACAAGACATACAAAAATGACATCTGGTTGACTGGATAATGGTTAATTGATTGAATCACTTATTTTCTTCGTCTTCAACGTTTTGTACTTGCTCTTCTTTTTGACTTGTATCGCCTGTATTAATAAATTGATTGATTGTTTGTTTGATTGTCTGATTGATTGACTGGTGGATTCATTCATTGAAATTTCATTTCTAAAAAAAATTGTTAGCTATGTTAACGTTTTCAGAATTTTAATCTTTATAATTATAAAATTATATTACTTTATTACCAAAATAACGAAATTGTATTACCTTCATCAGCCTGCATATCAGATGTCCAGAGCGTCAAGTTGTCTCTCAACAACTGCATGATCAGTGTTGAATCCTTGTAGCTCTCTTCACTCAAAGCATCTAGTTCAGCAATTGCTTCATCGAAAGCCGTTTTAGCCAACTGACAGGCTCGATCTGGTGATCCTAGAATTTCATAAAAAAACACCGAAAAATTGAGTGCCAATCCCAATCTTATAGGATGAGTGGGAGCCAGGTCCAATGAGGCAGCGTCACTGGCTGTTTGGTAAGCAAGTAAACTTTTTTCAGCTGCTTCTTTTCGTTGATCGCCTGACGCAAATTCGGCTAGGTATCTGAAATAATCACCTTTCCTACAAAGAAAAAAACGTTATAAATGCAGTTAATAACAAGAGCGACATGCAGTTCTTTACTTGACAATTAATATTTTTCGATTAGAAAAATTATATAAACTGTACCTGATGAATATATTAAAATATTAAAGCAAAATTTTAATAATTAAAACGCTAGAATTTGCTAACATCTTATAATAAAAAACTTTAGATTCTCCAGCACTTGCCGATGGGATGAGATTTTTGTCTAAAACGTCTAAAATGTCATCGCATATTTCTTTCAGTTCTTTTTCAATCTATTGGGTTGAAATTTAATTAATTTTATAATAAACTTGAATTTTGAATGCTGAAACATGACTTAAAAGAACCAACCGTTAACCGGTACTGTTTGATGAGATCCACCTTTGCGCTGGATCCTTTGCTCTCTTCTTTCTGCTCGATGCTGCTCACAATCCTCCATGAAGCTCTCCTCGCTCCAATCACGTTCTTGTATGCTACTGATAATAAATTTCTTTCTTCCACTGACAATTCGACATTCATTGCTGCCACTTTTTTCATGTTTTGCACCATTTCTGATAAAAATTTTTTTAGATTTTTTTCAAAACAAAATATTTCTGGATAAATAAAAATTTTTTGCGGTAATAAGTTTATAATTTTGTTTTTCTAAATTTTTTGTTATTATTGTATTCCACTATCAGGATAACTGATTTTTATGTTAAAATTTATCATTAAAACAATGAATTTTATAAAATATTAAAATAAACTCGAAATAAGCAAAAACTAATATTCCATGTTCAACTGAAAAATCATGTCAATTTAAGTAAAAATATTGCTTTTTGTTTAGAAAATAGTGGCTGACTGAAGCCATGGTTGGCTTACTTACAAAATTGCATGGGTTTCAACAAACAACTAATACTAAATATTTATTTGACTTAATGTGCATCTTCCTGTTTGCATCAAAATATTTTGCTCTTCAAATGATCAAAGTGGCTTTGCCCGCTTGGTTCCGGAATTAAAAAAAGAATTCAGTTTATGTACTAATTACTGACTGATTTAGATTTAGTGAGTTTCTACATACAATTCCGGCTCAAATTCGGAATAAGCGTTATTCTATGATGTTTCGATGCATTGGATTTGCAACCGTAATTTTTCCCGATATGAAATTGTTACTTGACTCCTAAATAAAGGAGTAGTTCTCATACATTAACAATATTTTGATTAATGTCTGTGGGCTATTCTTTTACTGGGTTAAAAATGATTTTGTTGAAACTGGTGCAAGGTTAACAAATGTTAAAGCCTAACATTTGCATTTCTCAATGGAACATCATTTATACATTTTTAAAATTAGACTGCTTGCCGATTCATGTTAATTAACAAGTAGAGCAAGAACATCTAAAGTTTTAACATCATTTCACACTCGAAATACATCTACGCAGTGCAGAGCTTAGTTAGACCATTCTTTATAACAACCCCGCTAGCCACCCATCTTTTTCATCCTCAAATCATTCGTTTGCGTTAAAAAAAATTTCAAGTGGTTATTAAAAGATGTAAATTTAAAAAACGGATTTCTGAAATGATAATTAAATTATTACAATATTTTTTAATTAAAAGCTTTTACTATCGTTGACAGTGCTGCCTGAACGTTATAGTGACGTATAAAAAATCACGCGTCACACACGCACTCACGATTAATTAATTATATTTTGTTCAAAAGCCGTGGAGTACCAAGGGGATAGCGCCGCCTCAGGACTCAGGCAACCTCAGCGTAGGAGCGCCAAAATTTGTATTAAAGCATTTGTAACTTTAAAATTTTTTTTTATTGACCGGGTTCGAATATGACAAAAAGATGTCCTCCTGTCACGTGCTTCGTCGTTTAGCACGTATTCATATACGCTGTTTTCGTGTTGTTGTTTCCTCTGAACCTATGAGCTATGTAATCGACCTTTAACCTTTTTTATCAGACCTGATTTACAACATTTAGCTACCGGAAAGTTTTTTTTCTAAACGTGCAATCCTTTTGCACAGGCTTATAGATTCTACAAATATGCTAATGATGACCTTTAACAACTTCTAGAGATGCTTTCACTGATGCGAGAACCTTCATATTTTATTCTCTATATTTGAATTTAATCAGTCTACCCAGCACCATGACATGCAATTCTTTCACCTGGGCAGAACAATATTTCATGCCAACGCAGCCCCGAAGTGAAGTGGCTAGCGATTTCAGATGTGTTAGTGTTGCCGCTTGCAAATAATAATTATAACTACAAAATCTTTGCAAATTATGCTAACACTTCCGTTCTGTGAGGGTTTATTTAGCAAACTGAAACTCATTTTAACGTATCAGTGAGCTTCAATTAAATGATATTGTTTGTCTGGCTCAGCACTGTTCAGCATAGAAAAGGAACTACTGGAAGCAATCAATTTCGTTGAAGTTGTTGAAAGCTTTACATGTACAAAAAAAATTACAAAACGTGCCCTTATAAGAAAATACGACTATCACTACATACAAGTTGTTCGCTAAATTTGTTGGAGTTGTTTTCAATATAAGTTTGGTATTGCCTACTGTTAATCGATCTTACGCAGTTATATAAATGTAAAGATGTAAATATATATATATATATATATATATATATATATATATATATATATATATATATATATATATGCACATGTGTGCTATAGGTAATTTGTGCGTTTGTATTGATTTTTATCAGATTAAAATAGATCATGAAATTAGTTTTCCAACGCTAAAGGAAAAAATTGCGTTCCGTACTAAATAATGTTACTAGTCATGCACACAAAACTATTTTGTAGTATATATTTATAGATGTATTTTCAAATTTAACAACTAACCATCGTAACGCTCTGCTTGCTCAGCCAGCTTGGCTTTATAGACACAATCTTCCTGGTCGGTCATAATGACGTGTGTATCTCTACGTGATGGACGAGTGTTTACAAAAATAATAAAACGAATAAGAGATGTTTATCTAGTTAGGTGTATAATTTTAAATTTAAGAATTTTTTTCAAAATTTTTGCAAATTAAAGTTCAATTTAAAAAAAAACTAACATGTCGATACGATATTCAATGCAGTATTCTTTTCGACCTTCTCCAGCGATTCAAAAGCGACTAAAATTATGTCTGGGAAGGCAGGCGAAAATATTCAAATGGTTCTGCTGATGCTTTGTTGCTTCACGAGAGCATGCAGCCGCATGTTGCTTGACAACGCCGTTCTTTGATCAATAACAGTGCCTCCTTCACTGCAATACGTGTGTGCCTTCCTGCATATATCTCTTACTACATGTGTACGATTATATATTATTTATATCTAAACGTACACACTCGTGTATTATTAATATGACTATATATATATATAATATATATATATAATTTTCATATATATATATATATAATTTTTTATTTGTATTATTTTTATGTAAACATATTTATATATTTACAAACACCCACACTCACAAATATATCAAATCAATTTATTCAATCAAATCAAAAGAAAAAGAAATTATTCGGAGACCAAAAAGAAATTAAATTCTAGTGTGTAAGGCCACCGTGTGTCACTGTTTGAAACAAATAAAAGTCAATATAATTAATTGTCTTTAGTCCTGATCCTACAAACCGAAAATTTAAATTACTTCAAGTTAGTGATAGATTATAATATCATAAAAATAGCAAATAAAATGGTAAGCATTAATAATTTATAAAAACAGAGCCTTTTGCCACTAAATATTTCTTCTATTTATTTTTAAATAGATGTATAGAACCACTGCTTTTTTATGTCC
The DNA here is from genome assembly GCF_000326865.2 of Helobdella robusta. Lineage (NCBI taxonomy): Eukaryota > Metazoa > Annelida > Clitellata > Rhynchobdellida > Glossiphoniidae > Helobdella > Helobdella robusta. The sequence continues at coordinate 3,267,343 of NW_008704083.1, forward strand.
AACGGAAGTGTTTCCTATATTGCTGGTCTAGAAAGTTTTAAGCTTAAACAAAGTAGTTTAATTCTGGCTGGCAGATTATAAAAATTTGCGTATGACGTTTTAATCTAGATTGCACAAGATCGCCAAAATGAAAAAAATTTCATATATATATATATATATATATATATATATATATATATATATATATATATATATATTGGAAGGAAACCATATTTTATACTACGGCATTGTATGAAATTCTACCGAATTATTGGCATTAATCAATTTGATGTTTGCCTTTTCAATTTTCCTTGCTAGAAATTTCTGGAAGTTGCTCAATTTAATGAAAATAAAATTATTATCCAAGTTTATCATGAAAATTTAATAAAACTGTTGTTATCCAAATTCATCATTCTGATAGGCATTATTTCGATTTTTCACAAATCATCTTCATTGCAGCTTCGGCTTATATAGTTTCTTTTGACAAAGCAAAGTTAGTTTATTAGCAAAGTGAGTTACTTACTTGGTGTCGTATTCTTCATCTCCTTTGTTGTTATTATTTCCTTGTTTTTCATTGCTACTAGTGTTAGAATTAAGGAGTCGAGTTCGGCGATGTAATCATTCTTTGTTGGATGTTTATTTGAGGTTTATTGGTATCTATTAGAACAGGTTCTGCAATTTTTGGATGTATTGTGCAGTAGGTATTTTGATAAATTACTTTTGTGTTGTCAAAAATTTGGCGGGTTATAAGATTTGGATGTGTTGATTGTAAGTGAGATTTGATGGCTCCTCTTTGTGTGTGCATTGTGAGATGTCTTGATAGTAAAATGGTCGTAACACTAATACACAAATGTTGTTGACGCGCACAGTTATTAAATTTTCATGATAATAATTCTATTTTCAACAAATTGAGCTATTTCCAAAAAATTCTAGTAAGGAAAATTTGAAAAACAAACTTTAAATTGATTAATGCCAACAATCCTATTGAATTCATATAATACTGTATAAAATATGGTCTTCCAACCTATATATATATATATATATATATATATATATATATATATATATATACATTACTATATGTATATATAATATAATGTTGGTAAAAGACCATAATTAATGTAGTAATTTATAAAATCTACCGAATTTTTAAAAATTTAGTAGATTTCATAAATTACTGTATAAAATATTTATATAAATAATATATATATATAAACAACGCATATATATATTTATAAATGATCATATATAAATTCATTTGATCATTAGTTCAAATTTTTCCAGCTTTTGATTTTTCCGGGAAATCGGATAGGCGGTTTCGATTGACCTTTCCATCCTAGCCTGTGAAGCCAGCCAGTTGCAATCCGTGGTACCTGCTAACTAATAGGTCATCTCGCTTACAACACATTTTTTAAATGCCTTTTTGTTATACATCTTTCATTGATGTTATTAACTTCAATAATAATGAAGGACAAAGGAATGACAACAACAAAGATGAAGAAAACGATACCAACAAATAAACTTTGCTGAAGAACTTTACATTGCTTTAAGAAACTTTATAAACCAAACATACACTAAAGAGGATTTATGAAAAATCGAAATAAGGCCTTATCTGCATGATGAATTTGGATAACAACAGTTTCATTATATTTTCATTATGAACTTTCAACAAATTGACCAATTTCCAGAAAATTTTAGTAAGGAAAATTGAAAAGACAAATTTAAAATGAATTAATGCCAACAATTCGGTAGAATTCATACAATACTGTTAATATATATATATATATATATATATATATATATATATATATATATATATATAACAGACTTAAAAATATGATTTATCTATGAATATATAATTTTTATGTCACAAATTTGGAATATTACATTTTGCTTTTTCAAGTGCGAGTCATGTTTTTAACATCACTGTTACTTTTCATATAACTCACTAAATAGATGGGGTTGCCTGTTTGTAAATTTGGAATTCGGTTGCATAGTTTCTCAGATCAACGTAATGATAAAAATAATAATATTTTTTTTCTACAACAATTGAAATTTTTAGTGCTCCTTCCAAAAAGAGACCTCACAGCCTAAGACTCTAAACATTTTTTTTATCCACGGGTTTTCACATTAGGAAATTGGTTCAATTTTAAAAACCTAGAACTTGCTTTGAGGCTATATCTTACCAGGACACCTCTGTTCCGGATGAAGTACTTGTACTTGTACTTCTAATATTTTGATTTATAACAATTAGAGCCTTTTAAGCACTTAACTTAGATAAGATTTTTTTTACCATAATTAGACATAAACAAATTTCTATATCATTTGATTGTTCTGATATTTTTATTTGATTTGATCATCGCGATTTGTATATTTGTAATAAATGCAATAAATAAAATTTTTTTCAGTTTTGTATTTTTTAAATGATTTGTGTTGATCTCATGGTATTTTTTACTGATATTGCCATATATTAGAATACCTAAACTCCCCCCTCAAATACACCCGCACACATTTTGAGTTTGCTTTAGTCTGGTATCATTCTTTAGTTTCCGTGAACGATTCTATATCAAATTTTACAATTTTTATGGTTTAATAACAATTTTCATTCAATTTTTAAAGATTTTAAAATTCTTTTTCAATTTTTTCAATTTATAGATTTGCATGATAATTTGCATCATGTTTAGTTTTTTTGTCTGATGTCTAAAAAATCGTAACGATTGGAGACCATTTTCATTTATCATTGGATGTTGCCATTGTATTCTTCCAGTAATAAATCTTTTTACCGCATGCAACATCCATTTTAATTAATGCCGGAAACTTTATATATTAATTATAGTTAATTTTTAATTTTAATAATTTTAAGGAACCTCAGGATATAACGACAGCTAAGGTGTAATATAATGACTCTATCTTACCAGGTTAACGTTTAGGTCAGGTAGTATAGTTTAATTTCTAAGTGAAATTCATTGACTGATCTTGATGATTTGCTGTATATAATGAATGTGTAAGGTTGAAAAGTTTAATGGGTCCATTACTTTCTTTTCTTCCTATGTTCAGAGTAATCAACAAAACACAAACAACATATAGAAATACGTGCTAAACAACGCATCCAAACATAGCATGTGATAGGCGAGGATCTTTTTGTAACATTTGAACACGCGGTCAATGCACTCACTGCGAAGTTGCACCAGACAACCTTACCACTACCCAGATAGCACGATAATACGGGCCGGTGCCGGGCGAACGTCGAAAATTACGGCTATGTCCGGCATAATATGGCTGCGCATTATACATGTACGCTCCGACAGCGGTTCGTAGCACAATGGCCGGCACAATAATCCCGGCAGTCAGCCGTAATGTTCATTTTTTTGTTTAACAATAATAATCAACATAATTAAAATAAAAAACTCATATCTACTCATATCTGTATGTATTTAACACAAAAAATAAAGAAAATATTGTTTTTAAAATAATTACGGCGTTCATTCATTTTGCCGTCATTTTCCCGTAAAATGGTTTAACGCGTAAAATACTATGTTTATAATCGTATATATGTATATATATAAAAGCGTGTATGTATATATATATATCAGTAAGTTTAATGTCAGTATATTTCGGCAGGAGGCATACATATATATATATATATATATATTATATATATATATGAATATATATATATACATATATATATGAAATTGAAATATTTTCATTTGATTATTATCAAAATATTATTATAACCAATTAATTAAAGTCAGAACAGCATTTATTATCCAAAATTTAATATCTAATTTCATTTTCGCTTTTGAATTTCATGAGAAGCGCTAAATAAATGTACTTGATTTACTTTTAGTGGCGCGATATTATAAAGATTCCCTCTTTCTTTTTCCGATTGTTAGTTGCGATTGTGTGCTGTTTTCCTAAACTGCATTTAAATAATTGTTATTTACTTTAAGAAAATCGTTTAAAGTAGTCGCTTCGGTTGCATAAATCGTAATATTATTATCGTTATATGATCGTATTTGTTAATATTTATTTTTAATTTACCGACATAGTTCCAAAACACCACTAAAAAGACTATAGCTGTATAAGCAGCTATAGTATATAATATAGTATATACTATATAGCTTGAGAAGTAAAGAGAAAAACTTCAACTATATCTTTTCTATAAAGTATAATCTAAGGACGTCAAGGTTTAAATTTGAAATTTATTTATTCTAATTTTTCATGCTTTAGTTTAGTAACTCTACTAAATTGAATAGTAGTAATTTTGTTAGTATAATTTCAAATTTATTCAATTTTTAAATTTTAATATGCTTTTTTTATTTTGATTTTCATTTATATTTTTATTTACAACAAATAAGACATGAGTTCACGTTATTCCTTTGGTACTTCACATTCATCAAAATGGAGGAGATTGAAAAACATGGGCAAAACAAGAAATGTAAAAAAACAACCCATATTTATTACCGAAAAGTAAAGATTGTGTGCATCGAATGATGAAAGCATTGATGACGCACCAAGTCAGCCTCAACATTACATGGATGGGCCAGAAAAAAGAAAAGGAGGGCTGGTCAAGACTTCTACTTCGAGATGCCCTGATTAGTCAGTATTTTTTCCTGTTTCAAAAATTAAAATTTCTATTTTCTAATAATTAACGTTTTGTTTATTGTCTTTTTTTCTAGGATTAGATTTAGATTTCAATGTAATCAGTTTATTTTTCATTAACTCCTCCAGATGCCATACAAAAAAATCCAAGGACTGGGCATGCCACAGAGGCAGATTGTGATGTTGAGGTGAAAAAATGGCTTCGGAATGCACCGGACAGATATGGTGGAAGAGCCAAAAGGGAACAAGCCAAAAGCAGCACATAGATACCAATTGTTTATATATATATATATATAATGAAATTATTAATTAAATGAAAATGAAATACTGACTTCAATTCAATGAAATACTGAATTCAATTATTAATTTGTTTCTTAGAGTAAATATATATATATATATGTATGTATGCTTGTATGTGTATATATATATGCATCTGATAATGTGCATTGTTTCTTACTTTGTTGGTGTATATATGTTCTAAATTTATCATTTACTTTTTTAATTTATTTTTTGTTATCAAATTTTATTCATCAATCGTTTAATTTTAGATTTTCTGTTACTGTTACTAAACTAAATTATTTATGTTCTGGTTTTACCGGGAAATTTACTATCTGAATATATATATATATGAGTGTATGTATGTATATATATATATATATATATGCTTGATATTTTGCAGATAATAAAAATAATAAGATGTTATTGTCTAATATGTAACATTTATTTAAAAAGTGGGCCGATGTCGGCAGTAAAATTCGGACCTATACCGGAATGATTACGGGTGATGGTAATAAAATCCGGGTCGATGCCGGATCGAATACGGGTGCTGGCAATAAAACCTGGTCCAGCGCCGGCGCGAATAAGAGTGCTTACGATAAATCCGGGCCGATGCCGGCGCGAATACGACTTGTTGGCGCAAAAATCCGGGACGATGTTGGCGTGACGATTACGAGCCGGCGCCGGAACTTTTTTCACATCCATCTCCGTTTTGCTGCTGTGGACCGTCAACAAGCCGGCATCGATGCCGGCATTCGGCCAGCATTTTACCGGAAAATTTTGCTATCTGGGTAGGCCATCACGTTGGAAAAAGTATCAATTCTAATCTCAAATTATCTGATTCCATGATACTTATATTAATGGTATAAAATATAATATGCAAGATTATATTTTATGTACGTAAGAGTGGATTCTGTATACAAAATTTTTGGCATATAAATTTTTAAATGTTTAGGACCTTGGGACATTGACTTAAAAAGGCGATAAAGACGATTTTTTTTGTAAAATAAAATTATTACAAATAAATCAATCAATCAGTCAATCGATCAATCAATCAAATAACAAGTTTATAAACAAAGCGCCATTTCTCCAATGTTTAACAGCGCTCTTCAATGAATTTAACAAACAGATGGGTCTTGAAATCCGCTCTGAACTTCTTAAGTGGTGAAGTTGTTAGAGAAGGAGGTAGAGAATTCCAGAGAAAATGGCCAGAAAAAACAAACGCTGATTTAGCACAAGAGTGTTTAACACTTTAGGGATCAAAAACCTCTATTGGAACGATAGAGCAGCGATAAAAGTTGGTAGCAAGATAACTAGTTTTGTCGTAATAAAGAAAGATGTTAGGCGAGGCCGTGTAGCCTACTCTCTCCAGATCTGTACAATCTCATATAGTGAGATCAGCATGAAAAAGATAGAATATCTTTCGAGAATATTTATCGGAGGCGCGAGTATAAACAATGTAAGACATGCCGATGATACAGCTCTCATAGCAGATTCAATAGAAAAATTGCAAACAATTGTTTCCAAACTAGTTTTTGAAAGTGAAAAGAAAGGCTTGAAAACTAACATCAACAAAACAGAGTGCATGGTTATCAGTAAAAGCAACCAGTCAACAGCTTCAATTATCTCGGAAGTCTGATTACCTCATGTTGTAAAAAGAATGGGTATCAAAAGAATGGGTATCAAAAAAAGGATAGCTATGGCGAAAGATGAATATTCTAAAATGAAAAACATCTTCACCTACAGTAAAATCAGAATATCAACAAAATTAAAACTGTTTGGATGTTACATTTTTTTTCTGCTAACTTACGGCCCTGAGTCCTGCTGGACAATTTCTAAAGAAATGTAAAAAAAAATGGGGTTTTTGAGAATTACGAAAATTAGTTGGACCTCCAATACTTCGAATGAGGATGTTTTGAAACAGTCCGGTTTTGAAAAAATGGAAATTACTACAGACAATTTGATGGGGGCAGTTAAAGTTTTTTGGTCACATCATGTGGAAAGAAAGAATGGAAAATCTAACAACTACTAGAAAGATTATAGGGAAAAGAGATCGCGGTCAACAACGAATAACATTCGTGATGTCCTTGTGTCACTTGTTGAATATCAACACATTTCAACTAGTACAAAGTGCTAGAGATCGGGTTTTGTGGAGGTTGATGGTCGCCAATGTCCCGAAAGCATAAGGTACGAGAAAGAGGAAGAAGAAGAAATAAGAATAAGAAGATGGCTGTGAACCGGCCGTTTAGGTTTAATCAATATAAATGATCCTACTAAAAAAATAATTGTGCTCATTGAATTATATATATAATTCCATTATATATAATTCAAATATAATTCAATATAATTCAATTATATAATTCCATGATTGTGATTGATTGAGATTTGTACATTAATGTGCAAGTTTTAAAAATTATTTTGCGATTTTGTTGTTCCATGATTTTAAAAAATATTAACATGATACTAAACTCAACTTTTGGTAAAAATTAAAAGGATAGAGACAGACGATCGTGATGGAGGCGCGTGTCGAGCACGTCCTTAAATATTATTTCCTGAGTGAGTACGTCAAAGAGTTCCGTGCAACGAATTGTACGCTTTTTGATTCATTCATTGAGTGTAAGTGATTATAATGTTAAAACTTTTATCTTTTATCTTTGCTTAGCTTCGTTTTGAAAAATTTGAATACGACGACATATTCAAATTTTTTTCTTATACAATAATACACTACTATTTTATTTATTATAAATAAATATAAATTATTAATAAATTATTTTATTATAAATGAATTATTGCTGTTTTTGATTATATTGTTATTTTGCGTCATAATGAGGCTACCTAGCAGCATCATCCATTGAAAGCACCATTCAACAGATACTACTGCAAAATAACAGTATAATAATTTATATAATTATAATGTAATAAAAAACAGCTATAATAATAATTATGATATTCAATCTCTCGCATTTGCATTTCATGTTTTTATTCATTTTTAAAACAGCAGTAATTCAATCATGTGAAATGACTCAGATTTTTTAAAGAAATATGTCATATACTTGTATATATATAGAAAAACTATTTTTATTGGGAATATAATCATAGTAAACATAATAAATATAAATGATAAATTAATAAATAAATAATAATATAAATAATAATTATTATTATTAATTAACAAACACAAACGATGTTATCTAGGTTTTCTAGCATTGTGTAGGACCCCAGCTGATGAATATTCAATGTTATCAAATTGGTTGCTAGCAATATCAAAGTGTATAAAAGTCCATCAATTTGATGAATTCATTGAATCTGCCGAAAAGGCACTGGAGTTGAGTGTGGAAATAAAAAATATTTGTAAAGCCATTGTCCCTGAAGTTTCATTTGATGAAAAAATCAACATAATTAACAAAAACATTGAGGAATTGGTTAAATGTTATATTTATTCATTTTATTTCATTTTTTTTAGTATTTTTGATGATTCATTTAAATTTAAATTTATAATGGACTATTTAGCTGCATTAAAATGTTTTAAATTAAGATCATGAAACTTATAATATAAGTCTTATATTAATAATTTTTAATTTTACATGTAACACTAATTGTTTTTTTTTTGTTTCATTTATTCATTAGTTCATTCGAATAAGTTATTTCATTAGTTAGTTCATTCATGTCCTGGTTATGACATTAAACTGACTCTCACTGCCTTGTGAGTGATGTTGGATCATCAAAGACTAGGCCCACCGCTTATAACTGTGGTTGCGTAAGGAAGGGCGTCCTGCGTAAAAATTAGCCAAATAAATTACTTATGATGGAATGGCGTCAAGGGGTATTTTAGTATCATCATAGGTAGCCAAACGGCAACCCCCGATCTCGGGGAAAATGTCGTCTAAACGTTTGTTGTTGTTATTCATTAGTTCATTCAATCATTTATTAATTATTTAAATAATTAATTAGTTTCTTCATTTATTCATCCCTTCATTATTTCAAGGAGGAAAGCCAATGCAGGTTCAACCAATGTGAGGACCAAGGTGAGGTGGAAGTTGACTCAGCCAGAGGGCAACTGAAGGAAGCAGTGATCATCTTTTTTGATGAATTGTTGAAATTTTTCCCCGATGTCGGTCTTACCAAGGTTAAAAATAATTAAATTATTATTATCAATTAATTTTATCATAGTTACTGCATATATATATATATATTTTTTATCTTTTTTATACTTATTATTAATTTATTTATTGTTCTACTGTAGATCAGACATAGACAGTAATAAATGAATGCACACACACATACACACGCACGCACTCACACACACACACACACACATACATACATACATACATACACACACACGCACACACACAGACAGGCAATAAATTGTTGTAAATGACAAATTAAAAATCATTTTATTAAGTATCTTATTAACAAGTATTTTTTACTATATTCAAACACAAGACATTAAATTATTATTAAAAAAAATTGAAAAACACAGATGATAATTAATAATGATCTGGAAGCTAATGATGATGATGAAGAAGAAGATAGTAATAATAATAATAATAACAATAGTGATAATAATAACAATAATAATAATAGAAATTCATCATCATCATTATCACCAACAACTAAGAAGATAAGGTCACAGCAAGAAAGAGGTGATGATTTTTATGATGATGACGATGATATTGATGGTTTTCGAAGTAAGTTTTGTGTGTGTGTGTGCATGTATGTGCGTGCGTGCGTGCGTGTGTGTATGTGATCATAGTGTAATAACAATTGTAATTAAGGTCATTGAGTTATTGTGATAATAATTTTTAGAAGTTAATTAATTTTCATGCTGTCTTTTCTTCTGCAGATCAGATCCTGAATGCGCGAAGGAAACGCAGAAGAAGGTGGACAGAGGATGAAGAGATTGAATTTGTTGAGGTAGTTGGCAGGCATGGTGTTGGAAAGTAAGTGCCAAAAATTCTAAAGAAGTTATTTTTGATATTTGTGAAGCGCTATGAATTTAAGTATTAAGTTTTGATAGATATAGCGCCAGTTTTAATATCTTCACGACTTCAGTAGATGTTAATAAGCGTCACAAATGAATGAGTGAATGACTGAAGAAGTGAATGAATAAATCTGCTTAGGGCTCTACTAGGAATCAGAGAAATCAACAACACGCCACACATCGTATACGAATACGTGCTAAACGACGCATCGCACGAGATGGGCTGTGTGTTCGAACCAGGTCACGCACTGTGAAGCAGCACCAGGCCACCTTAACCTCTAGGCCATCACGTCGCCCAAATATACGAACGAATGAATATATTTTATTTTATTTTAATTTGAACAAAGCACAAAAAAGTAAATATACTTGTAGTAGTGCCTTAACTAAAATGAAAAAAAATTAATTATACAAAATACATTGAATAAAATATGTCAATGACGATCACTGATGTACACGCGCACACATTACACACAAATATAGGCGCATTTACATTTCAAAGATAACTAGATAAATATTCAGTTACCAAAAAAGTATTGGTAGATTAGATACACGTATAAACGAGTATCCAATCTACCAGGCAAAACTTAATGTAATTTAATTTAGTGTGCAACAAAGAAACAACTAAGAATATTATCATTATTGACATATTATGAAAAGTTTACGGTATAAAGTTCATATATAAACAAATACATATAATAAATAATAATTAATTGAATAATAAACTAATAAAAGTTATAAATTTTTCCCGTCAGTTGGCAGAAAATTAAAAATGCCGGCCATTTTCCAAACAGGACGGCTGTTAACCTAAAAGACAAGTTTAGAAATCTACGGAAAGCAGATAAATTAGTTGACATCGTAAGAAAAATTAGAAAAAAATTACTACATTAATATTGACATTATTCGTTTTTTTAAGATTTTTGATTGACTGGTATTGTTATTGCATGTTTATGCTTCATTCCTATTATTTGTTTAAACAAGAAATGATTAAAGAATATTATTGTTTATTATATTATTTTCATGTTGGTTTGTTCGTTCCTTCACTGATTGAAACTGGAAATGGTAGTGATGGCGCATATATAAGCTAAACGCACTTAAAACGTATTCATTTAAGACTGTGATATCCACATATGTATATGTATGTATGTCTCATTGTGTTACTATATTTGTTAAAAATGAAATACCTCTAACACATAGCTCAAATGTGTATTCCAAGTAAATGATAATCATGGGAAGGCCTGTCAATCATATTGGTCTCTGATACATCCCTACAGAAATTTCAAAATTTGGTGAATGGAAATTTTGCGGATAACTGATGAATCCAGACTCTAAAGCGCACTGAAAATGTGCAAAGGTGCGTTCAAAAATCATCCATGTAAATTGTAAATTAACTTTTAAACTTATTTAAAATGAAAACCACGTGCTTTATCTTTGCTTATTTTTTTTGATTGCTCCGTCGTGTTTCTACTCTTCAAACGGGTAGCGAATCGTTGTTGACCTGCGGACAATCGTAACCTCCGACTGCGCTTTGAAGTTTCCGCCAGATGGGTACGTTATAATATAATTATTCATTTAGTATGTTTTGGTGAAAAGTTCTGTAATTCAATTGCAGAGCAGAGTAATTTAATTTAATTTTCAATTCAATTTTCGATACTGATTTTTCGTCTGCATATTTTTTTTCTTCTGGATGAGATAAATAATTTTTTTATTTAATTTCATTAATATAATTTAATTAATTATTCATCGTTCTTGTGGGGCTAACTGGCTAACACTAAGCTAAGTTGTAAGTCCGTGTGTAAAAAAAACTTAAACTTAAGTAAGTGTTGTAAAGATGTAAGTATTAATAATAATAATAATAATAATAATTTATTATGTAGTATGTTGGTAAGACGTAAGACTGGTTTTGGTTAGGTGTGTAATGTAATGGTAATCATAATTTTATATTTTAATCTGAAGAATCCTACTTCTTAATGAAGTCAAAAATTGTTCTCTTGCACTGGCTACCTATAAAATATAGAATAATTTTTAAAATTTACATGTTCATGTATAAGTCTCAATCTAAATTATTTCCTAAGTTTTTATCAGATATATTAATTGAACCTAAACGTTCCGGTTTATGATCGTCTTCTTCTTCTCGCTTTTTCTTAACTCGTGTTAAACACTCTTTTGCCAAATCTGCTTTTGCTTTTTCTAGTCCTTTTCTCTGGAACTCTCTACCTAATTCTCTGACTACTTCTCCATCACTTGCGAAGTTCAGAGCGGATCTCAAGACCCATCTGTTTTCAAAATTCATTGAGGAGCGCTGTTGAACATCGCGGAAATAGCGTTTTATAAGCTCATTGATTGATTGATTGATTCTCAAGTTAAAGGGCTGGTTTTTAAAAACTTGCACCAATAAAATTTCACAGTCAAGTTCTTTTTGTAACCATATGATAAGGCTATCGCTATATGTATGAAATTGATCCACTAAAAATAAACAAATCTTTGATTAAGTCTAGAATATCCTTTTTTGGGTATATACCACATCCATCTAACACCTGGGACTGATCTCAGACTGCCATTTTGATCTTGTGTTCACCAAAGTTGGTGCAAACACGGAACATCGTATCCAGTACAAAAATCATGCTTTACAATTTTGAATTACATAGTTGTGTGAATTTCTTGTATGATATGCTTGTCTTATGTCAGTGGATTTTTAAATTAAGAATTCTGATGACATGTTAGATGTATGTTTTAGTTTGTTGCTCTGATCCAAGTTGCGCAATTGATTGCAAATGCCTCATATTAATTTTTCTTGTATCAACACAAAAGTGTAAGCAAAAGTTTATATGTGAAGTCAGTGTATTATAGAATCATCATATAGAAAGTCAATGATTACAATGACTAAACAATTGCCAGAGGTTTAACCATGGCAAAGTATCACTTTCTTGTTGTGATCTGATTTTTAGTTAATAATTATTTCCTGTTCACCGCTTGAAATATTTTTTTTTTTTTTTCAGATTCTGAAGAAAATGGAATGGAAAGCAATGATTTTATAGATGAATGTGATTCCCAAGAAGTCATTGAAGTGGATGACAGTCTCAGTGGTGCAGAAGGTAAAATAACATTAGTCCAACATGTCCAGAACTTGAACAGTGAATGATCAGCACTGACTCAGTGTTATTTGTCCAGCGCATACTCAAATGTCATTATATAAACAAAAATTCACAATCTTTCGTAAATTTATTTGTAACTTTACCTTAACTAACCTAAAAATTGGTTTTAATTGTAGAAGGTACACTTTGTTGTTAAAAAAGGACTTGCGTGTTAGGCTGTTTTCAAAGTTTCATCATCATAGTCTGCTTGTTTGCAAATGCATAAATATGCTTCGTCTGATTTAGAGTATGAAAAAAAACCAATGTGCTTAAAGGGATTGAAACGATTGTCAAAGTGGGTTTGTTCAAGGATTCAGATGGAAACATTGCACAATCGCACAAGCTTTTCAGAGATTATCAGCTTTAGAAATCAGATTAAATTGTTTTTTTTTTGTTAAAAAATACTCTTACATTAAATATATAAATAAACATTCTTATGAACTACATGCATGAATTTTTTTAAAAGATTTCCTAAAAAATTTTGTTTTAATTAGAAAATTTTGAAGACGTCAAAATTAAAGATGAAGATGATGAAGAAGATGAAGATGATGAGTTAATTAATTTAAAACCAGAAAGAGATGATTCTTCATTTGTGTTCTCTGCTCACACAGGTTTGTTTATCTATTATATTCCTAATTTCTTGAAAGTTCACTTTTAAATATTCAGATTTTATTCGGTTTTAAAAGCTGGTTGAGCTTTTTTGGTCACCAACATTTTACAGGCAATAAATGAATGATATGTTTGCTGACGGAAATAGTGGTTAAATATTTGTTATAAGATCTTGGTTGGCTGGATTTTATTCAGACTGCCTTCCATTGAAACTGCAACTAAGCATGATACTTTTTCATCGTTATTTGTTTTAATATCACTCTCGAAATATTGCTGTTAACTTCAGACTCCATCGATATGTAATGACTGCAATACTTCTTTCTATATTCATTTTGAACAATTTCGTACCATGCATGAAAAATGTTCTGGATTAATATTTTGTCATTTTTTGATTTCAATTTTTATGCAGATGAAGTCTTCTGTCTGGCAGTTACTGGCAGTGGTGAGGAGTTGTTGGCAAGTGGTGGTAAGGATGATTGCTGTTTCGTTTGGAAGCCAACTGACGGCTCAGTGTTATTCCAATGTCCAGGTTCTTCATCTGTTTTTGCTTTTTAAGCTTATATCTAAGTTCACATTTGATTCATATAGTGATATGTATATAGTTTTTTATTACTGCAATTGGAAAGTGTTCATAACTAATCCCTTCGTTTATGGCAAACCTGTGTTTCTACATTTGAAAATTTTTTCCAATCCCTTCATTATGATAACAATAATCTCCAGCAAATAATCTACATCTGCATCTTAATCAACAGTTATTTTTCAACAATGCCGTCCAAATGTGTGTTTCCAGCAAGCACTCATTGCAGTTGCACTTCAAAATTTTGTAAACGTCCGTAATTTTCCATTGCTTATATAAATTGAAAATTTTTTTTCTTATCATTTTTTTTCTGGTCAAAACTACGAAATCAGTCTAAAGTGTAATTTCAAATGTTTGCATAAAATTCTTGTCAAATACTTTCCACAATTAATTTAAAATGCACGCAGAATACTATATTTCCAGCTTGCTGGTTTCTTTTTGGAAAGATATAAATTTTGAGTGGCCGTTTTTATTAAAAATTTTATTTTTGAGAGATTGGTATCTATTATTATGTGTATATACATATGCTGAACAGGCCACACAGAGTCCGTTGTATGTGTTGCTTTCAGCCATGATTCCAAGTACTTAGCTACAGGAGATTTGAATGGCATGGTTAAAGCTTGGGAAATGAAAACGGGTAAAGAAGTGTGGTTCTTTGAAGTGGCAGAAGTTCAGGTGCATATTCACACTTTTCCAATTGCTACTTTACTTCCGGCATACTATTTCCATATCTTTTAATAAATGTTTTCCACCTGTTGCTGGTTATTTTTTTGTTATTATTTTGATTAGCAGAAATAAATTTTGAATGTTAGTTGTTATGCTAAGTTGATCTATGGTAAAGTTGGAGATCCGTTCTGGGCGGGAGATGGATGTGAGATAATTTTTATTAGCCATTGTAATGAATGTCGTGTTTTATATAGAAGATAACAAATTTTTTGATTGTTGTAAGGTTGAAAAAACGGCTGCATACCCTTCAGCCAGAACTGAACTTGCCACTTCATCTCTGTCCATTTCCTCGAAAATAATTCAGCCCTATATTCATTTCAAATTGGATCATTTTGAATAATTTACATAATTTGCTCTGTTTATACTTATGTGTGCAAGCTTAATGGTTCTATAAATTTACCCTCCTATACTTTTCAAATATTTACTGCATTTTTGTTCATTGCTATTTATTTATCTTCTTAGCTCAATAGAAAATATTTTCATTGAGCAACTTTAAAACAATGCTTCATTAAACTTAATTTCATGGTTTACCTTTACAATCGAGTTATAGTGGTTAACATGGCACCAGAAAGTTTCATTCCTTTTATGTGGAGCTGTTGATGGCAACATCTGGCTGTGGAACGTCCCACATGGGCACACAAAAATGTTCCCAAACCACTCAGGATCAGCAGTGTGCGGAAGTTTTTTCTCGGATGGTTGGTTTCTGTTGTTAAATTAATATTCTTTCATTTTTTTTTTACATTTTTCGTCCTCCAAAATTTTAATGTAACTGCGTTGTTTAGATAATTAAAGATTTATTTACAAGTGGTTCTGGCTTGAACAATTTTGTGAAAGGTAAAAGAATGTGTGCAGGCTACGAAGACGGCAGCGTCAACATCTGGGACTTGAAAACTGTAACAAGCTTGTATTCTTTTCCTCCCTCCCCCAGACACCATTCATCTTCAGTCACATGTGTGGATTGTCACCATGGTAACGTACTTGTGGCTAGTGGCTCTTGCGATGGAACTGTTCTCCTCATCAAATCTTCTACTGGGCAGGTGCCAAACATCTTATCACTTCTTCTGCTTAATTTTTTTTTAGTTTTAATGTTTTAACTTCAAAATTTGTGAAAAATATTAAATGGTTTTTGGCTAAGACTTGCTTAAACCTTGTGAGAAATTTCATTAGCTGGAAATGTGAACATGTTATTCATAAAAATACAATATTGTTTTGAAGCCCAAATTAATCAACTAATTTTTCTAGCATAAAAGTATACAATCTGAAGTTTTAAAAAGAAAAAATATTAATGTAAATAAATATTTGGGCGGCGGGATGGTGTAATGGCTGAGGTGCCTGGCATTGTTGATACAGTGTCCGGGTTCGAATGCAAAAAGATCTCCGCCTATCACATGCAAAAGTGTGTGACACGTTGTTTCACGTGCATTTATGCACCGCGTGTTCGTTGTAATAATGATAATGCGCCTCAGCCGCTTGCCATGGCGCTGTATAAAATGACATTATTATTATTATTATCATTTGTTATCCTAAACGTTTACCTTAGTTTGACTATTTCAGTCAACATCCAATGCAATTGATTTTCCGTTTGCTTCCGATCTGTACAGTGTACAATTCAGAATTGCAGCGTTACGCAGACAGTTGACAAATTTATTCCCATTCAAAATTATTTTATAGATATTTATAAAATTATTTCAAACATTTTTTCTAGCTTCTCAATAAACTGAGCATTGTAACTGAACCCTCCACGAGTAGAATGGAGCAAGAGAAAGAAGATGCAGCTGACGAACGAGTCGAATCATTATCGTTTTCAAAATCGTTCTCAAGGTTTTGGATGAAAAAAATTATTTTCGAGTTATTTATTCTTGTTTAACAAAAAAATTAAATATTTGTTATATTGTGTTACGTCATGTAGTTAGCCATCTGTCATTAGTTATTCTTGGCATCTCTGTAGTTTTCTACCTTGCACTAACTCTCCGAGTGTTGTTCATTATCCTTCTTCAGTAACTCCAAACTTGAACGTTTCTATCTATCGCAATTTTTCGCTTCTTGCGATCTGATCGACCACCTTTTTATTTCATCTCTCGGCTAATTTATTTTTCGTGTTAAACCCTCAAAAACTAAGAATTTTAATAAACTATTTGTAATGTTTTCATTAAATTTCAATGAATTGTTCTGCAAACTTTTGCCCACCTACCTAGTGCATGTCTTTAAGCAGTTTTTAACAAATCTTTCATTTCATGCAATAAGGTTGATTGATATAAGAATTTTTATACATTTTAAATTATGAATCGCTTTCTCATTTAAGAAAAGCTATTAAGCTATTTGTGCCATTGCGGCAGCCTTTTATGTTATACAGTTTTGAATTCGAATAATCTTTTAAACGTCAGCAATCAGTACATAGCAGTGGGAGGTGCTTCGGGCAAAGTCATTGTTTATGATATAACGACAAACCACGTGAGACTTCAGAGCAATGGCCACAATGCAGATGTCGTGAAAATCGTGTGGCATCCGACCATGCAAGACCTCCTCTTCTCCTCGTCCGTGGACGGCTCCGTGATAATGTGGAATGTGAGGACTGCTCAACAGGTCCAGTTATACATCGGTCACGCTGCTTCCATTCTAGATCTTAATATCAGCAGGTCAAGTTTCATTATACTGAATTGTGTTGTTTGCTGTCTTGCTTCTCTTATTATCATTTTTTTATTTAAAAAATTTTTATGTTATAAGGATGTATAAGGTCTATGGAAATGTCTTTCATAACAATTTCTCTTTCCGAATGTTACAACAAATATTTTCCCATCATTTTTCGATTTACCGACTTGAGATCAATTGCTCGGTTAATGGTAATATTAACGTCCAACTTCACTTTCATATATTTCCAAGTGTTATAATTTATAACTGAAATGTTGAAGAATTCTTATTTGTTTAATCGATCAACACTTTTAACCACAGAGATGGGGAGAAAATATATACAGCAAGTGCAGACCATACAGTTAGGGTTTTTGAAACTAGAAAAAAAATTGACTGTCTCCAATTAAATTTATGCTGAATTTTAACCTAATTTATTTATCGTTTATTTAAAACTTGTTGACAGTTTATTTATTTGATTTTGAGTTTCATTTAAAAATTACAAATGTTACGTTTGTCTAACCTTTAATACCATATGTCTTTCCCAAAATCGTTTTCGTGTAGCTTTCCTTAAATTTTTCAAATTTCTTCTCATAGTCAAAAAATAATTTACAGTTGTTTAAGTGCTTGAGTAAAATTGTTACGACATTTCTATTTCATTGTCTTTATCCACAGAATTAGTTTGCTCTAAGCGACCCGCGAAAATTGTATGTAGTTTAACGTCTAAAAAATTTATATGGAAACCAGGGTTTCGGAAAGGTATGCATGATTTTTCGGCCACTTCATTACATTATCTTTGTCCTCTACACATACACGGTTTCTGGCATATGCCTAGAAATACTCTGGGTTTAAGAAACATGTTCCGAACGACGCATCACACAAACAATACGATGGGGGGATCCTATCGTCACATTTGAAGCCGGTCACTGCACGCACAAAACAGGAAGGACCTAGCACCTTTAACCATTGTGGATGTTTTCACCAAAGTTACAAGATAACGCTGCACCATGTTTCATCTTTTAAAAATATAAACGGCTAATCAGCGCGTTTGCAAGCATCTACTTGACTAGTCTACACATGAACAAAAAATTTCTGCTGACTTGAATATGTTTGCTGATATTATATATTTGAGTGGTTCCACATTTGAAATCAGAGATTGTGTAGTACTCCGAATTTTTGCACAAATGGCAATTCTTTCATTGATCTCCAAATAAAATTAACATTGATATACAATAAAAATTTTTTGATGATAAATCAATTAATTAACTCTTGTGATTGTTATAAATTGTGAAATTTTAATTGAATAATATCAATATGTTGAAAAACATACAAAAAATAAAATTTTAGTATAGTTTCGTTTATTTATCTCTTCTATAAAACGAACCTGTCTACTTAAAAAAAAGTGAAGTTCAATTAATAGGAAGATATTTTCTCTTGATTTTCTTGAATATTTTTTAACGCTGTAAACACCAAGGGTAGTCTGCTATCACGCTTGTGTTCCATCTGCCTTAGTATCTGCGCTCCATTGTCCTGTTGTCTTGGTGGAAACCTTCTCCTTGTTCTTCGCTCGTGGCTCAGAGGTTTGATAGGAAGTAATCGAAAAAAATGTAATTTTGCACTCATATATTTGCTCCTAGTTTTTGAAAAGTTACCCGCAAATTCTCCAATAAAAGATTAGAATTTGCTTCTTCGAAGTTTTCTAGTAAGTCCCTAATAACATCACACGAGCGGACTAAGCGTGTTTTTCTGTTTTTATGGTATTAATAAACTCTTAGTCATTGATTAGGGACCTGATTTGTGGACCATCAATTATACCAGCTTTCAATTTTTCACAAAATAGAACAGGGAACGTAGTGCATTAATACTTGGAACACTGTCCATTTTGATCCAAAGCTTTGACAAACTGTTTCATGAGTCCCAACTCTATATGCAGGGGGAAGCAAAACATTTTGAGGACTTATCTTAATTGTTGTTTAAACGTGTGTTGTTTGTTGTTGTTGTTCCACTCATTAAAGAAATCTGAAACATTTAAAAGAAAAAAAAACGTTTTTTTATTGATTTGTAAGACTTGACAAACTGATATCTGACTCAAGAAAAGTCAGTTTTTGTATTGAAAAATCAATTCGAGAAAGAAATTTGTTTTTCTGGAGCGTTCCTCGTCATGTAAGCGTCCAAACACTTCTGCACATGCACTTGATCATTAGAATCATTAAGGATGTATGCCTGTAACATGATTTATGGTTTTAAGCAAATTTGTTTGTGCTAATCAGTTATCGTATAATAACTTAAAACACTGAAAAAATATTAAAACCTTTCATCATAATAGTAATATAATGTAATTTCAGAATTTAATAATGAAGCATCGTACATTATAACAATGTTAATAAGAAATGTTAGTATTAAAAACTAGTAAATTGGACCAAAACCTTAAAAACTGTGCGGAAAACGAGTGAGCATGGCAAAAATGTAATATTAATTTGTTTATTGAAATTGTGTCTACTATGTTCCTGATGCAGTTTGTTCACGAAGTTTTAACAAATTGATTAAAATTTAAAAAAAACTAACTTGAATGAGCTGATAATTGTCTTTTGCATCTTCTCCCTTGCAGATGGCAACCGATTTACAATAGGGATGGATGATGTGGTACAACTGAACTAAGCTAACCGCATCATCTAGCCTGTGAAATGAATTTAAAATTTTAATTTGTATTGAACTTACACGGAAGCCTGTTAACTTGATACTGTAAAAACGTTGCTACAGTAAGTTACAGGATCAATTCAAGGTAGTTATTTATTCTGAATTGATTAATAAGTTCATTCGGACGCGCTCCAAAATTTTTGTTTATCTTATGCATGATAGAACAGAAAAACTTTTTTCGATATTCCTATATCATCTTCGGTGTTCAAATTAATATATTGTGTATGTGCCCAGATACTCAAATGTATATATACTGTGATAAATATTGGATTAAGACTGCCAGAATTGCAATTATTGATGAAAATCACAACATGTTCGGCGTTAGTTAACTTCCAATTTAACTTTTCGATTTTTCTAACGGTTGATCGAAAATCATTTTCAAGTTTCTTTCGTTCAAAACCAAAATTTACACAGTATATATATATTTGAGCATATATATACAGTTCTATATGGATAGATCGGTTTGGAAACAGAAGCTGATGAATGGAATAAAAAAGTCTGACCCCTATCGGATGGAGACTATAAACGAGGATTGATTGATTGATCGAAAGAATTTGAAAGAGTTAATTGCGAGAAAATATTTGTCATTTACATTTCAAATGAAGAATATTTTTCTACAAAATTAACATACTGATAACCAACCGGTTTTGAGAAAGCTGATGGGCTAATAATAAGTCGATTTTATTATGAATGAGAAAATAGAAGACCATGGATCCATAAAATCTTGTAAATCTTAAAACTTCAAATTGCCCAGATTGCAAAACGTGTTCAAACGTTCTCTCTGTCACCTGGAATGAAAATTTTATTATTTCCTAATCATTTTACATTAATTCAACTGAAAAAATCTTCATAATTCAGCATAAAAAAGATGTAACGTGGAAGATGTTCATAAACAGTAAAACTGATAACGTAAAGTAGAAATCATCGTCATATACATCTGAACTTATAAAATATGGCTCACAGTTTTGGCAAAAACAAAAATTATTTTTTATTAAAAAGTAATTAAGCTTTTTTCATCTATAATAATAAAAACCCATTGTTGCTCTGCTAAAAATATAAAACAAATGCAAAAAATAACGCAGGTAACTTTTCTTTGGGCATTCATATTAGTACGAAAATTTTTGTAAGAAAGTTACAATGAAAAACTATCATGGATTTGACAGTTAGTTGGGAATATATTGAAAGAAGCAATGAACAGCTACTATTTTAAAGATAAATTTACGCGACAATTTTGATGTGATGAGAAGAAGCATTCTTAATAAAACACTCACCCTGGTGTAGTTTGGATCGTCTGGTTCAAACTGAACGCAAGCCACATTTAATACATATTCATACTGATGTTTGCCAAGTAAGACCTGTGATTCATAACATCAAAATAAATAAACTTACGCATAACTAAAATGAAAATAAAAACCAGCGACATTGTGTAAATTAAGATATAAATTGAAGATGAATTGAATACGAACTGAAAACAAATTGAATATAATCTAGGCAGAAAGTTGAAAATTCTGGGAAAGAAAATTAAAAATTAAAATGTGAAACCAAAAGATTTTACAGGATAGAATAAAACTGCAACGTCAAGGACGTTCAACATGGTATGTTTAGTAGTTTTAAATGGAATTATCAGTGAGAAACATAAAATGAAATAAAAAGAAACACAGTTGCCATGAAAAGCTTTCAATGATTCTGTTATCTTCAGATACACTTCAAGCATCTGACAAAAACACACGTGCGTTTGCTCTGCGTTCAAAGTAGGCAACTGTGCACTGTGCAGAGCAGTCATTTGTAAGGGTAAAAGCACGTGAAAAGACAATTCTGCTGCCAGCCAGCTAACGTTCAATAATAGTTGTAACTTTCTACATCTTTAACGGGTTTGTGTCATTGTAGTTAAAGTTTAAAAACATTAATTGAATAATAAAAAACAGAAAAAGTCAATGAGATATGAATTAATAAATAACACTTCTGTCATAGAGGTTAAAGAATAAACTGTCTAAAATGTATTAAACATTTCTGTGTCAGGAAAATATCCACAGTTTACACAGTAAGGTAAAATAGACACATTACCCAGTTACTATCAGTTTTTTGAATGTTAACACGATTGACACTGATGATGAACAAACGAAAATTGAATATAACAAACAACCTCTAGCTGTTGTGGCTGGAACATCTGAGGCATGTTGTACATCTTACCTTCTTGAGGATAATACAGCATAAGGATCTTGTCACTTTCTTCCCTGTTGCACCTCCTCAAAACTCCCTCCTTATCTCTCACCACCAGCATCCTATCCTGAAAGATAAATTCAACAAATTTTGTTTGTAATAAAACTTTTACATTCCATATTTTTCAAAATTTGACTTATCCCATCAATTAATTTCTGGCTATTAATTTGCTATTAATTCTAGCTAAGACATATCTAAGACTTACGACATTTAGCAATTTTTTGATGTACTTACATGTGTTGTGCATTTTACCAGCATCAGCAAAACAGATATAATTTCAGATATCCATTCTTTACTTTCCTCCATTATCAACTTTCTGACTAGTGAATTATGAACTCAGCTTTTTTAATGTATTTATTGACAGTATTGCATTTACTTCATTAATTTCAACTGTCTTACTTTTATAAATACATTAGTTGCACCCCTATCTAAAATTAAATTGCATTTTTTTTGTATTCGTCATTTTTAAAAATTCTGTTTTCATCTTCAAGCTCTTTACTAGCTAGTAACTTGATTACTTCATTATTAAAAAATAGGATTGATATAATAAACAATTAATTTCTAATTTCAAGTTAATACAGCAATGTAAAATGCATTTTTCTACTCTTTTTAGGTCAAAATATTCTAAAATGTTATCTCAATTACAAAATTTGTCGCTAACTTCTTTGTTCCTATGTCAACTTTTTATATATTCTAAGATTTTAAATCTAAATAATTATCTTACTTCAAACTTCATTTCCTTACCTCACCATGATTTCTTATGAACCAACAACCTCCTTCTCACATAACTCATGTACAGGCAATAGAAACAGTCTTGCTTCAGCCCATTCATCGTCCATCTACATTCTCGTCTCACATCATGAACACATATTTGTACATACATTTCTATACATCTACTTCTACATAGATGCAAATAAATACATTTACAAAAAAAAAACAAAACAATAAAAAAATTTACCCGCCTAGGGATGCCTGGTGATATGTCAGTAAAAACGTAAGTTGAGTCATCCATCTCAAAATGTGCAATTTGTTGGTCGTTTGAAATTATAAGTTCATCATTGTTGTGGATGTTCCATGGTTTCTTGTAGGGAGGCATTTGTAATAATTTGTTGGCTCCCTTAAGAGACCCCTCTTGCAGCTTTGTGATTGTTATTTACAAGGTTATACAAATATTGCTGTGATACACACAGATATACAGAGGATATGAATATATGGTATGGTATATTATATATGTTTAGCGTGTACATGTCCATATAAAATACTAAAATCTGAATATGTTTTCTGGTTTACAGATGCAAGACATTGTAAAGCAGACAAATTTACAAAACAAAATGTTTGACACAATTTAAGCCCCCACAACATTAAATTTATGCTTGAAGAGTAAATTTTAAAGTAGATTCAATTAATTATTAATGCTTATGATTACATAACACTTGCCAACAAAAAACTCCTTTTGTCACAAAAGGTTCAAGAACTTTTGCTATAAGAAAAACTATGTTAGCTGACCATTGCAATCAAATAGAAAAATTTTTTTGACACACCTCCCTCAGTTGTTCATCTGTGACCAGTTTGTACTTAGGAGATTCTGTAACAGATACTTGTTTAGGAGAAAATATTTTGTTGATGTTGAAACCAGTTATTTTTGAAAGCAACATTTGAACTTTAGGAGATATGAACAAACTTTCTTCAACATCTGACTTTACTAAAATTTTTAAAATTGTTATTTTTAATTTTAACACATATCACAGAATCGAAATAATATTGAATAATAAATTAATAATTTAATATTAATTTTAAATTAAATTATTAAAAGCTGTAAAAATGATTGGTGTAAGACTGTAAGTGTGTAAGTAAAAGTAAAATGAAATAAAATTAAAAAAAACAACATCAGTAAAATAGAAAAGCACCTTTTAATTTATCAATTTTCGTAGAAAACGAACGAAGGAAAATATTGCTTCCGAGCTTTTTAAAATTTAACATTCTTCGACTCGTGGTAGGATCGGTGGAAATTAAATGGTTAATTAATCTAAATAATGATTGCAAACAAACAACAAACATTTAAAAGTGAAATTATTTCAAAAGAAGGTTTAGCCATGGTTTAGCACATAAGAACAACCATTATATAAATCCATGGCCAAAACAAAAGCTCGCAATTTTATTTTTTGTATAAGGTTTAGCCATGGATATATATATATATATATATATATATATATATATATATATATATGTATATAATATATATATTAAATTCATGGGTTTAGCACATATTCTAAGTACATGGCTAATTATATAAAGCTTTAAAAAATTTAAACAGCTAACACAATCTATCACTACGAAACAATCTATCACTACGAAACTTAGGTGAACAACAAGTTCGCAATCCAGGACAGAAATCGTTTCATATGCAGAATATCATTCTCAGAGAGTGCATTGAAACCTTCATACTAGCAAAAAAGTACCTTAAAAAAAATCATTCAGCAGAAAGAACACTTCTATAAAACCGTTTTTAACATCCTTCAAAATATTATCAGAAAATACTAACATTGAAACCGTGCTATTAATAATTAAACGTAACTTCTTCATCATACAAGTTTGATGAAATAGTAAAAGCGGTGATAGGCCCGGTTCTCTGACCTCTGCACTATATTTGGTATACAGCTGACGATATGAAAGTTGTTGAAAGCTCTGGCCTTAGCTGTCATTTATATGCTGATGATGTACAAATATATGGCTTCATCTCAAGTGATTCATTAAATGAGCCAGCTCATAACTACTGTGTCATATTTAATAAAGGCAGTGGAACAGTGGATGTAAGCTAACAAATTATAAGTTTATTCAATTAAAAAATGTATGTGGTTTGGCAGTTCACGAAAACTTCAGTTGGTGAAAGAGTTCAGACATCCTGTTATTGACCTAGGAGTTTGCTCTCGACCTGAATTCAGCCATGGGTGATCACGTTAACTCTGTCATCGATCGTTTCATCATATTCGACGAATTAAAAGAATCAGAAAAATTGGCAAGTACCTTAATGAATAGTTTCGTTTGCTCAAAGATCGATTTATGTATAGTGCAGACAAGTGTTATCTGGCGTTCGTTCAATCGGTTCTGAACTAAGCCGTCAGATTAATTGTACAAGTTTCAAAATTGGACAGCATTTCAAATTATATAAAGAACGAACTTCATTGGTTATTTGCGAAGAAAATAATCGAATTTAAAATAGCGCTCAGGTTCAGAAATTATTTGTCAGGAATTGCACCAGACTATTAAAATCAGTGTCTGATGTTCCTGATCAAGCTCGGTTGAGGTCGGCAAAGTATGGTAGCCTTATTTGTCCACTCTACAGGACATTTCATTTTGGGCCAAAGAGGTTTTTCAGTTGCGTTTGACAAAGTCTGGAACTCATTAAATGCTGATTTAAAAGATGTTACCGGTATAGACGTGATGTTTTAAAGTGTCGATTACAGCATCATTTTTTCAACATAATATAGAATATACAGCGTTTCTGACGACAACTCGATAGAGGCGATTATAAATCTTTTTTAATGCAGTAGGAAACAACGTCAAATTACTGAAAACAACTCATTAGAACTCAGGACCTAATACTTGTGCAAAAAACATTTTTTCTTACAATACAAAAAATACAAAAATAACGAATCAACACAAACCTCAAACTTATCTTTGAAATGGAAGGTACCGTAGCTATACAATTGCTAGGCTACGACGATTTTCATCTGCCTGATTTATTCATTTAAATGCAAATTTTGAAGTTGTTTGAACCAAAACTCTAAATGCATCAAGAATATGTGCATCAAGATGATTGCAACATCGTTAACGAAATCCATGTATGTAAATATGTACACTATGTTCATATGTACGCATGTCTCTGTTTGTGTGTGTGTGTGTGCGTGTGTGTGCGAGTGTGAAATAGAGGGAAAGAGAGAGCGAAAGAGAAAAAGAAAAGATCCCTGGCTTCAACTTATGTTAAAAATTGTTGTCAAGTGAAAGGTTTCATGAAATATCTTCATTCTTTTTCGTTAACTTTTTATTTATAAACAAATTTGATTACAAGTTAAATCTGATACCAAAACAATCAAAAAGTATTATCACAAATTGAGAAATAAATGCTGACAGGCAATCATCACAACATAGTTAACATAGTTCAAATTATGGTCTAAAAAACTTAAAAAAGACAAATTTCAGAAATTCGCAGATGCAACGAGGTTGAGTAATGTGTTAGGTTTCACTTTGCTTTAAACATTTCCACAAAAAAACATTAAGCTTCATGTTAGTGGAAAAATCATACATTAAAATGTGAAAATTAAATAAAAAGTAAATAATTATTTGAAAAACTTTATCATTAGAGAAACAATATCAAAATAGTAACAAAATTCATTGAATAACTTTATTAAATAACACACCAGCCACATAAATACGTAACCTTATTTTTGATATTACAAGTTAATAATCCGATTTTCATAAAAAAGAAAGACATTATCTAAAAAATGATTCTATATTACAGCAACATAACCTATATTTTAAATGCGTGAACACCACAATATAAAAAGTTAAATTTATAGTTCACAATTATTTTCATAGCAAAAACTATTACAAATAAGCAGGTTTAGGTTTTGATCATTTTTTTAATGCATTCTGATAGCTCCCAATTTAAAAATTGAAACGCTTCATTCTAAAATTTAAAGTTCTACGATGATTTTTGCATGCGTTGTTTCATAGATGGCTAATTTTTATTGCAAATAAACACATAATTGTAGCTATATTCAAGTAGAATCGGGAGTCTGCATTAAGAACATAAGATGACAAATATAAATGTAGAACTGTTATGGCATTCAAATCGTAATGCAAGGCTCGTTTCATAGATTGTTCAGTAACGGATAAGTTGACTGGCATTGGTGTGAAGATATTTTGACTCCACATAAATTACCTGAATCTTTCAAATGAGTAACAACTGTTTCTTTATCTGTAAAAATAGTTTTCAGTTTGTCTTTTATTAATGGTTATTATTTTAAAATAAATTTTAATGCTATTTTTAATTTTGTACTTTTAAACAGCTGAAGTGCTTTTGGTGTCATGCTGTCTTGCCTTGATGAGCAAAAAATATTTTTGAAAAATGTTTACGAATTAATAAACTGCAGTTGTGCACATTTAGCATGTTTTTTGATGTAGGTACTTGTGCATGTTTGCTAAACATCGCTAATTGTGATAACAAATTGTGATATATAAATTATACCAAACTGAACTATTAAGAGATCGAATAAATTATCGAAAAAGTGGATAACTGGTGAATACGGACGCACAAGACTGAGGGTTGTTTGAGCAACTAAACATATGACTGTTACAAATTATATGAAGAAACTGCTACTTTGGATGAACTCGGTTCACATACATTTTTACAATTTGCTTATGAGTATTGGTTTTACTACATGCAAAGTAAAAAATTACAAAAACACAGCATTAAGCTGGTAATAGCAATCGAAGCACAGGAAAAGTCGCGTTGACTTAAATATGTTTTTTGTACATTCTTTTTTTTAGAAAAGTGCAACAGAATATCAACTTTTTTTGTCACAATGTTACAAAAGTTTCCCATTTGAAAAAATTTACTAGCAAACTACACCAATGCTTAAAAACGGCGCTTCTATAATTCTATGTATGAGGGAAAACAATTTGAAAATTGTTGTGATTGAAAATCAAATATTTTATTGAAAAGACAAAATGTAAGTTTTTCTGTCTGAAAATTATTGAGGGGAAGCAAAAATATCTAGAAAAATAAAAATTAAGATTAATATATACATTGCTTTATTTTCAAATTATTTTAAGATCTTAACAATTTTTATTAGTTTTGATATGTTGAAAAAGCACCCAATTTCACTTCATTTTATACGTCATACTGACACACACACAACACACACACACAAACACACACACATATATATATATATATATATATATATATATATATACATACATACATACATATACATATATATATATATATATATATATATATATATATATATATATGTTTGTTAGTAAAAAACAATTTAATAAAATTTTAAACTTCTAAGCTCAATGTAGTTTAATAACCTTTACATAAATCAGTAAAACTCAAAATATTTTTGTTGCTAACACTGCATTGTAATAATATTAATTTGTTAACTAATTCGAAAAAATTCAGGAAAAAAAATTGAGGCAATTATTGATTCAACTGACCTCCACTCGATGTTTTGGATGTTTCTGCACTTATGGCATGCCTTCTTTGCATGACTAACAATCCTGGTTGATGATGAGGCATTAGTCCATCTTTTTTCCAATTTGCCACATTTCCGGCATTTAGGCCACTTCCTCCACATTTGGGTCTGACAGCTTCTACTGGTAAAACCCTTTGTCTTGTTTTTGGTAACTTAGCTCTAGCTTGTGTGTGTGAGTAGAACATGGCAAAATTACTGACAATAACAGGGACAGGTAAGGCAATCGTTAAGACACCTGTTAGAGCACAAATTGAGCCAATGAACATACCAACATAAGTTTTGGGAACCATGTCTCCATAGCCTACTGTTGTCATTGTGACAATTGCCCACCAAAGACCAACGGGTATAGAAGTAAAATCATTACTTGGATTAGCTTGAGTGCGTTCCGCGTAGAAAATTAGTGATGCGAATATAACAATGCCTAAGATAAGAAAGAATACAAGTAGACTGAGCTCGTGAGCACTTGCCCTGAATGTGTGAATGAGTATTTTGAGACCCGGAGAATGTCGCGTTAATTTGAAAAGGCGCATTATACGAATGATACTGAAAAATTCTAAAACATCATTGTCGTGATTGACTTGGTTTAATATACTATCCAATACAAACGATAGTGTTGCCACAATGTCAATAATGTTGACTGGCTTGCAGATGAAACCTTTTAAATCAACAAATTATTTATTATGTTAATTTAGTATTCAGATAGCAAAACTACAAAAAAAAATATATTTTTACAAATTAAAAAAAGAAAATTTAATAATTTATAAAACCTACCCAACTTTGTAGGGCTGAAGATATATCTTATAGAAATTTCAAAAGCAAACCAAGCATTGCATACGCTTTCAATGTAGAAAAAAACTTTGTGTGGTTTCGATGAAGGACTGGAAAAAATTATTTGAATTCAAATTATTAATTTACGTGGTAGACAAAAGAACGGAGTAGTAAACAGGAAATACAAATATGGCGGATATAAACATTTTTAATTATAAAAATCCCAACGTTTTTAGTATTACTTAATTCGTTGTCAAGTTTTCTAACTTTTTAAACAAATATTTGTTTATCGATATTCATGTGATTAAGATTCAAATTTGAAAACAAAAACTCACGTTCGAAATAGAGAAAACTCAACTATAATTTGAGTTATCTGCAGAACGCAGTGAATTTCAAAAACTATTGTACATATTTATGTTAGCCTTTACATAGTACATATATAAATTGAACAAACAAACAAACAAACAAACAAACAAGAAATTCATCGCCAAATTAAAATTTTTATGTTCGGTAAACTTTTGACGGATCAAATTTGTTGACATAATGAAAACGATTATCAAAATATTTTGCACTCGGGACCTTTGCATAAATTAGGGTACAACAGTATTTAAATAATGTAAATAAATTATAATTTAATAAAATAAATTGCAATTAATTATAAAAAATACATGAAATTATCATTTTAATGATTAACAATATTTTACACCTGCTTGATAGAGTTTTTGTTGAATTATCTGACTGGTCAAAAATTGTTTCATTGTGAAGGGTTGAGGTACGAAAGTCGTGGTGTGTCTTCAGGCAGAACGAGAGGATGGACATGACAACAAAGAACACGGATATGAATGACACTATCTACAACAGAAACAATTAGATTTAAAATATTTATATTTCTTCTATACAAAATCATTTCTTCATTTTTAAATGTTTCTTTATTTTACAATTATTAAATCTGTGGCACAAAGTTTGTAAGTTGATGTTAATTTATTAAATTAAATTATCTATTAAGACATTTGATAAGAGTAGAGTAATAATATGAACAGAAAAAATAAAATTAATTTGTCTGTGAATGTTGACCAGATATTTTTTCAAGGGCAAACTTCTTCTTTTATTGCGTCCCATCCTTTCAGGACATTGGCGATCATCGACCTCCACAAAACTCGATCTTTTGATAGCAGGAAATGTGGTGATATTCAACAAGTGACACAAGGACTTGTTAGATTTTCCATTCCTTCCTTCCGCGTGATGTGACCAACGAAATTTTAACTGCTCCAGTTGGATTATTTGTAGTCATTTCCTTTTTTCATAACCGGACTGTTGTAATACAGAATATGCAATATTTTTTTTAAATTTTAAACCACGCCAAAACCGTAAATGTGAACGACTTTTCAAGATTTCGAACAATTATCAATTATTAAAATATGGAAATATCTTTCTCATAAACTGAAAACTAATCTTAGTGCCAAGCATGATAGATAGAGTAAAGAAATAAAGACGGGAGATGCACTTTTTTGACAGCCCATTTCAAATGCACCTTCAAAATGAATTACTACATCAGCCTACGATTCATCAGACTATACAGCTCAGTGATGTGCCGCCAACGAGCTTTATGTGAAACAACAAAACAATGGCCGTTTTGAATTTTGAAGCCACACACACACACGCACACGCACACATACACAGGCATATACAAACACACAACACACACACACACACACACACACACACACACACATATATATATATATATATATATATATATAGGATATGCGTACATGGTTGATTGTTGATTGTTGATTTTTCGTAATTTTTCGTAATTTTTCGTAATTTTTCGTAATTTTTCTTAATTTTCGGCGTTTTTTCAGAGTGCATATTGTTCAAATTAGGTTTAATTGATAGGTTAATTAGAGATGATTATTAATATATTTTTGTTTCTTTGAATAATTTAGAACTTAAGCAACTAATTTAATTTTTTAGTTTAAATCTTAAGTAAATACGTTTCTGTTAAATTGTAAGCTATCACTCTTTGTTTTTTAGACGTATTGCATTGTTTCGGTTGTTCTGTTATTTTGTCTGGAATATCAACAGTGATTTGAAAGAAAATTTTGGTCATTGTTGTTGCAGAATATAAAACTACCTTGGCTGTCGCTGAAACGGCTTCGACACTGCAGCTGCTGCATCGTGCTAAAGACCTGTATCTACCACTGCATTTTCTCCATAGACTTCGTTTGTGTGCTCGATTAAGACATGTCTAAAACAAGATCTCAGAGAAGTCAGTCAATTCCGGGATCTGCTTCTGTAAAGGATGATAACATATTATGTTGCGTATGGGATGCGGTGGTTCAAATCGAGCCTTCGGACTTATATGATGAATTGGTGAAATATGCTAGCAAAAGTAAAAACATGAAATTTTATTGTGATAATTGCGTGAAACATGCTAATGGTTTTAAAGGTCTTTTGCAGATGCTTAACGAAAAATTTGAATCCATTGATTCTAGTCTTAAAACGTTTGATTCCATTGATATTGGGATGAAAAATCTGCAGTTGAGGCTTGAGTCAAGCGGTGAGAACCTAAAACAGTTAGAAAAACTAGACGAGAAACTTAGCCAGTCTATTAATTTCTTGAAAAACGATATCACCAAGTTTTGGTCAGACGTGGTAAAGAGTAATTCTAAAATTGTCGATAACGAGGCTGCTTCTTTGAGAAATATGATCAGTACTTCATTTTTCGATGTGGTAAAAAAGGACCTCGACGTAGTTAGTAAAGAGGTCATCTCTGTTCGCAGAACAATTGAAGTGGCAAATGAAGTTAAGGCCCGTGAAAACAACATAGTTCTCTTTAATTTCAGCGAAGACTTGGATGTTGCTAAAGATAGGGGTAATGTTCTTGGCTTTTTAAGGTCCCTAACAGACGAGTCTCTGAAAGATGAGGACATATTGAAAATATTCAGACAAGGTAAAAAGCCAAGCGTATCGTCTCCTCCGCGTCTAGTGATTGTTATGTTTATCAACCTTTCTGCAAAAGTCCTGGTTATGAGAAGATTGTTCAGATTAGCGCTGCTGGATGAAAAAATGAGGGAAGTGAGGATTAGTGATGACCTTACAACGGACGGACCAGCTAAAAAATGGGGA
>NW_008704083.1:3322449-3325965 GCF_000326865.2 Helobdella robusta
AGGCGGTATTGTTTGAGTTCATATTTATCTAAAAGGGGAATAAAGCTAACAGCGCTGTTTCGGCGTAATGCCATCTTCAGAGCCTAAATATTGTTTAAACATATAATTTAATTAAAATAAATGCCTAATGTAAAATGTGAAAATATAGAAAATAAAATATGTATTAAATTGTGAAATAAATTAACCTTGTTGTAAATATCATAATAACTAAAGTTTATGTAGATTATATAAATAAAATAATGTAATTTAAATAAAATGTTTAGTAAAATAATTAAAATATAGAAATTTTATAAAAGTTTTAACATGTTTGAAAAACGTTAGTGAAAACTAATTACGAATGACATGTGCGCCAGATATATAATATTGCTGTGTATGCGTTGTGAATACAACTATTGCGGTTGAATATGTGTGATACGAGTTTCCACATCAGACCTACGGATACATAGTTAAATATAAATACATATATGTACATGCAAGATACATATCGATGTATAGATCAAGTATTAAGTATCACATAATACATCCAACGACGCAATGACGGTTGTCGGATGACGCTGGGTCACAAACTGCGTGTTGATGGATTTAACAGCTTCTTGGTCAAACAAACAAAAATATCAATTTCTTGCTAAAAAGAAAAACATATTTACATCATTTCACATAACAGTATTGTATCAAATTTGCTATGGATTTCAAGTCGCACGGGAGTTGATGGCAATGAGGAAACAGATAGATCAACAACAGCAGCATATACAACACCACCGATCTTTAATAAACTTTTACATCATGCAAATGTTAAAGAAGCTATATATTTTATTTAAAAGTTTTAACAAAATTGTAATTAAAAACACAACTTTCAAAATCATAATTAAAAAAAATTGATTCAACTAACAGACTTTTGTCAAATTTAAACTGATGTATTTAAGTGAGATTAAATAGGCTTATGATTTATCATACAAAAGAACCACAAATAGATGTTAAAGAAAGACTGGCCGCGATATGTTATGAAAGTAAGTTAAACTATAGGTAAGCTCATGTATGTAAGTGGATCGCAAAAAAGACGATCCCATTTCACCGGCATCATTCAACCGATTGATTAATTGACTGTAATTTGTAAACTGATTAAGGCGGTTAACGCTTAATTATTTGAGAATACTTTTAAATTATGCTATTTTTTGACCAAATTATTCACTTAAATCTCTAAGTTTGCAGATCTTAAAACCACTTTCACGTTGGTTAATGGCGGATTTCAGAAAAACATTTTAAATGGTTTTCATGACTAAATATTGCTTAAACCGATACACTAGAGTTTATTTGAAGGAATTGATTATTCTTCATAATAAAAATCTTTTGTAAAATTGCAATCACCTTATTATACCTTTTGTTATTAAATAAGTAAATAAATGAAAAAAATAAGAACTTCATCTTTCTAAACATTTGGTATTTTCGCACATCTGATATAACAAACAAACCTTTGCGGCCAGAGAAGAATTAGGCTCTTCAAAGAGTAACCACATTTTTGGCTTTATTTTCTGCCAGCAATTCAATTGACCTGCACCAATATTGAAAAATTTGATTGTCAATAAATTTTTGGGTCCAATTTTTGATAGGCGGCACATGAATGAAATGCAAACCATTGCAAAACAATATTGATTAGACACAGTGGCGAATGTAGACAACTTTAACGGAGTGAGCCAAGATTTTAAAAAGGTTAAAATTAAATTTTTTTTTTAATTTAACGGATGGCCAAGATTTGTGATAATGTTTCCAAAATTAGACTGGATACCTTTTTCAGTGCAAAAACTGAATTTTATTGACTCTTTGTACGAACCCAGCTTACAACAGGGGAGCATGAACCCCAGCCCCTAGATCCGCCACTGATTAGACATTTTATTAAATAAATGTTGTTCACAAATTTAATCTTTCCTGAAAAAAATTAAATTTACATAAATTCAAATTTAATTTAAATACAGTTTTCTGAATAACTAAATTATAGACCAGTTCTAAAGTTTTCTTCTTGGCCAAACTTTTTCATAATTTCTTCGTCAGTCGGTTTGTCGCTGTCTAAATCTAACCTTTAAGATTTTGTGTTTTATAAAACATCTACGTTCTTGTTAAAATAAGTAAAAATAATGATAATATTTATTATAATACCAAAGTCATGTTAATTACATTAATGCCAACTGACATCGTACGATTGAATGCTCTGTCTTTGATTTTCATTACAACATTGTGATAGTTAAAAAGTTTGAGTTTTTAATATTTGAAGCCTGTTTGCACTGGTAGAAAATAAGAATATTCGAATAGGACAACAACCTGTCGAGTATTTGTAGAGTTTCCCTGGTATCCCTGTGCGTTGTGTACGTCATCCAGCAGCATGGCTCCACCTAATTTTACAGTTAACATTAGAAGGATGCAGTCAGAAATGTTTCTTTAAATAAATTTGATTTTTTGAGGAGAATGTCATAATTTGTACAATGTAGTTCGTCTTTTGCAGTTGCCTCAAGGGAGTTGTTTGAAGATATATCGGCTTTGAAGTGAAGTCGTTCTCAACATTTTTCAAAATTATTTTAGTAAATTTGAAATAGTTATATATATATATATATATATATATATATATATATATATATATATATATATATATATATATATATATATATATATATATATATATATATATATATATATATATATATATATATATATATATATATATATATATATATATATATATATATATATATATATATATATATATATATACGTACAAAGCGTTAAATAATTTGACTAATACCATTTAAAACTGGTTTTTGCCGTTTATAAAAAAAGTATTTTTTAATAGTAAAAATTAACAAAATTGTTTGTCATATCATCGGAGTTAAAAGTCTCATTTAAAATGAATTTTAAAATGTGGTCGAAAATTATTTCCAATAATTAAAAGCGAAAAAATTTGTACTAATCAAAAAACTTTCAAAATCTACAAAAATGTCTCGAACTAAATTTTGAAAAAGTAATGAAAGTAAATGAGAAAAAATGGAAAATGTTAAGAATAACGAGTGAAAAATAAAAATAATTATCGTACAAATAGATATGCCTGCGATATTGCTAAACTTTTAGAACCATTGTTAAACAATAACTACAACATAAATATGAAATTTATCAAAAGAATCGAAATTAATTGTTTAATTTCAAACCTGGTTAGCATCAAGGCCCCAGAATTCCAACTCCTCCTCAAACAAAGGACCGCAGACATCTGTGGGATAATGCAACTTTCCTGTTCTATAATAATTCAAAACTTGAGCAAAAACTCCGGGATGACGATCGAAAAAATACTCGTTCAACACCGGGTCGTAATTAACGAGTGCTTCAGTTAGACGTGATAACCTGGTGGCTGGAATTTTTTTCAACGTGGCTTTGTATGTTTCGTGTCTTATTCCGCCAATGTTGAGGACGATACGATTTTCTACATCGGACATCGCAAAAATTTGTGATACTTCAATGATTTTTCTTCTCAAATCT
>NW_008704083.1:3326380-3327665 GCF_000326865.2 Helobdella robusta
GATGACCGGGGGAGAAGAAGGAAAGAATTTTCAACAAAAATNTGATGACCGGGGGAATTTACAAAAAACTTGATGACAGCGGGGAAAATTCTGGTTTCCCTAGATCTGCCACTGTCTGTTTATATAGGTTTTGAGTGACTTCTTTAGTACGTGTCTTCACTAGTTGGCTTTGTTTGGCTTCTGATTTTTTGGTAGATATCTTAAAATTTATTCTTCTGTGGACAGTTAACCAGTATAGTTCTATGTATTGATATCACATGACTGTACTTCAGCCTCAATCAATCAGTCAGCTAGCCAGTCAGTCAGTTAGCCAGCCAGTCGGTTGGTCGATCGGTCGGTCGATCAGTCAGTCACTCAATCAGTTAGTCAGTTGGTCAGTCGATCAGTCAGTCAGTTTTTAAATCAAGTAGTCGTTAAAAAAGGAAAAAGACATCTAGAAAAAAAGACTAGATAAAGCAAACGCAGACTCCACTTTTGGCAATTCAATCTTGTGTAGATTGTAACACTGCAATAAACCTATCAGCTAGTTCATGCAACAGGCTGTTGCAGTAATCCAATCTTGAGTGCACATTGCCCAAACGCATAATTTAAGGTCATCCAGTAACATGATATATACATACATATATGTATATTGATTCGCATATTCATGATTCAAAAATTATGCGAAGCTTCTGTTGACCACCAGAAAACAACGATCAACATCGAAACAGTACCCTGTTTTATTTTGTTTCTTAAAAAGAATACCCCTGTAAAATCAGACAAATATCAATTGTCTTGATAGCGAATTTTCCAATTCGATCGTAAATAAAGCACCCTAGCCAGAATTTGTTTACATCGGAAAAGTGGAAATTCGGCATCAGCAACAATCCAACTGATGTCAAGCCATCAAATACACAAAAAGGAGATGTCTATAATTAATTAAATTTACTTAAAAGTACGATTGTAATTTAGTATTACAATTAGATGACATTTAGTTTATATTTTCTTCAAGTTGTTGGGAGTGCCTGTTAGAATACTAAAATATCAAAACGGTCACTATACAAATGTTTAATTGATATATATATATATATATATATATATATATATATATATATATATATATATATATGTATATCAATTATATTCTGCGCATATAAGTACATTAAAACTATATAACAGGCCGCACCAAGTAAACTTGTAGATAACATCATTGGTAGATTAATTTACAGTCGCTGGTGTTTGTTTTTCGTTGTGTCGTTCATTGATTTTTTATCGGCTCTGTATTATATTGGCGGGCTGTTAGGCT
>NW_008704083.1:3337461-3340573 GCF_000326865.2 Helobdella robusta
TATGGTCTATTACCATCATATAAGAAATTAAGCCAGTTATATGATTAAACATTATTAGATGTTACGCAGCAATAACGTGTTTCAAGCCTAGTGAATAATTAAACAAATGAATGCAGTACAACAACGTAAAACAAACAACGTAGAAAGATTGAAGTTGTGTTTATGAGGAACTAGGAATGTATGAGGTGTTCTAGATTAGTTTGCTTGAGTTATTTAAAATTCAGCGCAGATAGCAGGGACCAATATGACAAAGACGACGTGGCAATGATAATATCATTGATCATAATCTCGCCATGGCATTAACTCTTTTGGAGCGTTTATTAATTTTAGTCTTATTACGATTTACGTTGAAGATTTTCATGAAGCAAGCAAGCTGTCGTGTTATAATTTTGTTAACGCTACAACTTAATTAAATCATACACCATAGAAGCAAACTCAAAACGAGTGAAAAACCATACAAGTAGCTCGGAGTTGGCCAATATTGTGATCGACTATTGTGATCGAAATACATTTTCATATAATATAGTGGAAAATTAATTTACAACGTCTTATTGGCTAAAATATCAATAAATTTTTGTTTGTTAAGTTACTTAAAATTATTCTAATTAATTAATTTGTGTTTTGGTATAGGTATCGAATAGAGTGCAGATAAGTTATTTAATTACAAACTGTAATTAAATTAAAATATATACTTATGAGTAGCAACAAATTTAAAGACTAATAATTTTCAATATTAAGGTAATTTATTTTGAAACATAAATTAATTCATATGCATCTTTGTTTGTATATGTGTAGGTTTTATGTATCTACTGTTTGTGAAAGTTTTATGTGTATAAATATGTAGGTTTTAACGTCACAGGATCTTCAGGAGTGTCTCCAATTTGTTTTAAATAACATTTTAATTCTTGGTATCGTTGAGTTTCACTTAGAAAAAAAGTTATAAGAAAAGGAAATATCTCCATAAAAGTTTTTCTAATGTATGACGCCGTCATCCGTGTAAAAATTTATGTAGCGTTGAATCTTGAATGAAAGGAACAGTGCTCCTTTGATGAAGGCTGTCGTTAGGACTCTTATTTTTTTAAAATTAGTACATCGTTTGTGTACACTAATGAAGTTGCTAGATTTTACCTAATTACATTTTTTAAACGAATGGATATTCTACAATTTACAATTGAAAACGGTTTTATATTCAGCAGGGAATCACCGAATAGAAGGAGAGCTATAATATATAAATAACCATATTTTTGTGATTTCAATATTTCAATTGTAATAAAACATCAGAAATCTTGAAGACCTCTCTTAAATCTTTAGTAGTAGATTGAAACGACGTGGTTTGTTTGAAAGTAACAAGCCATGTCAACAGTTTGAGAACATATTTAATGTTTAAAGAATAAAAACGTTACATTATAGCCAGAAATATTTTTAAATGTTTTATGGTATTTTATGTATTTTATATCACATTATATATATATATATATATATTTATATATATATATTTATTTATTTATTTATTTACATTTAAAGAAAAATTTAATGTAAATAATAAATAAATATTAATGCTTGCAAGGATTATTTTCACGTGTATATAAAATAATTTTCTTTCACTAATGTTCAAGTCTCAAATATAACAAATTTAAAAGATAACATTATAACATAGTACAATATAAAAACGAATTGAAAATATTTTTGTCTAACTTGGTACAGAGAAAGTTTAAAAAATATTTTGTTTCTAGAATCTCTATTAATTGAGTTTTTTTCAAATTTACTATTAATTTCGTTTATTCTTCATGCGCTAACTTATTTGAATAAAAATTTACGCAACACTTTCTTTGAATCATTAACTCAAATTAGGTTGGTCACGTTGCCTTTGTATAAGCATTGATAGCTGCCACCAGTTACTTATTCAGACCTAGCTGGTATTGATTAAACTCTACTGCGCAATGCGCATTCATTCAAGTTAACTTTAAGGTTTCATGTTAATAATAATGATAATAAACAACAACAACAACACTACGACCACAAAAGCAGCAACAACATCATCAACAATAACAGTGATGATTGTGGTGGTATTAATAATAACAATATCTGAGCAATGAGTGTTATTTTAAATTTTACAGAAAATTTTATTTTAAGCGTGTTTTCCAAACTTTATCCTTTTAAAAAAAATTTAAAAATTGTTGCCGATCAGATATAAATAATTTGGAATTAAACATACTTCAAAATTACGTTAATAAAATTAAAAAAAAAGATTCATATTGTATAAATAAATGTATAAATATTCTTTAAAACTTGTTTTTTTTACAGAATTAATGAAATAGTTTAAATGAAATTATAAAATCTAATTTTTGTGAGTACCCTAGTGTAATCTAATTCGATGTTTTACATATTTACTAATATTAAAAAATCTGTACACCCCCACACATACAATTATTCAATATATATATATATATATATATATATATATATATATATATATATATATATATATACATATATACATATATATTATTATAATACTCGCTGTCGTAACCGATTTACGATGCGACGGGTTCAAATCTTTGATTGAATAAAATACTCCAAACAGTTATTCGTTATTAAACTTTATTTACAGAAGAAATCAACTAATCGTTTATTTCTAGCAAACTCAAATTAACGCAACAATTAACTTTTAAATTGTTTAAAATCTATCGCTATGACAACGTCAACAAACAAATCAAATATCGCTTTAAATAATTCACCGAATCGCTATTCACAAAATCACGAATTTCACTAATCACGAATCTTTTTGCGACGTGCGCTTATATACTCTTCGCAAGCGTCGTTTCTAGATTTTTCCAGATGGTCCGATTCTAGCATACTCTAGAATGCTCCAGTCACTAGAACATTCCAGAATACGCTAGAATCTAGTGCGTTCGGTAACATTACCCCCTTAGTTCTGTTCGTCCCGAACAGCTGTCGTTCCGGTGTCCGCATGGTACGGAGCCAGTCTATCCAAATGAACGATCTTCCTTCTTGCTCTCGGCTTCCGATATTCCTGAATATACGGTAGACGACGTCATTCAAGCGGGTGATGACTTGATAAGGTCCTTCCCACCCTCGCTGGAGCTTTGGG
>NW_008704083.1:3341759-3360557 GCF_000326865.2 Helobdella robusta
TAGTTCAACTTTTAACTTTTCAAATGCTAAGTCGCATAGGGTATTCCAGTTGAAAATTCGGTCCTTCTCGGTAAGTTGGTGGAGAGGTCTGGCAACTTTTACAAAATCCTTTACAAAACGTCGATAGTACGTTGCCAATCCCAGAAAACTGCGCAATTCATTTTTATCCTTTGGAGTTGGCCAGTCTTTCACAATTTCTATCTTGCTGGAATCGGTTCGAACTCCATCTGAAGATACCACATGTCCCAAATAGTTAACTTCTTTAGAAAATAATCTGCACTTTTTTACGTTCAGCTTTAAATTTGCCACCCGAAGTCTTGTGAAGATCTCCCGTAAGTTTTCGACGTGTTGATCAAATGTTCTTCCTAGAACAATTATGTCGTCTAAATAGACAAGACAGGTTTTCCAGTTAAGACCTTGCAATACACATTCCATCAGTCGCTCGAATGTAGCTGGAGCATTGCACAATCCAAATGGCATGACGGTGAATTGCCACAACCCCGATCCGATAGAAAACGCTGTCTTTTCGCGATCGTTCTTGTCGATTTCTACTTGCCAGTATCCGCTTTTCAAATCAAGCGTAGAGAACCAACTTGAGCCAGATAGGGTGTCCATGATGTCATCAATTCTCGATAACGGATAGCTGTCCTTTTTAGTCACATCATTTAACTTCCTATAATCAACGCAAAAACGGGTAGTGCCGTCCTTCTTCTTTACCAAAACAACTGGCGAAATCCAGGGACTTGTCTTCTTGATACAAATTGAGTTCATCCAGTAGATTTTTGGTAAGTTCTTTGAGTCTACCTTTGTCAGTTGGTAGAACCTTTTCCTGTTGCTCCATATCTAATGATTTCACCAAATTTATTGATTGGCAATTACCTATTTCCTCGCCTTTTTTAATTTTAATAGTGTGTTTAGCGGTATTCATTATTCTGACAGGAATAAGACCATTTTGGTTCGCTTCTACCAGGCATTTTCCAATGACCGCGTTCTGTACATTTGTCGTTGAGGTTGGCTCCATCAAATAGAACTGGTGGCCCCTTGGATCGCAATTCAACTTGCCCCATATGATGTTTTCAGATGATTGAGGTAGTTCTATGTCACAATCGACTGTCACTCGAATGCATTTTTCGTTGCTATCCCCCATTATCACTTCTGTATTTCTCCATCTAAGAATGCGTTTTTCTAAGTCAATTTTGAACCCATATTTTGTCAGAAAGTCGACACCTATTATGCATTCGTCGATGATATCCGCGACTAAGAATGAACCTTCGAATAACAAGTCGCCTAGCTGAACAGTACGGAGAATCTTTCCATAGACTGGTGCTGTTCCTCCGGTAGCTGTTCGAAGGATGTATTTGTTAGAAGTCTCTTTCTTCAGATTGGGTACCAAATCAAATCTTAAAATCGATTTTGTTGCTCCGGTGTCGACTGTAATTACACATTCTCGTTGATCAACTTTTCCGTTCAGCCATAGGTCGTTTCGATTTCGATGTAGTCTGGAAACGTTAATTACGGTACTGGGGGCGTCAATTCTACTAGCCAACCTCTGCCCCACAAAGTTGGCTCTTATTAGTTTTCCGCCCCTTCGTTAGAAGGGGCCGATCGTGATACAGGATCATCTTCTCTTCTTTTGCGCCATCTTGTCGCGCAATTTCGGCAGTAGTTATCTTTTAGGCGGTGTTTACAATCACGACGTAGATGGCCTTTTTCACCACAAATCCAGCATTGGGGTACACCATGCTGTTGGGGTTCGCGTTTCACAACCACCTTCTGGCAAGAGCATTTTTCATGTACTTGGCGTAGACGTACGTCACTTTTTGATGCTTGCTTTGCCGATTAAAAAGTGAGACTGTGCGCAACGGCATCCTTGAGTTTTCGTTTATCTGACAAGAGAAGGGATTGCTTGAGTTCCGAATCACGAAGGGCTTTGATAAACGTATCCAGGGCAGTTTCGTCTCTATGTTCGGGGTCTGATGTCGGATACGACAGCAATGTCAACCGTTCGATATCTTGTGCCAGCTGCTGAATGGATTCACCAGATCGTTGCGTTCTGTTTCTAAGCTGAGACCGATAAATCTGTTTCATGTGTTCTTCACCATAACGTAAATCCAACGCGCTAACCAGAACTTCATAGTTGAAGTGGTTCTCCGCCGGAATCGTCTGAAGAACCTCTGCTGCTGAACCTCGCAGAGCCAGTATCAGTGCTGTTGCTCGTTCTTTTCCGTTCCAACAGTTACTAGTTGCCGCTGCTTCAAACTGGGTTTTATAAACGTTCCAGGACATCTCTCCGTCAAATGCTGGTACCTTCAAAGTTCTTCCGGATGCGTGATCTAACGGCATGGCCATTTTTTTTGGATTGCTCCAATTCTCGCTTCAATTTGTCTATCATGTGATCTACCTCAACGGTCTGACGATCAAGTTTCTGCTCGATCATTTCTATTTTTGTTGACTGTTCTTCAATCTGTTCTGCCACTTCCAATTTTACGTGTTTTAGCTGGTCCTTGATTTGTTTTAACTCCTCTGTCTGTCGTTCGCACTGTTCTTTGATCTGTTGTTTTAACTCTTCTGTCTGTCGTTCGCACTGTTCTTTGATCTGTTTTAACTCCTCTGTCTGTTGTTCGGACTGTTCTTTGATCTGTTCGGACTGTTCCTTGATCTGTTGTTTTAACTCTTCTGTCTGTCGTTCGGACTGTTCTTTGATCTGTTTTAACTTCTCTGTCTAACGTTCGAACTGTTGTTTTATTTCAGGTGACATACTAAGCAGAAGTTTCATCATTTTAGCGGTTGTAAACGTGCCTGTGCTAATTTCATTGTCTTCGTCAGCACCATCAAACTTGAATTCGTCTGGGTTCTTACCTTCGTCAATGAGAGCTTCTCTCAGACGTGCTACTAGTACTTCTTTGTTGCCACTTTTGACAAGGCTTCGTTTCTGTAGTTCTTCTCGTAGCTGAACTACGTTCAAACCACACAGTTTTGACATCGTGTTCTTTTTCTATGAGTAGTAATTCACTAGTTGAAGATCCCACTTCTGACACCAATGTTATAATACTCGCTGTCGTAACCGATTTACGATGCGATGGGTTCAAATCTTCGATTGAATAAAATACTCCAAACATTTATTCGTTATTAAACTTTATTTACAGAAAAAATCAACTAATCGTTTATTTTTAGCAAATTCAAATTAACGCAACAATTAACTTTTAAATTGTTTAAAATCTATCGCTATGACAACGTCAACAAACAAATCAAATATCGCTTTAAATAATTCACCGAATCGCTATTCACGAAATCACAAAATCACGAATTTCACTAATCACGAAATCACATAATCACGAATTTCACTAATCACGAATCTTCTTGCGACGTGCGCTTATATACTCTTCGCAAGCGTCGTTTCTAGATTCTTCCAGATGGTCCGATTCTAGCATACTCTAGAATGCTCCAGTCACTAGAACATTCCAGAATACGCTAGAATCTAGTGCGTTCGGTATCACGGTTATAACAATATATATATATATATATATATATATATATATATATATATATATATATATATATATATATATATATATATATATATTAATTAAACAAAATGCTGAAACATGGTCTTTTTAC
Source organism: Helobdella robusta (assembly GCF_000326865.2). Classification (NCBI taxonomy): domain Eukaryota; kingdom Metazoa; phylum Annelida; class Clitellata; order Rhynchobdellida; family Glossiphoniidae; genus Helobdella; species Helobdella robusta. The sequence goes on from NW_008704083.1 coordinate 3,345,378, forward strand.
TAAAAATCATCACCAACCAATCATATTCGTGATCTTGACGTCAAAATAAACGACATTCCAATCAAACAAACCGATCGATTCAACTAAATTTTTAGGAATTATAAATGACAGCCTTTTTTGGAAAGGCCACAAAATTTAACATCAAATAAAATAATTGTCGGTATAGAATAAGGACATAATATTGATTGTGTGGTCTTCAATAAAATAAAGAAAAAAACATTAAAACAGGATGTGGATTAAAAAAGTATGCTGCTGCAACTCCGAAGTATATTTAGAACGCCAGTTCCTAGCTAAATCATGTATGTCACCCCTCTGTTAGGTTAGGCTTGTTAAATTTTCTGGAATAGTTTCTCTTTTTCCCAAAATAGTTTTAATTTTACCCTAGTTTGAATATGACCACTCTGAAGATGTGCACAGACAGAGCTTCCAAGTCACATCAGTTAGTGTACTGTTTCAGTTTTATAGCATCAAATTTTCAGATGTATTGTAATAATTTACATAAAGTATTGTCTAAATCTAACGAGTAACAATATTTTAATCTTTCAAATTAAAATAGTGTGACGACGTTTCAATAGGAAAACCAGATAAATTGAGTCGTAAATAGCAATTTCAACAAAAATGCGGTAAAGTTTGATAACAATGACATCTTCAATAAACTCCACTCATGTTGATATTATGATATATATACCTATCCATAAAATCTGTACATGTGCTTTCTTGTTATTTGTTTATTTATCTCATACAAGAAATAATGTCTTCCATTTGTTTTTGAGTATTTTTATCAAACTCGTTCAACTGGCTGAAAAAAAATTAATTTTTAAAATATTTAGCTTATATTAATCCGACATTTTCATTATATTAAAACTATTATGTTCGAAGTATCAAAATTATTTTTGTGAGAAGATTTTAAAGCATAACATACTTTTGGAGTTTGTCAATTTTTGCTTTAATTTTACGATACGATTCGGTTGACTTGTTATTCATTAAATTAGAATTCAAATCTGGAGATTGAAAAAATTAAAGATATCAAATTGTTTCTTTCAATTCCCTTTAACTTCTAGTTTTGAATGTAAAATTTTTTAAACTTTTCCATTGACTAAAACAACTAACGAGCCAAATATAAATAAATAAGTTAATTTAGCAGACACATCCTATTTGTTTTTTTAAGCTAAAACGTTTTGTATACTTTGTTGAGCATTAAATAATATTTTATGATTATTATTTTAGAAATTTTAAATTGCCTTCCTATCTGACGAACTGCAGAATGAGCATTTGATAAAAATAATTTTGTGTTTTAAACCTGTAGACAGCAATGCAGCAGACGTCCGAAAGACCTAATCACATTGAATCAACGTAAAATATAAAACGAAAACTAATTCATAACTCATGAAGTAATAACAGTTTTCAATCAATGCATAATTGTTAAATGAGTATTAAAATAAGAAAGTGTATTCCTTAAACATACTTGTCCAAACATCAGAGAGATCCCAGGCTAAACTTTGAGATGTTGATATTTTTGAATCCGTGTTGAGAGTTGTTGCTGACATTGTTTGAACTAATATAGATGAATGCAATGCGTGATTTCGTTTGATTTAATAAAATTAATTGCACTCATCCATCTTATTTCATTTCTGAACTTATTAATGTTTATATTTTAAAATACTGAAGAAATAATTTAGTGAAACGTTAAGGCGATAGAAACAGAAATTTAAAAAAATACATTACCAGAAGTTGTTATGTTGCTACTATCGTTGTGCTTTTTATTATCTTGTAATACTGGATTATTTATAACAGGTTTCAGCTGTATTTCAATTGTTTTCAATTTTAATACTAATTTAGACTCTAACAAAATTAAAAACAATTACTATTATAAAAATAAATATAAAAGAATAATAAAATTGGATAAAACCAGAAATTTTTTTCGTAGTATTTTTCAAAAGTATCAACAACGAATGTAACGAAATACACGTGAATTAACGCATCACACATATCACATTATATACACCATGACGCCTCTCAAAACAATTTAGGTTAAGTGATTCGCATCAGACGCAACAAAATGTGCTCTATTTTTTCATGACAAACAGGCCCGGTTCCGGAACTCTTTTGTGCATAAGCAACACGTGAATATGCCGCCCCTCTCCAATAAATTTTCATTTGAAATTTACACAAACTGTATTTAATACTGAATTTTCTGCCTTTAAATTCAGAAATATTTTTATCAATTTCCCCATATCCACTTGATCAATTTTTTTCGAGTGAAATGGTAACAAGGCCAACCAAATAATTTTGGCATATCTGAGACCTCAGATATGATTTTATTATTTTTAACTTTGAAAAACTTCTTTCGACGCTAGCAACTATGACCGGTAACGTTGTTAAATAATTCGAAGAGCTATCGAAAGGTTAGGAAATACTTAGACAAATTTCGATGAATAAAGGAATTGCAAAACATTTTTTGGATCGCTTTTTGATGGTATAAAAAGTTTCCCTATACCTTTCTTAGTTTCACAGTTCCTATCCGATGTTAGTGCTAATTGTGAGTCCTTACAGCGTTTTAATAATTCCTCACCCTTTAAATTCGTGCCACCACTTTTGGAAGTTTTGATGAATTCAAATTTTGTATGTAACTCAATATGACTTGAATCAAATTTTATTATTAAGCTTAAATATTTTGTATGTATAAAATTAACATAAATAATACACACGATACAAATCAAGTTAATCATCAAAATATAAATAGACCAGTAAAACTAACTTCGGAATTGATATCGAACGTAACAACAAATTTTTTGCAGAAATCACTAGCGAATTCCGGGTAAACTCTGAAAACATCAACAATATCCGAAATAGCGATTTTGTGGATATCACAATAGGAGAGTGCTCTGACTGAATATTTAGATCTGAATCCCAAACACGATGATAAATTAATTTTGTCTTCAAGAGTTTTTGAACATTCTCCAAACGTGTCGTTCTTAGCTTTATAATTGAGTCAAATTTATTCTTTTGTAAGCAAAATAAAAGAAAGCAAAATATTAAAAAAACCACTAACTTAATATAGCAACAACAACGCATTCTTTTGAAATTTCTATAGTTCCTCGTAACACGAAATAAATGGCCTTAGTCAAATCATTTTGGTGTATTATTTCTTCGCCAGGAAGAAAATGAACAGATTTTATTCGAACCGACAACATACGTAGACAACCTATTTATGAAAATGTTAAAATATCAATTAACCAAAGGTCACCGATTTAGTAGTCTTTAAAATAATCGATACAATATTTCCAAAAAACTTCAATTCACGTTAGAGTCCCGTTACTTCATAACTTATTATCCTCATGTTTTAAATTGTAAAAAGCTATTATTGTTCTATTTCGTACGCTGATCGAATTGGAAAGCCGTCAGGGAAATGTGTTTCTTTAAAATTAACTTTCATAATCATGAGTGATGTCCATGTACGATGTGTAATGAACATTCTCAAACGTATAATTTTCTTTTGTTGAAACTTAGTAGGGGCAAATATTTGTAAACAGTTATGCTTAGAAAGTAAAAATCACCGAAAATTGACAAATAACCGAGCGAAGTGTCAGCTAACAATTTCTGTGTATAAGAAATTTGCTCTCAATCGGCCTTTGACTCTTCTTCATTTTGCAATTTTGCATGCATGTTTTATTTATTTTTAATTCTGTCCAACGGATCTATTACATTTTTCACATTTCATTATAAGATACAGACATTTCTCGTGCGTAGCTATTTTTTCGTCAGTATATTGTGAAATTGTTAGAATCGGTATTTAAAAAGCCTGAGTTTAAATAAACTAACTGGTTGACTTTTTCAATTTTTCACATTTTATTCAACATTCTGCTCTGTCTTTACTTCCTTTCAAAATTATCCCTTTCTTAAATATGTGTCATTTAATTTGTTTCTGATAAGTTTCTGAACAGAACACTAACAGATCAATATCAGCAGAAAACCTGAAATTTCCTCCAACATCAATTCAATTTTTTTTTTTATGACATTTTTCAATAGTGACTTGTGAGAATTGTGTTCTTGGTTCACTGAGACTGCTTTCGATTCCTGTTCCGATCCTATCATCAAATGTCTCATTGTTTCTAACATTACGTTGTATCAAAAATGTGCCATCCGCTCCTTGTTTCAATTCAATAGTGATTATAGAAATATTAAAATGTATTGGTGTGTATTAGAGATAATATACAAAATAGCCAAACATCAGACTGGGTTTAGTTAATTATGATGAATTTATCTAGCTTTATTGCTAACATTATCATTAAAATAATTCTATTTACCTGGACTGCCCGATTGAAATGCAGAAAATTTAGAGAAAAGAATCCTGTTTGTATGAAGACAAACGTCTGCTTGCAAACCTTCGGGGAAGCTTTGTAAAACCTATTTGTAATTTTCATGTTGACAATAAAATTTAAACAAATTAACCTACAAATACATGATCACATACATGTTGTCTGTTTGACTGAATGTCTTCATTTTGAAGTTCAATAAAGCTATGGAAACGTTTGATTGATAACAAATTTTTGTTATCTTATAAATGAAAAAAAAAACTTCATTGTTTCCAAAAAAATTAAAATATTACCTTGTTCATGTCGACGCCATTAGTTTGCCACCAGTCTTCCTGTGTGATGTCTTGAAGTTTGCTGGACAACATTTTTGGAATTCTGTGAAACTTAATGAAATCTTTGATGCTGGCACTCTTGTCGTGGAACTCCTTGTTCCCTCTGTACATCCGATGCATTATTGTGGCTACATTCCCAAAAATGGCAGCATTCGCTAATGCTATTAAAACATTGATTTATTTCTTTCAATTATGTTCACAAATTTAAAACATCGATTCTAATTTAAAAAGTCCACAATAATAAATGTCATAAATAAATTAAGACAGTTATCTCCTGTCATCTTGTCCTTTATTTCATCTAATCTAGAGAATTAAACCAGAATTGTTATATGGTATTCTTTCTGTGACAAGTTGTACTGAAGTGAAAGGAGCGTTGATGCCATACATTTGTTATAATTTAAACAGGGAAGGCTTATGGATAATGACTCGTGAGAGATAAAAATAAAATATAAATACGCATATGCTTCTTAGCCACCTTTTTACGTTAGTTAGTACGGGGTCTAACTCCATTTTTCTACTCTTTGAAAGTTGAATGATGATAAAGTCATAGAAGGAACTATTTAACCGTAATATAGTAAAACATTAAATTCTGAACATATCAATGAGTCAAACTTCGCTAACAATAACATTTTTGATTTTGAATGTTTCCTGATATGTGAAACTTTTCTGGAATAAAACGAAAAATTGTATAAGGCGGTGTTTTAAGAAAACATTTGTTAGACAAGTTTTTGAACAATTTTATATGATTATTTGTTACCACCAAAACGAGAAACATTTTGAAATGTACAACGCGATCCCTCAATAGTTATACCGTCGCGTTGCTCATTGCATGATTATTATTATTATCTTATTTTATTTTATATCATAATTAAATTAAATATGAATGGTTCTACGTGAATCACCTGTTATACAACTTAGCACCATAATTTTCATTGAAACAATATTTTATACTATATAATTTTTGCGTATATGGTTTTCTTTGTATAAAGTTTGCATGAAATTTAATTTTAAACCCAATGTATTTTCCAACAGTACTAGTGGCAAATTAAAAAGAAACAAATTAAGCTTTTACACGTTGTTTTGAAAATGCGTAGATTGTTTTCTTAATAAACAATGAATATCAAGCTATATTAAACTGGGAATTGGACGGGAGATAACTCGCTCGCTGCAACAACATCGGATATGATGAAATTATTTTTTTTGTCATTTTCAAAAAAATACACATCAAAGAATTTTTAAATATAAAACAAGTTATTTATTAATTACAATTAACTTATATAGATATTTAAAAATATTTAACTATCAAATTATTTTGAAATCTTTATTAAATTTATTCACAAGTTTTTTAATTTAAATTAAACAGGTTTTTTAAATTAAATTACTAAGTTTTTTATATTTATTTACCATAAAAAAAAAACTTACAGCCGATTATCATAGCTCCTATAGCAAACGTTTTCTCCCAGTCTGTGACCGGTGCTATGTTACCGAAGCCAACGCTGGTTAAAATAGTGAAAGTGAAATATAACGAGGTAATATATTTGGAGTGTATGTCAGGACCGCTGTTCGAATTGTTGGCATAATAGTAGTTCCCTGACAAGAAGAATGTGTTTTTCTCGTTTTTATTTAAATGATTATATTGATACACCAACTCTACCTACCCGTTTTATTCGCTAAATAATCCAGCCATCCAATCGGATGTTTTAATGAAAGACGTTCACTAAAAAATATTTTTACTGTAAATTTATAGGCAATGATTATTGCTAGAATAAATGTTAACCTTTCTGCAAGTATGTAGAAACCGCAGGCCAACCAGTGAGCCAACAATGTAATCATTGCCATGAAAAGCAGCAGCAATGATGCTCCATACTCTGAATAGTGATCCATTTTGCGCGCAACTCGAAATAAGCGCAATAATCTGGCGGTTTTCATCAAACTGGTGGCTGTCACTGTCTGCAAAGAATAAAAACCGATTTTCAGTCGCAAAATCAGGAAAACAATATTTAAAAATAAAATCTATGTGAAAAAAGAAATTATTTTTATCACGATTATTAATTATAATTAGTATCGTGTATAAACTTACATCACTTTTCTTGTATAACGTAACAATAACATCAAATGGGACAGCAGATAAGAAATCAATGATAAACCAACGTTTCAAGTAATTAATGGCTATCTTTTTTGGGCAAGTTATAACTTCTCCATTATCGAGATAAGTTGTTCGGAAGTTGCATAACATGTCGAGGAAAAACAAGAAATCTACGATAGAATCTATGATAAGGAATGGGTCCGAGAAAAAATGTCCGATGAACCTGAAATAAATTGGACTAGGTTGAAAATTATGTTTTGAATCAGCTAGTTTAATTTACTGTATGATTGTTGAGTTGTCGTCATTCGTCGAACTTTTATTACTAAAATTAAATCCATTTTCATAAGGCTTAAAAGCGGCCATGTATGGCGTTAAAACAGCCACGTACAACACGAGAACAAGAATTAACCAGTCCCAAGCACCTTTTAAAGGTGAATTATGTGGAATGATGAATTTTTTTATCGAATCGCTCAAAACATTGTGTCCTTGACTAAAGTTAGTACTTCCATAATCGTAGGAAATTATATTGAAATTCAAATTGTTAATTTCTTCTTGAGGTGTTATCAATTCTTTCGTCTGTTTGAAAATGTTAATAATTAAAAAATACAACAAAATTCATAATTTTACTTGGAAGGAATCAGATTTGAGATCTTTGGAAGACGTTATACATCCTCTTCGGCCTCTGCTCATCAAATATCCATCTGATTTTGTCATCGTTCATTAAAAATTTCTGTTGAATATAAAATTGATTTTTTTTATCGAAAAATTTTATTTAAACAAATTTTCAATCTAGATAATTTTTTAAAAGGGGTTTGGACACAATCGTTGATTTAATTTCAAATAATTCGCGTATATATCGTGTGTATATGTATTGAATATATTATAATCCCGTGTAGCACTCGATATATGTATATATAAATATATATATAAATATATATAAATATATATAGAGGCTTTTATATATATATATATATAATGTACTATAAAAATATACATTATATATATATATATATATACAAATATTGTACAGTTTTGTATGAAACCTACAGATTTGTTGACATTAAAACAATCTAAAGTTTGTTTTTGCAATTTTCCTTACTAGAATTTTCTGGAAATTGTTCAACTTATTGAAAATAGAATTATTATTCAAGTTCATCATGAAAATTTAATGAAGCTGTTGTTATCTAAATTTATCATGCCAACAGGCCTTATTTCGATTTTTCACAAATCATCTTCAGTGCAGGTTTGCTTTATACAGTTTCTTTAAATGAAGCAAGGTTTGTTCTTTAGCAAAGTTATTAGTTGGTGTCGTATTCTTTATCAGTTTTGTTGTCATTTCTTTGTTCTTCAGTCTTATTGAAGTTAGTATTAAGGCGTCGAGTTGGTAATGACGTAATCATTCTTCGTTGGATGTTTATTTGGGGTTTATTGATATCTATTAGGGGTTTAGACTATCATAAATACAATTATTTATAAAGATCACTGCGTTTTCGGCATTATTCAACTTGTAGAGTTTCTCAATTTTTCTAACGAGACTTTCATCATCTTGATGAAGTTTATTAAGGTCAAATAAAAAACTTTTAAAATTTGACATTTTTGACAAAACATTATTAATAACGTTATTACTACAGAAAAGCTCTTTTCGGCATCAACTGCCATCATCAGTGTACTGTGTTGGTGTTTTGATAAATTACATTTATGTTGTTGTCAAGAATTTGGCGGGTTATTGTAGTTGAATGTGTTGATTGTGAGATTTGATGGCTCCTCTTTGTTTATGCATTATGAGACGTCTTGATAGTGAAGTGTACGAATGTTGTGGACGCACACAGTCGTCAAAAGGGCGTTTAAATAGTTTACACTTCAAAGTAGAGTTGTCTTTAGGAGTGCAGTTGTTCTTTAGGACCAATTGTGATGTCTTACAATTATTGTAATATATCCCGAGTTTTTTTTTAATTAGTATCATTGATTGGTGTAACATTTCTTTTTATGATTTCTTTGAGGCCGCTTCGTCTTTTTTATGTGCCGTTGACATACGATTTCTCTAATATAGGATTATGTCGTTGTCAATGTTGTTTTTGAATATATTGCAATAATGTTGTTGTCTTTGTTGAATGGTGCTTTCTATGGATGTTTCGTACCCTGGCTTACCAGTAGATTTGTAAATCTTTTCAGTTCCGTATTGCGATCTTTAGTTGAGGATGAATGCGTAAATGCACGGTTCACGAAGGATTTTATTGTGCTTATTTTGAAATGTTCCGTGCATTTGCTTAGCCCATTTAAACAAATACCTTTATTTGTTGCTTTGACGTATACGGGGGTCGTAAATCTTTGTTCGTCATGCATTACCAAAACATCCAGAAGTGGCTATGAATTTTCACTTTCGTGTTCAATAGCGAAATTCAATTTTGGTCGGTTCAAAGTTGCTAGTAGCTGGTTGTCTTGTTCAGGATCATTGTATGCGACGAAGATATTGTCAATATATCTGGCATATGTATTTCGTACCCGATATGTGTGTCTCTTTCTGCTTCGTAGTTGGTCAATGAGCTGGTTAGTCGACAATCAAAAAAAGGATCAAAAAAGGTTGAAAGTCGATTTCAGAGAAATCAACAACACGCCACTAACATCGTATACGAATACATGCTAGACGACGCATCACACACGAAGCATGTCATAGGCGGGATTTTTTAGTCATATTCGAACCAAGTCACTGCGCTCACTGCTAAGCATCACCATGCCACTTTAACCACTAAGCAATCACACCGCCCCAATCAGCTGGATCATTTCAATAAAGGTCGGGTTGCGTAACTTTTTAACCCATCTCCCTATTTGATTTTGCAAATTGATTTAATATCGCCATCATGGATAAAAAACATAGGTCATACATTTTTCGTAATATTACATCTCATAAGTCGTTCTGTTTTTTAGTAGTGTAATTTGCTTTTAAAACATTACCTTTTATATTTAACATGGGCAAAATCAAAAAACATCAGAAAATGTCATAAAATTTTTTAAATAATGGTTAAATTATTGTACGAGCCATGGCGGATCTACGGAGGTCATAGACCCTTGTGAGATGTATTTTATTAAGCCAGTAAAACTCAGTTTTTACATGGGAAAACACCGTATTGCATAGAAAAACTGACCACAAGTTAGTGTGATAAGGCAAAAAGATAAGAAGCCACCAGTCTAATTTTGGCGACAATAGCAAAAATTTTAGTTTCTTAGCCTCCTCCCGTCAAATTTCAACATTTTTTTAAAATTTTGGCTGTCTCCCGTCAACGTTACCTCGATCCGCCATCGTGAAGTTGAAAGTTAAAGTGCAAACTATAAAATTACAAATTCAATTTTTTACCATTATTATTGCAACAAATATTTTTTTTAAATAATTATGACATTGATTATTGAAATTTACTAAAATAAAGTTACCAACATTTCAAATGTTAAAAAAATTTGAACAATTATGAGAAATAATAGTTTAAATGATCAGCATTCTTCGGCTTTAAGATGCATTTTTCTTGTAAATTGATCACCCAGCCAGGCTGCAATCCATGCCATATCTGTCTTGGATCCTTCTTATTTGAATTTATATCGACGGCATCAATTAATTTGTAACCATACTTTTGAGAAAGATCAAATCTGCATTTTTTAGAAACATTATTACATATTAATTAATTTATATAAATCATCATATATACTTTTATACATCACCATTTTAAGAAACATTATCTAGAAAAAAAATTTTATGAGATCATCGTATATCACCATGGCAGGTTCACCACTTTCATTTCGTTTACTTCAAATGTTTCTTTATATACATGTGTTTTTCCCAAAATCAGAATTTAAAATCAGAGTTTTAATTTTGCATAAGAAAGAAGGAAAGATTTTAATTTATTTTAATTTTTCAAAAAATAATTAGAGCAGCTACAAATTAAAACTAAATTATTATTTGTGTGGACAATTCCAACCATAAATATATTTACACGAATGAACATTCCGTCCGAATGTAAAAAGATTTCAAGCTTGATAAAATTTCTCAAAGCTCAAGTTATTTTTTTAAATCAGCGCCAAACATGGGGTGCAAATCTGAAGCACTTGAAGACAAATTAGCAAGCAACCATAATCGTTAAAATAGACTATGGTAGCTCAGTTCAAAAAGAAAATCCTATCTGAAAATTCTTCAACCAAATTATCAATGAGTCATTAGGAATTGTTTGGAAGCCCATGAAAAAATATCGCCATCCAGTAGTTTACATGTTTTGCCAGAGTAAAAAATATTAGCAATAATATTAGCTAGCATCAAAAGCTTATACAATACCATATCAAATGTTTCAATACCATACTAGATTTAAGAAACTGGTCTATAAAGACACAATGGAAAATGGCAATATGAATGGCACAAAATAACAACTTTTATTATATTGACCACGCCCACACAACCAAACATTTTTATTGTTGATTTATTTAAAGTCTTTGGAATATTTTTTAAAGTTACTAATCGTTTAATTGCATATGTTACTATTGATTTTAATGGACAGATGTTGTATTTGTGAATTTCTTTTAATTTTTTATAACATGTCTTTTTTGTCTATTCTTTAAAGTCATTCGACTATTATCATTTTCGTTTTCATATTGTAACTAGGGACCGATTCGTTTAAGGTTATTCTTTTTCCGTTCCCTTTTTGTACACAACATTATTTTATTTTTTGTGTGTGCAAATAAATGATTTCTGATTGTGTTCTGCATTTGCTTTCTTTCATTATACTCAATATACAATGTGCTTATTTTATTACTTTAATTTCTATGTAAATCATTTTTACTTGATTTTTAGCTTCGTTTGTTAATAAGATGCTATTGTCTTACACTATTATACTATTGTGTTTAGGTTCTTTTTTTTAATTTTTCACATTCATCTTACACCTTTGGTTTTAATGTTTAGGTTCTTTTTTCTTTCATTTTGTATTTTAAACTTTGTCTTACACCATTGATTTTAATGTTCAGGTTTTTTATGATTACTGCGTTTGTGATTATGTGCACTTGGTCAATTATATTTTAAGTTAAACATTTTGTACCGTTGATTTTAATGTCTAAATGTCTATATATATGTATATGTATGTCTGTATGTGTATGTATGTGTATATATAAGTGTAAGTGTGTGTACATATGTGTGTGTGTATATGGGTGTGATTGAATGTGTTTTTTAGATTGAAATTGATTAAATGGTAATCTGCAGATTTATTAATAGGTTGAAAATAAATCACACAAAACTGACTTATTTCTGGATCATTAACAAAACAAAATTACCAACATGCATAATCAACAATGAAAAACTAACCATACAACACATATTGACTGAATGTTATAGGTTATAACGATATGAGGAAGAGACACCAGATTTCATCAGAAATAAAAACCTTCAATAGAATTTGAATATACGATGAAATGAAATTGGAAAACAAAACCAATTATTCAAATAGAACAGGGGACGTAAAGAAAGTCGTTTGCCTTGAAGCGCCATTTAACTGCATAAAACAAAATATTATTCTCAAATCCAAATGACAAACCACCACAATTTAATTAGACTCAAGTATATTTTGTTGTCTTAAAAAGTTGACAGCTGAACAAGAAAATTGAATTGTTTAAAAAAGATTTATCGCTATATTTCTAAAGTACAACAGAATTACACTAACAAACCTTGCTTTTTCGATGAGTTTAGGATCTGCAAGGTAGCCCCTATTTGCAGGATTTGTGTAGTATTCAACTAAATCCTGTGGTGGCAATTTGCACCTCGGAATCGAGAGGCCCCTTTTGAAAAAAGTTATTGGATCAACCATGGCTTCGACACACTTCATGTCATAAAATCTGCTCGTCACCACTCCGCCATTCTTTTCAATGGCAGCTATGGCCATTTCGGATATCCATTGCACTTCGATATTAACCCGAGCTTTAAAGCAATCAACACCCTGAGAGATTATTATTTTGCAATTGTAATCAGTGGCAGGTGATAAAAATTAAAAAAATTTAAACAGTTTTCATGCCAAGCCCAAATTAAGCATTGATAACAACGCACGCAAAATAATAAATTTATAATTGTAGCTGTTGAATTAAAAAAATTATAAATTGAACCTCTTTAAAAATTACACTTCTTATTTTCATTATGGGGCTGTCCATAAAGGATGTCACGCTTTTTAAACGTTTTTTTGAACCCCCCTCCCACGTGTCACAAACTGCCATAAATCGATCAACCCCCCAAAGATAAGCATGTGACAAAACTTTAGCCCCCCCCTCTTTTAGTGAAGAGTCATTATACAATGTAATTGTTCTATGCATTTTATTTTTTATTGATATCAAAATAACGAATGACAAGTTTATATGAAGATAGTTTGGTATCAAAATGCTTTACCGTAGTTAAAATATAACGAATTAATATTAACTTCTACACCTACACAGTGGTAAACTTTAACGATGGCATTTAAATTTGACTCCTCCTTTAGTTAATTAATTTAAAAAAGGGACGTCACACTTGCGTGACCCCCCCATAAAGCGTGACATCCTTTATGGACGGCCCTTATTCCTAAACATTAAATCAACAAAATAAATATCGAGCCTTTGTTTGTAAAGTTAATCATGGATAATTTCAAAGAGTTTAATACAGATTTGAATGGTGAAAAATATGAAAATGGCGTATATTTTATTTCATTTTACTCAAGTTTATGAAATTTTGTGGGTGAAGTTTCAATATAACGTAATGGAATTCCTAAGCAACAATGTTTTCTTGCATTTGTTCTATTGATCACTTAAGAAAATTTGATATTCGTTTCGTTATATAAAATGGGCAAACATTTGATTTACCAATCTGATTAAATCAATATATCTGTATGTATACCAAAATATTCGTTATCATCTCGAAAACGATTATCATAATTTATGTTGCAGCGAAAAAACAAAACGTATGAAAGAGTTTAGAAATGTCCTGGTTATGACATTAAACTGACCCTCACTGCCTTGTGAGTGATGTTGGATCATCAAAGGCTAGGCCCACCGCTTATAACTGTGGTTGCGTAAGGAAGGGCGTCCTGTGTAAAAACTAGCCAAATAATAAATGCTTATGATGATGACGGAGAAAACAATGGCCCTCAGTATCCGGCAGAAGAGGGTGCGAAGAATCTCCGGAGACCCAGTCGATGGGGTTGTGGTGCAAGGCCCTGTGGATGGTCTGGCTACTGGCACCCCACTCTATAGTGTGGCGGTGCAAGGCACTATAGATGGAAGGACTACTTGTAGACCAAGGGGTTGGAGGTTTGGTACCTGGAATGTAGGCACGTTGACAGGAAGAAGTTTGGAAGTGGTGGAGGAGCTGCAGAGGAGAATGGTTGACGTGGCTGCATTACAGGAGGTCAGATGGAAGGGTGAGGGTACAAGGTTTGTGGGGGCTAAAGGTGGAAGATATAAGTTGTGGTGGAAGGGGGATGATGGTACGGGAGGAGTTGGTGTGATGGTAAGAGAAGAGTTGTTGGAGCAGGTGTTGGAAGTGAGGCGGAGAAGCAATGGGGTAATTGTGGTGGTGATGGTGTTTGGAAAAGTAATAGTGAGGGTGATATCAGGATATGCTCCGCAACAAAGTAGGAAGGAAGAGGAGAAGGATAGGTTTTATGATGATGTTTCTGACGAAATTGGGCAAGCGGGGTTGAATGAGTTTGTGGTGTTGTTGGGTGATTTGAATGGTCATGTGGGGGCGGATGCAGACGGATATGAAGATGTACATGGGGGATGGGGATATGGTATACGGAATGAGGAAGGGCGTAGAGTGTTGGAGTTAGCGGATGCACACAGCATGGTGGTGGGGAACACTTGGTTCACAAGGGAACCAGCGCGATTGATTACTTATAGGTCAGGGGAACATAGATCGATGATCGACTATATATTGGTAAGGGCCAAACATAGGAAGTATGTGAAGAATGTGAAGGCGATACCTGGTATGTTGCAGCATAGTATGGTTGTGATGGATGTGACATCAAAAGAAATGGGGAGGAGGAAGAAGGATAAGTTTGTGGCAAAGAGAAAGACATGGAAGTTGCAGGATGCAGAGGTGAGGAAGGCATTTGAAGTGAAGGTGGCTGAAAATTGGGAGAGTGGTAAGGATGGAGATGTTTGGGAGAGATACAGGGACTGTGTGTTGGCTACGGCAGATAAAGTATGTCGATGGACGAAAGGAAAGTGTAGGCATGGTGAGACGTGGTGGTGGGATGAAGATATAAGAAGGGTTTTGGAAGTCAAGAAGGAGAGGTTTAGGGTATGGAGAAGGGACATGACGGAGGAAGCGGAGTGTGAGTATAGGAAGGCTAAGAAGGTTGCAAAACAGGCAGTGGCAACTGCAATGACGAAAGCATCAGATAGGTTAATGAAGGAAATGGAATTTGATGTGAGTTCAAGGAAAATGTCAAAGTGC
>NW_008704083.1:3363496-3470096 GCF_000326865.2 Helobdella robusta
GGGTATATAAAGCATGTGTGAGAGCAGCGATGATATATGGTGGTGAAACTTGGGTGTTGAGGAGAGAGGAGGAAAGTGTACTGCAGAGGGCTGAAAGAGCTATGGTGAGGATGATGTGTGGGGTTAAAGTGAAGGATAGGAGGAGTAGTACAGAGCTGATGTCAATGATGGGACTGAATGAGGACATTGTGACATTGATAAGGAGATCGAGATTGCGGTGGTATGGACATGTGTTGAGAAGGGATGAAAGGGTCGGGATTAGGCGAGCGTTGGAGTTCGAGGTTGAAGGAGTGGTAGGAAGGGGTCGTCCGCGGTTGGGATGGAGAGAGCAGGTGGAGAAGGACAGGGTGAAAGCGGGGTTGCGTGGTACTGAGGCGAGTGACAGATGTGGATGGAGTCGAGGGGTATTTCGGTTTCATCATAGGTAGCCAAACGGCAACCCCCGATCTCGGGGAAAATGCCGTCTAAACGTGTGTTGTTGTTGTTATGAAAGAGTTTAGAAATCAAGAACCATCGTGTTTTTCAATTTCTAGAACAAATCCTCATGACAGGTGTCTTCAGTAGTGGATTTAGGAGATGGTCTGGGCTTCCCGTTGTGAGCGTTATTTGTGTTAAAAGTTAGTAAAAGTCCTTATTTTAATGGAACAAGTAGTGTTTTTGAAGAAAAAATGGACATCGTAGACATTATTAGAAAAATTTCCCGAACAAATTTGTGAAAATTCCAAAATCTTGGCACTACCCTGTCAAAGTTGTCGAGATCCGCCACTGGGTGTGCTAAGAGAAGCTTGGATTTCTTTTGTCAAAAGAGAAACAGGGTATTTGTATTAAAAAACGCAATAGTAGTAAAATATTTTGAATACATATCTAATTCCCTATCTGTATATACGGCGGTGAAACTCAATGTTAGGTTTGCGGCGATCTTTTTCAAATCCTAATGTTTATTTTGGACAGATTCATGATTGACAAAGATTTTTATTACAATCATAGTGTTGAAATTCGCTATTAACTATTTTAACTTTTATTTTGTTATTTGTGTACACTTTTATATATTTATCAGATGTGAGCACTTATCAGTGTGTACTTTTGGTTGAGCTCACTAATAACAACAGCAAACAACACACGTTTAGACGACATTTTCCCCGAGATCGGGGGTTGCCGTTTGGCTACCTATGATGAAACCGAAATACTCCTCGATGCCATTCACATCTGTCACTCGCCTCAGTATCACGCAACCCCGCTTTCACTTTGTCCTTCTCCACCTGCTCTCTCCATCCCAGTCGCGGACGACCTCTTCTTATCACTCCTTCAACCTCGAACTCCAAGACTCGCCTAATCCCGACCCTTTCATCCTTCTCAACACATGTCCATACCACCGCAATCTCGATCTCCTAATCAATGTCACAATGTCCTCATTCAGTCCCATCCTTGACATCAGCTCTGTACTACTCCTCCTATCCTTCACTTTAACCCCACACATCATCCTCACCATAGCTCTTTCAGCCCTCTGCAGTACACTTTTCTCCTCACTAACTTGAGCTCACTAATAAAGTTATGTTAATTACTTTCCACCTGATAACCTGATAAGAAAAATATGATAATTTGTCTAGTTGTATGCACAAGTATTCGCTATTGTATATTATTAACATTAAAAAAATTTGCAAGTTATTCAGATACTCTATTTAGAATCAATGCACACATGCTGTATCATTTTGAAAAGACCATATGAAACAAACTGTTGAAAAAGTGAACATTTCTGCAAAATTGTACCTCATCCGTTAAATTAATACCATAATGATTCTTTGATGGATCAATATTCAATACTTTAGTATTGCTAATAGTTGTCAAATCAATAAACTCGTTGGCATTGAGGCGATTCACGTCAATAAGTCTTTGCAGTGATGATAGGGATAGCGTGGGGTACTCCTTCATCATGCTGAAATTTTTTTTTTAATGTTTCAAAAACTCAGCAGCGAGTGATGTATATTCTAAAATCTAAATAAAGATTGGGTCAATGAAAATAAATCAATCTCACAACAACAAAGCATGAAGATAAACTTTAATCAAAAGTTCTCATCACAGCCATGAGAATATATATTTAAAATATCAATATGTAGCAACAAATTTGTTTTTAGCAGAATGCTTAAAATAATTTAAAAACTAAACAATTGACTTTAACATTTTAAAAATAAATTTGCAAGTTTTACATACTGTAAACCCTTGTAATATGGTTCTTTAGGAATCAAAATGTGAAATGGAGTATTGCCACCCTCAAATCCTATAGGTGGTAAAGTGTTTCTTTGTCCTTGACCCTTATTACCTCTTCCACATTTTCGACCGCCATGTTTACCCAATCTGTGCTTTCTCTGTCATGAAAAATTTCAAATGATACATTAAATTAACTAGATACATTCATATAAACCAGCGCGGAGACGATATGATCTATAAGAAAGCGTCAAAGTCAGAGTCAGTCGGAAATATTGACCTGGAGTCCTAATTTTTTAGGGCCAGAGTCGGAGTCATATATTTTTCATCCGAATCTGACACTCTGATATATATATATATATATATATATATATATATATATATATAACTTCCTGTTTAACTTTTCGATTTTAATACAGATTTGAATGGAGAAAAATATGAAAAATATGAAAATGGAATATATTTTATTTCAATGTAATTGTTCTATGCATTTTATTTTTTATTGATATCAAAATAATGAATTCCTGTTTAACTTTTTTATTTTTCTAATGGTTGAAAAATAGATTTAGGATCAACCGTAAGAAAAATTAAACAAGAATTGCATTTCTGACAGTCTTAATCCAATATATATATATATATATATATATATATATATATATATATATATATATATATATATTTTTCAGTGATATATATAAATACAAATATATATATATATATATATATATATATATATGTGTGTGTGTGTGTGTGTGTGTGTGTGTGTGTGTGAGTGTGTGTGATATAAATGAATGAATGATTGAATAAATGAATAAATAAAGGTATGAACTAGATGAACTAAAGTTAAAAATTAATTATCACAGACAAACATGTGTCAAATCACAAAGAAAAACAAAACTACATTATTAAGTCAGCTGACAAATTTCCAAAAAGTCAGCTCTACATGCATCTATTATGATTTTTAACTTTATTTTTTTAGAAAAAAAAGAATTCATCAGCCATATCATTTACATTTCATCATTGTGGATTATCTAAAATTTTGCACAAAAGATCTGCCACAACATTTTAAAATCAAAAATATTGTTTCAGCAGTTAATCCTTTTATATAAAAACAATTCCTTTTTCTATTTCAACAAGTTTGTCCATGTGGTACGATCATAAAAACCTAAAAAATGTTTAAAATAGTTTTTCCAGTTTACAGCACAGACACTTGTTTACAGCTGTGTGACACTTCCTACAAAACCAAGATGCAGATGAAACAAACCTAGATCTAGCAACATGAATTGGGGCAACCTCATCAATAATTATTAAAAATTCTTTTTCAAAAACAGCACCATCTCATCCATATTGTGATTGTCAAATTTAAACTTTTTTAAAAGAGGTAATTCTACTAAGACTAATTGAATGAATTTGTTTTCATCAAATTTATTCCAACAACTTTTTCTTCATTGTTACTTTTTGTGATAGATATTTATAATCATTTTGATAAAGCTGCGATCTGAATACACTCCAGGTAAATAAGCCATACAACTAGATGTTGGAAAATCAAGGAAGTGAAGAAAGGGAGGCAGTGATGAGACCTGAAGTTCAATCATAAATCTGAGCTAACAAAAATTACAAAAATCCAAAATAATAATAAAAAACTTGGCATTTGAATCATCAATTTTTTCAATTCACAATAACTAAACTTAAGTCATTTAATTTAATTTTTAATAAAATCATAAATAAACTAAAAAAAAAAAAATAATCCTAGCACAAAAGCCCAGGACTGCTCTCCTGATTTATCATGAGGTGCGGGAATACATGGTACAGAATTATCTAATCACTAACTGTTGGTGTCGGCCGGAACGGTCTGATGTTTCCAAGTGAAACGCGAGGAAGGTGCTTGATTAGAGCACGAGCCGCTTCAATGCCTTTTTCCAACATCTTGTACGTCTGTGAACTGAGTTTTACGAACTTTATAAAAACAAAATCATGGAAAACTAGAGCATAAGACATAAATTTGAAAAAAAAAATTAAGGAATACAAGATTTTAAACAAACTGTAAATTGCACGCACAAATTATTATAAAAAAAATTAATATAGTATTATAACAAATATTAGTAATAATAATAATTATCAATCAATCAATCATTTACTTTATAAAGAGCTATTTCTGCGATGTTCAACAGTGCTTCTCAATGAATTTTGCAAACAGATGGGTTTTGAGATCCGCTCTAAACTTTGCGAATGATGGAGTAGTCAAAGAAGGAAGTAGATAGTTTCAGAGAAAAGGGCCAGAAAAAGCAAATGCAGATTTAGCAAAAAAGTGTTTAACATGCGTTAAGAAGAAGTGAGAAGAAGAAGACGATCGTAAACCGGGGCGTTTAGATTCAGTTAATATCTCTGATAAGTATTTAGGAAATAATTTAGATTGAAACTTATACATAAATGTGCAAATTTTAAAATTATTCTATATTTTAGAGGTAGCCAGTGCAAGAGAACTAGATCTGGAGATAGATGAAAAAAGGAAGGGGCACGAGCAACTAAAAGAGCCGCATGCAGAGTTAAAAGCTTTTCTTAAAGGATAGAGTGTAGAATCGAATCAGGAAGACCATAGTAAACCGAGTTTAAATAATAATCAATCCTAGATAAGATTAACGTAGTAAAAAGAAGGAGAAGAGTAGGATCGGCGAGGAATGGCAAACGTTTTTAAATTTTACGTAGATGAAAGTAAGAACATCTAGCAACACTATTAATCTGAAAAGAAAGAGATATACTAAAATCAAAGATTTTATTTTTAAGATTTGTTAAATGTAATTCGACGTAATCGATGTTTGCAAAATAACAAGAGCATTTTTTCGCCAAAAATTTAACTTATTCACGCCAACCAACAAATTGTTTAGATACTAATGTTAGGATCTGTTAAAACTAAATAAATACAATAGAAATTAAATAACTGTTTCAAAAAACAAATTTTCATTATCATTCAAATGTTGTTAATAAAAATGCAAATAACAAGTTTGAAATTTATCTCAATTTAATTTTTGCATTATACAAATTTTTTTGGTGCTCCATGTTTTTTGTTTACAAATTTTTAAAATTTTGTGTAGAAAGGGCATGTGTTGCTGATGTTATTAAATGTTTGTTAAATTTTTTGAAATTTATGTAAAAATTTGTGTTTCGTTTTTTAAATAAAAGTAGTATGTCTAATCGCGAGTTGTTATTATCTTGTGTTATGAACACAAAAACTGTTTTGTGCGTTAACACTAACCCGAACATTATTTTCAAAGCGATAGAAGATTTAGCATCCTTTTTGCGAAACAACCCAGAAGCGGAATACATATTCTACAATGAGTTTTATTACGACGTTTTGAACGGCATATTAAATAACCTATGTGTATCTTGGACAGAATGTTCTTCATCTCACGATATTGGTTTACTGGTAAGGAATCTCATTTATACTGGACCGCAAGATCAGTCTTTTTCACTCCTGAGTAAATTTCTTAAATGCTTGAGCTCTGATACACCCTTTTTCCATCAAGCAATTTTGTGGCTCGTTGATTTAATTAAAGAAAAATGCTTTAAAACTGTTTTGGTTACATCAATCAGCCAGGATACGTTCACACCAAGTCAACAATTTAGTGAATTTATACAATGTGCTGCATCGTTGCCTACAATTATAGCTAATAAGTTTTCTGGGATAAATATTTACAATGAGTTGCAGCCAGATGTGTACTTTGTGTCAATAAGCCATGATATTTTTTTGGTTCTTTTAGCAGTCCATGATAGACTAAAGTGCAACAAAAATACATATGTGTTACCTATTTCCAAAATAATTGGTAAAATCTGTGTATGTGGTTATGGAAAAGTTTTATGGAAGCCATTATTAGAATATTTGAATAAAGAATCAAACTCATTTTTGTGGAAACGAATTATTCAAAAGGTCATTTTAAATATGGATGATTGGTGTTTTGAATTGGCTATTGAACCAATGTTGTCTTTACTTGAGTCAGTTGAAGATTATGATTATATGTTTGGAGATACAATTTTGAAAAAATCAAAGCTGAATTTTTTGTTCACCCACAAGTTAATGTTGGTGAGATTCAACTCTGACATTAAAGTTATGAAAAATGTAATGTCATATTTAGGACACAATAAGGTTTTGCATGAAGTTTTTATACTAACTTTCAAAAACATTCTTAAAACTTGGAGTGAAAAAAATTTTGTGAAACATCGATGTATTGAACAGATTATATATTTATCAAAAGCAATTATGGTAGCTATCAACGTAACAAAAAAGAACTCATTTTTGGTAAAAGATGTTTATGAAACTGTAAATACAACACTTTTAAATGGTTTGCCTTTGTATTTGGAGTCTTCAATAGCAAACATCAGAAATATTGGTATGGTCATCAGCCAAAATTTGTCCTCACTTATTCATTCCGGTGAAAAAAAATTAATTTTGCCTTACGAAAAAAATGATGTCACAGATAGTCTTTTGATTTTAGTAGATGATATTTCTGATTTTACTATGAAAACAAATGCTTCAAATAAAAATGATATATCAGACACATCATCTGCATGTTTGGATAATGATGAAAATCTTATATCAGATAGTAAAAAATTGGATAAAAATTTAGATAGTGATGATGATAATGATAGTTTACTGCCATTTAATACCGAAAATAATGATAAAAATATAAAGAAAGTACCGAAATACCTCAAACAATGCATTGAAGGTCTTTTAAATAAAGACGATCCTGAGCTTGCTGAGATGTGTCTGAAACAAATTATTCCATTAGTCAGCAATCACTTGGAACATAAAGAATTGTATAAGGAATTGTGTGGAGTACTTCTTAATCTTGAGAACTGTTTTTCGATAGAAAACTTTGAATTTATTAAATATAAGTCACTATTAACTTTATTGATATCTTACCCTGAATCAATTGCAGAATTTTTAGCTAACGAGTTCTATGGAGAAGCCTATAATTTGAAACAAAGAATTGACATATTAAACATTCTGGTTGATGGTGCCAAACATTTGTCCTTTTCAAATGATCATTTTGGTTGTGGTGAATGTTCCGTTAACAATAATGCCCAAATTGGATATGCTTGCAAGACGACCAATATGTCGACTCCGCCAATAAAACAAGAAGATTGGAAGTTACTTTTGCAAGAAAGAATTAAAAAAAAAACAAAATTTTCAACTAAACGTGCAGTGAAGAATGTACCGCAAGAGAACAAATTTGCTTTGTATGCTTCATATTTTTTTTATCCTCTTATGAAAAATTACGACATTAAAAATATTTGTATGGAGCTCACAGAAAGAGATCACTTCGTACTTGAAAAACTTTTGATATCACTTGGGACAATAATGTATTGTTCATTTAACATTCCTTCAGCTCATCATATGGCTAAAAATCTTTTACAGTTTTCAAATAGCTTCCATCGGCATGTGGAAGTCACCGTGAGACGAGCCGTGTTATTTTGTTTGAGTATGTGCGTTGTTGTTTTGGATTCAAATTCTTCATCATCGGATGTTACTTATGAACTAAATAATATTAGCAGCTGGTTGGCTGATGTTAAATTTTTTGAGTGGGACAACCAGTGTATTGAGATGGCTGATCAAATCATGCCGGTTATTAAAAAACTGAAGTTACAATTTTAGTTTAAATTTGAAACTTTATTATTTTGTCTTTGTCGCTTTTTATTATTACTTATTTATTTGTGTTGTTATAAAAAAAAAATCATTTCATAACTCACGTTTAAATGTTTTTGATCTAAGCTACGGATACATTTGTCTTTATAATTCAGCTCTGTCAAACGCTGATCTGCTTGCATGTGATTCAATACTTATAATCTTTTCTGCCGTAAAAGCTGTACTATATACGCATAACACTACATACATACACATGTATGCACGAGTAAGCATCACATCATTTGCGCGCGTCCATCGTGTAATAAGAGTTCCGGGCATGCCACTTCTGCAGACTCGACTAGCTAACTCGTTCACCCTAAATGTTTTTGCTGGCATAACGTTTAACCTTCTGAATAGCACTATGGGGAGTGCTAGAGTTCCAAGTCTTTACGATCAGTTTAAAATGCGGAAGATGTCATATAAGGTGCGCGTATAATTATAGTATAGTCGGGCCTCCGCGTAACGAATTTGATGGTTCCAGGAAAAAGTTTGTTACAGAGATTTCGTTACATAGAATTCGATCGGGAAAAAATTCTATATTGCCTAAAAACAACCTTATCATTTGATAACAGAAAGTAATAAAACACGGTATAATTGTAAAAAATAAAATTTTAAAAGTGATTTTTTTTCCATGCAACGATGATTCCGATTCCATTGAAATCAATCGAGATAGAATTCGCAAAAACTGCTAGAACAAGAAATATGATACATGAACACCGTTCATGTCACTTCATAAATTGTTTGCTGGTCAGATATTTCTTTTTATTATTATAAACTTTGTTCGTTATAGAGAAATTGTTTACGTTCTATAGAAACAGTTTATATTAATATGTAAAATTCCAAGGTAAGTAAAAAATTCGTTGTATACATATATATAATTTCCCTTATATGATATATTCTATATATTTGGTTGTATGAAAATTCGCTATAATAAGGTCCAATTATAAAAAGTTTAATTTAGAAAAACACCTTTGAATTTACCAGTGTGGAAGTCGGATGAAAAATATCCTACTCCGACCTCAACCCAAAGATTTATGAAATAGTTTTACAACCATTTAGACACAAGAAAAATTGGTGTAAGATCCAAACAGCCAATAAACGCATATTATGTGTAATGAAATATGAAATAAATGGGCTTAACAAATGGACAAGAATTTGACTCAATAAGACAATCACGCACACACACACACTGCAAGAACACGCGTACCCTGCAGCACAATTGCATGAACATGTAAAATGCAAAAATCGCAAAGGCATAACACTTCTGTCAGTTCCGCATTATCATCTTCTGAGAAAAGTTTATTAAACGGTTAATAAAGATGCAGCGAAAAATAATCTCCTGTTCTACCTGAATAGTGTTTTCTTCTTCCATTTCTAAATTTTTATGTTTGTTTTACGTAATGACGTTTTAGCAACAAAATATTTTTATTTTTAAATATTTTTTATTCAAAGGAAATTATCTTTAACTAAGTAAGGTTACAAAAGCTTTTTTTCAAATATATAAGAATAAAATGTAAAATATATACGAATAAAAAAAAATATGTCTGTAACATATGGAAAAGTTTTTCTCACCTAGGAATCCAGGCTGCTAGAAAAATAAATCCATAAACAATTCCCAGTCGAGATTATCTAGCCGTATTGCTAATTATAATGCAAGGATTTTTAGGTTTAAAAAACAACACAGCAAAAGACAACTTAAAATTTTTACACAAAACACCCAGTCTACTGATACAAAATAATAAGTTAAATAAAACTGATGCAGCACAAAACTTAAACTTCATCAGTTAAAAGCTAAAAGCCTAATAGGAATAAAAAAGACTCAAAAGATTTAACATTAAGTTTAAATTAGACGTTGACAGGTAAAAAGAAAAGCACAGGCGCTATGTCTTGAAAGACGTATAAAAAAGTATTTTGGTAAGGTAACTTCGTTCAAATGTAATCTGTGTAAAAAAGAAACTCCAAGACAGTTAAAATTAAACGGTTGCAGTCGGTTTCATAAGAAGTTGGACGTTAACCAATCATTCTGTAAATTACGAAATTAGCTTTTTAGTATAGAGTTTGTTACTAAAAACAGAAACAAAAAAACGGAAACAATTTGTCTTCAAAAGTTGAAAATTAAATATTTCAAAACCATCGCAAAATAGCATTAGCAAATGTTAAACATGAATTAATATTTTTATCTTTAATTAATCATTTGTTTTCACTATTCAATGTTATATTTTTGTTCACGTTTATTTATTATAAATTAGGTGACAAGTTTATGTTCTTTCAATTATTGTCACAGGATGAACGGACAAAAATCGTTGAAGATATACACTCTTGCTAATCCACGTGGAGTCCATTTTTTCTGTGAGGTGTGCAATAGAAATGCTACAACAATTTGTCCTGCTTGCCGAGTAACTTACTACTGGTATCAAATATAACTGATGTTGTCAAATAGGAATGTTAATATTCATCATTAACAAAGTTATGATATAAACTTTGAATATTGCGAAACTCTTGTTTATTTAAAATTTCACAAAATTTGAAAGAAAATTTCAAAAAAGACAGAATATAATAATATTTTTTTGGGGAGCATCGATTAGAGTAGTGGCCGGTTAATTGTAAATTACCATCGAAAATTATGTAGGTATGCTAAATCAACGTATAATTAAATGCTTCTGTTTAATTGTGCTCAAACGATTAAAATTGTTCATACAAGTTTGAAATTTTCTTACATTTTTGTAATCTCGAGAATGAAATTGTAATTCTGCTTTACATTTGTCAACTCCTCAACTCCAGAACCGAATACGTAGCAAGAATCAACAATTAATGTGAAATTTATAGTGTACGTACATATCATAAATGCAATAAGAGGGTTGATTGGCTGGTCAAAATCTAATTAACTGGGAGTGCCTCCAGCTGATGCATTAAATCTTCTTCATCATTCTAAATTAAATATAAATGTCTAATATTCGGTCGAAGGCCGTTTTGCAAAAGTGGTCAATGACTTGACCAAAGTGGCCACTTGCAAAATGTTTTATTAAAAGACAGTATTGGCTGGATAACAACAAACTAATTAAATTAATATCTAATAGGATTTTTGGTCAAGAAGAAACTTTTATAGCCACAAGTTAAATATAATCGCTAGAACGATTTGTTTTGAATTCATTAAACCATCACAAAAGTTGCTATTTACGTATTATTCCGGCAGTTTTAAAATTACATTTAAACGCTCCAAATTCTTTTGCACTATTTAAACTGGTAAATTATAGCTTAATTATTTTTTCACTTCACTTTATCATTTTATGAATATTGAAGCAT
This sequence comes from Helobdella robusta, assembly GCF_000326865.2. Taxonomy (NCBI): domain Eukaryota; kingdom Metazoa; phylum Annelida; class Clitellata; order Rhynchobdellida; family Glossiphoniidae; genus Helobdella; species Helobdella robusta. Next base: position 3,374,682 of record NW_008704083.1, read on the forward strand.
GGAAAAGTAATAGTATGATTTTAACATTGAAGGACACACATATTGACAGCAATATTTGATTGTTAGCGCAAACTGATTGATGATCAATTGAATGAGGTTGTAACTTTCTCTTCTCTGCACTTAGTTTTAAAATATTTAAAACAAACATCAAAATTGTACGAAGGATAGAACAAACCAGATGTCCAATTTTTTGTTCTTTTGTACAGCAAGAGTAAGTTCTAAATTAAAGACAGATTATTCTGAACCACCAAGATTTGCATTTGAAATTACTGATTTGTATTCAATAAAAAAGTTTTTTTGATATTTACAGTTCGGAAAAGCACAGGCAGGTAGATTTGGAAAGCATTCACGAAGAGGTATGCAGCTTTTTATCAATTTTAAGAAACACACCGGCCTCAAAGTTCACTATGAACAGTGACACTTCCGTAACAAGCAATTTTAAAAATACGTTACTTGTCAGTTTGTATTTTTGGAATTTGCAAAATTAATGAGTTTCAATTAATTTTCTTTTTATCATCTTGTGCGTTGTCTATTAAATTCAAAAACTATGATTTCATAGCAGGAAGAATGTTTATTGACAGAAATAGATAAACTTATAATTAATGTTTCTTTTTTATCAAACTAATACTAACATAATAAATAAATAAATAAATAAATGAATGAATAAATAAGTATATACAGATAGATCTTCATCTAAGAAGTTATTTGTTTGGTTCTGAACTTTACAGAAATGAAATAACTTTATCCTATTAAAAATATACATTCCCATTGAATTAATTTTTAGTTTCAACCAAAATTATTTTATTTTTTCAATTTCATGGAATTTTTCTTAATTTTTCACACCATATTACTCAGCGGTTATTTTTAAAAAGACGTTTTTTTTATTTACATAATTTGTATTTATTAATTTATAGAGACACCTCATTTCATTGACGACTATAAAAGCAAAAGAGTATTTGTTTGAAGAACAGTATTTAAAAGCATTGCCTGCTGCCGTGCATTCGTTACATTTCAACAATCAATTGCATGGTTCTGACAGTTTGGAAAATGTTTGCTCTCTTTTGTTAATAACTGAAGCAAAGCTTGGTAAACAATATACAGCACTTAATTCATTCATAACTAAAAATAAAAATTATTTGGATAAGGAATGGGAAATGTCGAATTAGCTCGGCAAATATTTGCCCAGGCAGAATGGATGACAAAAGGAGCGATTTCTTGTCCGGATGAAACGCTCTCTCATTTGTATCGCACTCTTGCCAAAATTAATTTCGTTTTAGGTAATTTTCCTAAAGTCAAACACTATTCCAGTAAAGACGTGAGTCGTATTTCAAACTTTTCTTTTTTATTTTCAATCCCACCCCACTTTTTGTTTAAAAAATTATGTGTAGCAATCATCATAAAGCGGTCATGCATACTCAATTGTTTTGAAATACAAAGCATTAACCTTTTTTAATTTTTCTTTGTTTGTTTATCAGAGTAACTTAATGAAAATCGTGAAATAATACATTTAACTAGATGTTTAAACTTTTTATTCTAACAAAAATAATCAGAAATTTTAAATTGAGTAAATTCAAAAATTGAAATAAGCAGAATGTTGGAAAAACTTTCTAACTTTTTGTATTTAATATCAGGCTACAAAAATTGTTTTCAATTAAATGTTCTGCATGAAATTTCAATATTAATAATGATATAAAATTAAAAAAACTTATGCAAAAATGATTTTTTATAAATATTTTTTTAGATATATTATTGTTGCAAAAAATATGGTCCAATTAGTCACCATACTGCGGGGGGTTATTTTCAACTAGGTTTGTCGTTTGAGAAGCAAGGGAAAATGGAAGTTGCTAGGTCTTTGTTCATGAAAGTAAGTCAAAAAAGATTTTATTGTTGGTTTAATCAAACTATTTAAGAAAATTATTTTATCGAGTTTAATTTTTTTGAGGTTTGTAAATACAATCCTAAAAACTAATATGAATCTACAATTGTTCATTTTAAATAAAATACCTATTATAAAAGTTTGCAATAACGCATAGCAAACCAAAAAAGGTTTTGTAAAATATTTATTGATATTAATTAAGTTTTATCAAAATAATTTTAAAATTTGGAATAATTTTAAGTCATTTCTTTTACCCAAAATCATTTCTCAAAATTTAAACCTGAAAATTAATTATTGGTTCTTATATGATGTGACACCAATGCCAATGAATAAAAAAAAGATTAACAATATATTCGGTGTTTCTTATATATGACAAGCTTAATTTAAACCTAATTGTATATTTTTCATATTACTTCTGCTAACTTTTTTTGATCTTCTGAATATGTACCCGCACATGCAAACTTTTAAATGTTGCAAGGGACGGCCTATTTTTTTCTTGTCTAAATGTTTGAACGAAAATTGAATTGGAATGCTAACAGTATTTTATACAAAACTATTTACTAAACCTTTTTTAGAGTTAAATGCTGGTATGGCAACTTTGTCAAACGCAGAACTGCTAACAGCTCACACGCTATTGCATACATATATAATTAAACTTTCGTGCCACAACGGTTTTACCTTCCACACACGACGACGTGACGTAACGTATTACACATTATGTAGATAACTAACATGCTAATTACCGCTTTTGCAGACGCCTTTTATAGCCCGAAGACTAATATATATATATATATATATATATATATATATATATATATATATATATATATATATATATATATAAACTCTTTTGAAACTGTTGGCCAAACCCGGAGGAAAAATTGCAACTGTTAGAAGCATTGTGTTTTCTGGAAGGAAGTTGACAGCAGATTGAAGTATAACAAGGGAAGAAGCACCAGCAAAAAATATAGACCATTGAAAAACCCCATTTACAAATTTCGAATGAGGACTTTTACAGCTGCGTGGTATCAATGCTAACTCATAAATATAAGTCCTGGAAATCACACAAACAATGCAAAATAAACTAAATTTATAAAAAGTATTAGCAAAATAATAACAATCTGCTACACAGATGGACAGATCATGTGACGAATGGAATGATCTGACAACCATCCCATCAGTAGCGGATTTATTATACCATGAGAAAAAGAAAAATGCGATGGGCAGGTCACGTGTTGAAGAAGTATGAAAACAGATTCTCAAAAAAATATCCAAATACAAATTGCAAAGAAAAAAATTTTGTGTAATTTTGGAACAATGTTTTAGATTACCTAAAAAAGACTGCAGAACGGTCTTGTTGAAAATTAAAATAAGCTGAAGTTTCAATCCATAAACAATACAAAAAATTTAATATTCGTGAAAAAACAGCGAAAAGTATAGGAATGTCAATCGAAAAGTGAATGGCGACCGTTAAATGTGGACAGAGAAGCAGATATAATAGTTTTTTGTTAGATTTTATTTATTTTTTAAATTTTATTATATCACAAGTTTATGATTAAGTTGAAACTGGACGCAATTTAAACTCTTGATGTTTTAATTTTTTAAATTAATTATAAACACATCATAACAAATAGGTTACAGATATTTGGATGGTCTTATTAACAAAAATGGTTATGTTGAAAATATATAGACGCATTCAACTTGATGACAACTCTGACGAAGGAACAACACTTTGCTTAAGTTATATTTTACTCAAATTAATAAGAATTTATTTTACATCTACCTTTTATATGAAATTGTAGATATTGCTGAACAAGCGGAGGCAATGCACTTGTTACATTTTATATTTTCTAACACTGGATGGAATAAAGCTGCTCATTGTCTTGCGATGCTCTCATTCATTCAAGACAAAATAAGTCTGGTATGTAATTTTTTTTGATAAATTTAAATTTTTATGACAGCAGCATAACTGTTTATCTTTATTTTAATTCTGCAAAACGATTTTGTTAATAAATTAACTATAAAAAGCGTTATAAAATCTACTATGAAAAATTTTTACTCTTACTTTCGGGGTACCTCAGGGTTCTATCCTTGGCCCTCTTCTATTTATACTCTATACTTCTGAACTACCTCGTATTATTAATAACTTTTCTTTCTCTAGTCAACTATATGCTGATGATTCTTACATTTATACTTCTTTTCCTCCATCTAATCTCAATAGTGTTCTTCATAATTTATCTCTATGTCTTTCTTCAATTATCGCTTGGTCTGACTCTATGTGTCTTAAACTTAATCCTTCTAAGTTTGAATTAATTTGTTTTAATAAATCTAAACACTCTATTACTATTCCTCCTATTATCTTACCTGATCCTAAAACTCTTGATGTCTCTCATAAGTTTCGTAGTCTAGGTTTTATCTTTGATTCTACTGTCTCTCTCTTCTCAGATTAATAGTGTTGCTAGAAGCTCTTACTTTCATCTACATAGAATGAAAAACTTTTGCCTTTTCTTGATGATCCTACTCTTCTTCTGGTTACTTCGTTAGTCTTGTTGCGGTTGGGTTTGATTATTGTAACTCGCTCTACTATGGTCTTCCTGACTCTATACTCTATCCTTTAAGTAAAGCTTTTAACTCTGCTGCTCGTCTAGTTGCTCGTGCCCCTTTCTTTTCTCATATATCTCCATATCTTGTTCTCTTGCACTGGCTACCTATAAAATATAGAATAATTTTTAAAATTTGCACGTTCATGTATAAGTCTCAATCTAAATTATTTCCTAATTATTTATCAGATATATTAATTGAACCTAAACGTTCCGGTTTACGATCGTCTTCTTTTTCTCGCTTTTTCTTAACTCGTGTTAAACACTCTTTTGCCAAATCTGCTTTTGCTTTTTCTGGTCCTTTTCTCTGGAACTCTCTACCTACTTCTCTGACTACTTCTCCATCACTTGCAAAGTTCAGAGCGGATCTCAAGACCCATCTGTTTTCAAAATTCATTGAGGAGTGCTGTTGAACATCGCGGAAATAGCGCTTTATAAGCTAATTGATTGATTGATTGATTGATTGATTGATTGATTGATTGATTGATTGAAAAACAGATAAATTGTAATATGGTGTAATATATTGTAAATGGTAAAAAAAAACTAAATTGCATGCATCAGTTCCTGAGACATATATGCTGGAAATGGATTATGTTGACTGTATTGCAGGCACAAAGCTACGGGAGGACAGCATTGCAGTCCTACAATTCAAACTTCGACGCCGATAACCCGGAATATTTGCGCACGGCATACCATTTCATGAGTCAGTACGAAGGAAGGCCTGTTAGCGTTGGCAGTTCGGACTAATAACCGTTGAATTATTTTTTTGTTTGCTTGAACTGGTGTATATAATATTTTTATAAATCCTTTAATTGATTGCCTATCCACGTTTGGTAACCAAATTGAAAATACTTTCTTACAGAATTAAATTAAATAAATAGTGGGCATATCCCTTTGTTGGAACCATAATATGAAATTTTTTTTCTTTGATGTCTTTTGTTAGCAATGAATTTAACAAACAAAATAGTTGGTTTTAATGATGTATGTGTGTCAGATCAAAGAAATCAACTGCTAGAGTGTTACATATTTTCCTGCGCTCACTTACGGTTCTGAGTCCCGGACGATTTCTAAAGAAATGGATAAAAAAATTGATGCTGCTAAGATGTGGTTTTTGAGAAGAATTATGAAAATTAGTTGAACCTCTCATACCTCCAATAAGGTTGTATTAAAACAGTCTGGTTATGAAAAGAGGAAATTACTACAAATAATTCGACGGGGCAGTTACAGAAGGAAGGAATTGAAAATCTAACGACCACTAAAAAGATTGCAGGGAGAAGAAATCGCGGTCAACAACGAATAGCATTCGTGATATTTTTGTGTCATAAGTTGAACATCACCACATTTCACCTACTACGTTGTGTTAAAGATCGGGTTTTGTGGAGGTCGATGGTCGTCAATGTCCTGAAAGGATAAGGGACGAAAAAGAAGGATAATCTTGTATTTGTTTATGGAATAACGTATATGATTATATATACATTGAGCACTGGACACTGAAGTATATATCATTCAATGATTATATATGATTAAAAAACATATATATATAGATATAATAACATGTGTATATATATTTTATATATTGAATGCGTAAAAAATTTTTTAACAAAACTAATTCTAACTTGTTCTATGTTTGAGTCCATGTATATATATATATATATATATATATATATATATATATATATATATATATATATATATAGTAAAGTATTTGCAGGAAATTTTATTCATTGCGTTTTTATTTTGTTTCTTTGCCGGAGCGCCTTTTGTTTTTTTGGTTGCCATTAGTTACGTTTGACTTTAATAAACGGATGCCGATGTTTATTTCGTCAATTTTATGTCGTCGTTGACTTGCCTTCAAATATTTTTGCCAATATTTTAATTAAATTCAATAGAAATGAGTGTTCAGTTGATTGATTCTAAAATCATTAAAGAGACCCAGGAATCGTTGGGGAAAATTATCAAGAAGCCTCCAATGACTGACAAGCTGCTCAGCAAACCCCCATTTAGATTTCTTCACGATATCGTCACTTCTGTCTGTTTATTTTTTTAATACTTATCTCTTTTAATTTAAAATGTTTTCACTGAGTTTATTTTAAAATTAGGTTATTAAGACGACTGGCTTCATGGTTGGCTTATTTACCGATGCTGAAATGAATTCAGATAATGTCAAGGTGGATAACATATTATATTATATTTTAGTATTTATAAAATATTATGTACAAATAAGCATAATGTAGTAATATATAATTCAACTTTACTGACATTTTATAGGAAAAGGATTCAAAAATAGCTTTTTTGCAAAAGGTCATTGATATTGTTTGTTAGTGATTATTATTTTTATATCTTCAATCAGTTAAATTATAGAATATGATATATTATATTGATTAAATTACAATTATTATTAGCATTGGTGAATGATACAACTATCTCAGTCAAGCCATCAAAAATAATAGCTGGCAATGATCCAGAAAAAACTAATGAATTGCTTCAATTACTAGCCAAGGCTATAAATAAAAAAGTATGTTTTGTTTCATATATCTATTGAATGTAAACAAAAGTAAACAATATAAATAATGCAAATGTTGACCTCTAACTTGCAAACCAATCTGCCATTCTTAAACTTTATTTTGCAAGAAATAACTTTATGTGAGATGTTAAAAAGTTACTGTAATATAGTTCATGCTTCACTTGTGTTAAAATAAATTCATTTCAATTACAAACAAAAAAACTGTTTGCCGAATGGATAGGCTGGCCTGGTTTATGGCTAGCTTCAGTGAATGATCCCTTTTTCATGTGAAATTTTTTGAAAATAATGATTGTTTGATCTCATGCTCCATCATTTAAAACATTTGGTCTGGCAGTAAGAATAATTTTGTTGATCAAAATTTAAGCATCTTTCTTTTGAAGAAAGAAAATTACTATTTATTGCTTTTTAGAATATAAAAAATTGTTGTATGCATACATTTCTACTTATTCCAATTTTTTAAAAATTAAAATGATACAAGCTATATACTACCTATACAAATTTAAAAAAAAATTTGCCAGTCACTTTTAGGAATGTACTCTTATTTATGTGGAAATCGAAATGTATCATCTAGTTATTCAAAATTCTGTAAAACTTATTATCTTATAATTATTCTTTCACAGAACTTCAATTATTAATTTATAAATAAATATTTTTTCTGGTGCCTGGAACTTGACAAAAATTAACAAATTTTAAATATACATAATTTGTTTGCAGGTAGACAATAACGACTACGTCAATAAACTTTTGAAAAGGAAATCAAAAAACTCTGAAAACAACACTAAGGCTGGTGTAAGTCTGTTTTATGATTTCCTACACATATTCCTTATTGCAATTGAAGTTATTTGTCCTTGTGTTCTGAGAACTCTATTACTTCTCTAGCAGATCAGTTGATATGCTTTTTAACCTAGGTTTCACAGGCAAAAGCTGAAATGTTAATAATGGGTATTAGTTATTTGCAGTCTATGAATAACAACAACAACAACAACACACGTTTAGACGACATTTTCCCCGAGATCGGGGGTTGCCGTTTGGCTACCTATAATGAAACCATTGTCACTTCTGTCATCATAAGTAATTTATTTGGCTAATTTTTACGCAGGACGCCCTTCCTTACGCAACCACAGTTATAAGCGGTGGGCCTAGCCTTTGATGATCCAACATCACTCACAAGGCAGTGAGGGTCAGTTTAATGTCATAACCAGGACATTGCAGTCTATGAATAAATAACAAAAAAAAAAAAAAAAAAAAAAAAAAAAGTTTATGAATAAATAACAAAATTACTTTGGTTGATGTCAATTTGAGATTTTATTAGAAAAACAACTTTGCTGAAGCACTAATATGTAGTCACTTTTTATTTAAAGTTCAGTAGTTTTGCTCTAAGCTGCATTTTTAGGAGATTTTGCCTTGCACCTACTAGCTTTGCTCTCAGGTTTTTTTAGTTTTTTTTTAGCTATTTCGTTGCTGTATCCTAACAAAGTCTGATTAGCATAAAAATGACTAAAGTTTTACGGGTTATAAAAAATTTAATAATTAAGGTTTTTCGAAAGTTAATAGTATGAAATTAATTATTAAAATTACCTATGGAATTTGAAACTGGTAGTGCATTGCCGCATCTCTCCAATTATACGCTCTACCGGAGAGAAGCAATGACGTCACGCGTCCAGTATAATTCATACAGGGTGAGCGTTTAAAGCGTAAAAATACAGTGAAATGACGTAATATTCTAGGTCAACGTTCAGGTCAAACGCTCCATCTCATTTACTTTATTTAATTGGATCGTAATGTCTTAGAAATATTAAATTTTTGTGAAGAAAAAGTTATAACGCTGAGTCTCACAAAACAAAATTGGTGAATTTCAAATTTTCATCATTTTTATCAATTTACCCAATAAATAATGTAGTGTTTTAACGTTGAATGTTGTTATAAAAAAAACATTTCGACAGCTTAATGAAAATCACCACAGAAGCAAAGAAAACAGAAATGATGAAAATGAAAAACATCATTCTAAAAGTAGAGATGACAAACGTTCGGTGCACAAAGAGAAAAAAAATGTTGAAATTAAGGAAAATACCAACCAGAATGAATCTCGCAGAGAAAGTTTTTCCGAAGTTGATTCATCGGACAAAAAGCATAGCATCAGCAAACACAAAAAACGAACTCGCAGTGGCGAGAGAGATAGAGAAAAAAAATCTCACAAAGAACAGGAGGAAACGAAAGATCAAGATAGAGCTGGTCATGAAAAAAGCAGACACAAAGATAAAAGAAAGCACAAATCAGAAAATGAAGCAGAACTAACTGCTCCTCAAGACACGAAGGAAAGTAGTTCAACCAGCCAGGAAATGAAGGTGAAAGATAAAAAGAGGCATAAATCAGAAAATATAACCGCGGAAAATGATAAGTTAAATGCCTCCGATTCATCGAAAAACAACAATCATGGAGGGAAGAAAAGAAATAAAACAGATGAAAATGAAAGATCTGAACATCGTCAAAAAGATATTTCTTCGGTTCAAAACAATCATGAAAGAATGGCTAACAATGTATGTTGATCTTTTCTTATGTTATTTCAATTGTATTTATTATAAAAAGATTACTGAATTTTTCTCTCATGCACCTAATTATTTAGTCGGATGATAAAAGTAAGCCTTCTTAATTAATATTTAGCTATATTTGTTTAGTTAATTTTTAAAATTTTTGTTTGTTTTCTATTTGTTAGGATTTTATTTTCAATTTAGTTAACTATATACAAATCGAAACTAAATTTTATGTTGGTTACTGTTATGAAAATTTTTCATTTAACTTGATTAACAATAAATAATCGCTGGAGACTCATATCAAATGATTTCTAGTTGAAAACACTACAAAGACCATCTTCAGCTAAAGGAACTAGGCAGAGAAAAGTTGAAGGTAAAGTAAAAATATGAGTAAATTAATCTGGTGACTTTGGAAAATGATTTTATGTGCTCGGTAATTTGAATCAGCTTATTTATTTCAAAATGTTAAATTTTTTAATCTATCATGGTTTAAAAATCTAAATATAACTGAATATAACGGTTATATCATTCCAGTATTTCTGAACCCGCAATTTAAGAAATGCTGGATGATATAACCTCTAAACAGAGTGTTAAATAAATTGATGTAACCCACCCAAATTTGATATTAAGATTTTACATTTTTAACAAACTCTCGTCAGCATTTCTCATGTCTTTTTTTTATTTTGTCATATAAGCACCAACCAAGTGTTTGGTTTCCTTTTCTTCATTCTTTTTTTATTCTCCACCAGTTACTTAAATTTCCAAAAACCAATTTTGCAAACATTTTTAGACATGTGAAAATTTTACGAATTTTAGATAATTTTAAAGTAGTTAAGAAAGAGAACGTTTCGATAAATAAAAAGATTCAACACAGAAATTTAATTTTTAAATTATTCATTTTAAACTAAGTTTTTTTTATTCCAAATTTCACTCGAACAAAAAAATTCAGGAGATTTTAAGATAAGTGTTTGTTTTATCGTGATAAACCGATAAAAATATATTTTGTTTCATGAACAAATCCGCTTTTAATATTCAATTGTTAAAACTTGACAGTAACAGCAAAACATTTATTCAATTAAACATCAAAGCTATAATCACCATAATATATTTTTAGTAATCAGTTGAAGGTTTGAAATTTGCTAGATGGTGTTTTAACAGATTGAGAGCCATTTTATTTTGTGTTAATGCACGAAATTGCAATAGAATTTTCAAGGAGACAAAATTATTTCATTTTTTCAAAAAGTTATTTTATTTCAATTTTTAACACTTTTTTTTAATTTATTTTGCTCATATATAAGTTTTTAACTTTTTGTTTTTTTTTGTTTTTTGTTAATACGTTTGTAAAATTATTATTGCTATTAATTATCAATTTAATATCAATTTAATTTTAAATTTTAATTGAATTTTTCATTTGAAAAGAAACACCAGAAAATCGATCAAGGTAGTTAGTTTATTTTTTATCATTTAAATTTTTTGTTCATTGATTTCCGTCTCAAATTGGATGATTGTATGGGCTTGTGATCGGACGGGACGTTTTAAAATTGTATTCCTAACCTTTTAGCAAATTGGATAAATTTTTTAATTATTTTGAACATTTTTTGGCATTCAATGCAATTTTTCATTAACTTTTTTTAATGAGAAACGCCATCATGTACTCTTGCATTATTGCAGACTATTTACATAGCCGTTCATGCATTTTTTGTTACAGATTATATACATATTGCGTTTGCTTTTATGTATTTTAATATTTTTATTCAGTTATATTTATTTGTAGAAAGTGAACTTTGGCTATTAAGTGAGGTACTGATTGATGCAATGAATTAAATACTTGATTACTTTATTCAATGCAAATGTATAACATTTTGCCAAGGTTTTGCGCCTTAACGTGATTTAGTTATTTATTTTATTTTAAATATCGGTTCGATCAATTGATACTTGAGGCAGTTGAATATTTGTGCATATCGCTTAACAAATTTGTCTACAAAGTTCTGCATATTCAATCTTTGTATAAAAGTCATCATTTGATCGCTTGTGCGCATTGTGGGACACCATTTATACACTTCTCTTGAATAATGCATTCGCGAGGGACACAGGCTTTTGTCAATTTAGGTTATTTTCATAATGACTTTTGTTTTTGTTTGGAAATTTTGCGATGCCAACTTGAATCAGTTTCATCATCAATTTCGTTCTTCTGTTTTCAGCACAAAAGAGACTATGATCGCTGCAGAAACTTAACTTATTGTGTTCCAACAATCTTTTGACCTAATAGCCGTTACAAAAGTCAATTTCGTTAATTTGTTTTACCGGTATAACTTAATTCAAATAATAAATCAAATTAGAAAAAGAAATAGAAAATAAATCTTTTTTTTACCCTGAAAATTTTGTTATGTTTCTAGGTTGACTAGACCAAACAGTGCGCGACCCGGCCCACCGAAACTGAGATCAAGCGAGCCAACCAATGAAGACATCGGCACAGTGTATGTTTATAAAACTTTTACTTTTATGTTCATTAAAGTTAATCAAATTGAGTTAGTTGTGGAACGCTTATGATATATGATTAAACAGGCCAAATCTTATTGTCGACAAACGTCGTGGTTCGGATAACGATGATGACGATGATGATGACTTCATAACAAACGACAACGACTCTGTTTGGAATCAACAAAATAAAAGTGATTTTCAAAATGAAAAAATTGACGAAAGTAGCAAGGATCACGGTAAACGTTCATTTTATTATAGTCTAAAATTGATATGTTTAAAAAAAACTTTTTGAAACAATCAAGGAATTTTGGTGAAGAAAATCATGGAAACGAAAAAGGAATTGGAAGTAAATGCTAATATGAACGAAAAATCAGAGAATGTTAGCATTTTCTTATATTTTCTCATAAATTTTATGTAATTTGTTTTAGTTTTTGGTTTATTGATCATTTTTTATTTCTAGCAAAAAGTTGCGAAGTTTAATAATCGGTGTCGGATTCGCAAAAGTTTTTAATAGGGAAGTTTGATTAATCAATCAATCGATTTTTTAAAGCGCCATTACCGCGATGTTTAACAGTTCTCTTCAATGAATTTTACAAGCAGATTGTTTTTGAAATTCGTTCTGAGAAGAAGGTAGAGAGTTGCAGAAAAATTAAAAGTCAAGGTCGTTGAAAAAATCCAACTCTGATTCCCGAACAATGTTTGACTTTACTATAAAAAAAAGTTAATGTAAATATAAATATATTATTCATTTGACTTTGTATTGTTGAATGTATATAGCGCTTTCATGGGTTAATCTTTGCTGTGGTTAGTTGAACAAATGGTCTTTTGGGCGTTTTTGGAGTCACCTCCTTTGATGATTGCAAAGAGATAAAAGAACTAAAACGTGAACCTTTATTTATGTATTTGTCAACTTATGACGCTTTTTGAAAAATTAAGCTCTCTAAAATTATAGAGTGGAAGAACAGTTGATGTAAACATGTATTATTTGTATGTATAACGTCTAAGATGGCAGTAGGTACGAAGAAACAAGAAGGTTAAAGATGTGGCTAAAATTTGGGACATCGGTGGCTGCCTTCCTTTTGTTTATTTTGTCATTTCCACACTTCTCTTCGGTGTTATCACCGGCTTGGCAAAAAGATTTTATGAAAATTTGTTAAATACCGAATACAAAGAGCCGACCATAGACCTTTGGACGCCCGCGTGCAAATTAAAATTGGCCGTTTATTTTCACTAATTTTATGCTCCAAATTTTCAAATGATTTTCCGCCATTTCATAGAAAAATTATCTGCCCTTTTTCTGTTGCACTGTAAATGTACGTTAATAACGAAGATAAATAGCATGGGGCATAAAGAAAAAAACTTCGAACACGGGCTAAAAACTCCACTTTTAGAGTATTTAAATGGCATTTCCTTTCAAGTGAATAAACTAGCTTATCTTTATGTTATAAATTGTTGTTACCTCATTTTTTAAAGTTGAATTTAATTGAGCTATGGTATATTTCAAAGCCATGATTTCGTCCGAAAAAAAATCTTAATATACGGAAAAAAGTCGTTAACATGCCTTGGCTGACATGAATGTTTTGGTATGTGTTAAAGGCCTGATATTTCTTGGCTTGATGAATTTAAATTTAAATAGTTTTTTATTAACATGAAAATGTAGTTAGGAGATAAATTACTTTAAAAATTAACAGGAAATTAGAATAATGTATTATTTTGGCATTCTTGAAATTTTTCGATTTTATTACAAGTTCGTCATTCAATCATGATTAAAGTTTACACTTTAAACTTTAGAAACAGGATTTTATTGAAACGCCTCATAAAAAAGATCGTGATCTGATGACGAAAGATATTGATAAAATTCAAACCCTCATGCAATCATCTACAAGAAACATCAATCCGCTAGGCAAAACGCTCGATTTTTTGCAAGAAGATATGGATTCAATGTTGAAAGAATTAAACAATTGGAAAGAAGAATGCAAAAAACATCGACAGGAATTTTTATCAGAACAGAGGTAATTTATAGCAATATTTTCCATTGCAGAGTTTTTTGTGTTAATGAAAATATAATTTTTCATAATATAAATAATTGCCACAGCATTTCAATAGCTTCACTGGAACCACTGAAATCTCAATTAAAAGAAGTTAATGCCAGTATCTTTCAACAACTTGATTTAATTGCTACTGTCAAGAACAATATTCTAGAAAACGATAAAAAAATATCACAAATACTGACATCTATAATAAAAAATTAATTTGTTTTAGTAATTATATTTACATGGTTTTGAAAATTAGCTACATATTTGCTCATTCCTTAATAATTATTTTCTTACGGGACTTGCAAATTTTTCAATCAAATTTTTTCCAACATTTAAAATGATTGTTCTAATATTGACAACAATCTATTGAAATAAAAGTTTCAAAATTATCATCAATAGTTTTATAAACATAATTTGAATTAGAATGCCGCCGATCTAAAATTTAGAATGAAATATATGACCGTGGAATATTACTGAAAGAATTGAGGTATGGTTCTTAAACTTAACTTTGACTGGAAACGCTTGCGCCTTCCGTATCTAAGAGTGTTTATAGTTATTTATTTATTTAGAATATTTATACTCTAAGTATTCTAAGTATATGAACCATCCATATTAATTTGTTTCTACAGGAAACTTTAAACTAGGATGTGAATATTGATTGCGGTAACTAAATTTCACGTAGGTACTAATTTATTCTTGTACTAAAAATTCATGCTAGTTTAACATTGAACTATATCGGTGTATGTAAATTACGCGCAATTAAGATTCATCAAAATTTGAATTATTAGTAAATATAACGTTCGGGTAGTTATCGCTCTTGATGTAGAGATTTTTATGAACGAATATTTCTGAAATAAATTCAAAAAGATAAAATACTCAAAACGCGCTGCTATTTTTGCTAAATTTAGTAACCCGCCGGGAGGTAATTTTTTCTATTATTAATTAATTAATTAATAATAAGTATTAAGTATACCATTTTAAGTGCATAGTGGTCATTACATAAATAGAATATGGTCCTACATAACAAATATAATTACAAGTTTTTGTATGTTTAATTCTAAACCTGCGATTCGAACATTCCTGTCGACCTGTTGGTGTTTATGTTTAGCACACCTGTACTATATGTTTATTTATATTATATTATATTATATTGTTACCACTTTTCCGATCTGTGTTGTTGTTTGATAGGTAATCCATTTAGTTAATTATTTAAAAGTAATGTTTTTTCAATATTTTATTTGAAATGTTTTATTTGTAAATTTTCATATTGTATTTCTATTTGAATTATATTTGAATTTTTAAGATAAGTGTTTGTTTATTTTATGATGCCGTTTTTTTTTATTTTTATTTATTTTATTATTTAGTTAGCAATTATTAAAATATTGAATTAATGCTTATGATGCTCTTTTTATTTTATTATTATTGATTATACTTTATAAATATTATATATAGTCAATAAAAAATACAATTGAAAGACTACTACACTCTATACTAGGGATAGAGCAATAGGAATAGATAGACTACTATAGAATAGATAGATAGGACTGTAACTATACTAAAAACTAAACTAACTAAATGGGTAAATGTACAGTACACAGATATCTGATATAACATACTATAAACTATATTATACATAATATGATATATGTATTTGTATAAGTAGGTTGTATAGGTGAGCTTCTTTTCTTTTAGCTTTTTCTTCTAACTCCTACTGTTACTTCTCGTTTTATAAATCGTAATCCTAGTATAATGATAATCAAAATCTAATAATAGTAATAATCTATATTTAATTTGTTCACAAGCCTAGCTTTAACTCTCATACTAAATGCTGCTATGGTAATTTAGTTAATTTTTGTAAGGAAATAATTGAATAATATATATTTTTATAAACTAATTTTTTATTTGAGATTGTTACTTAATTTCAGTTTTATTTCATGTTTTTCATAAAATGTTTTATTTTTAATTTCGTATCTATAGTATTCTTTATTAATTTTTTATGTTACAAAATTGATCATAAATAGATGATTGAATAAATAAAAAATATTATTATTTTTTAATTTTTAAGGTAGATAAATATATGTAAAAAATGGGAGTTACTAATACAATCAAAGATTATGGTACAGAGCTGTTAAATGCAGTGAAAGACAATGATTTAAAAACATTTAAAACAATCTGTGAAAAATGTTTAAAATATGATAGCCAGATTGCACAACTTTGCATATTAGATATAAAACATCGAACATTGAAATCATATGCTTGCCCTTTAATTCTGGCAGCAAGACTAGAAGATCCATCAATTATAAAGTTTGTGTTTTTTTTTATTTATTTATGTTTTATTTCTTGATGAATTTAGCTACTCATCATTCACCTTTTTTAGTCTTTAGGATTTTTTGATGAAGATATTTTCAAAAATATAAATTTTGATCGCACAGTAAACAGTTGATATTTACAGATTTTGCTGTTTGATCTATTTTATTACTGTTGGTTTTATTTGATGTTTTTCCAAAAGTACTTTTCCAAAAAACTTTTTCCCATTTACTCAAATGGTTGTTTTACTTTTTCTGTTTTTTTTTCTTCACTAAAAAAATGGGGCAAGTGATTTTATAATATTATTTGCTGTAAGCATTTGTCAGTGTCTACTTTATTCACGTTGATAGGCTTTCTGTTCTGTCCAGGTCTTGCATCCATACAAAAATGTAGATAGCTCTCAACTGTCTTTTGTACATACAAAACAATATTGTTGGTACTTATGGTGGTCGTCGTCTGTTCAGTTTTTCAAATGCCGCACGCACACACACACACACACATGATACACAACACACAAAAACATATGCACACACACACACATATTGTTTTTTTTTATATTTTCAACGCTATAACATTACGGTATCCAATCTGTATTCAAGGATTTGTGGAGCGCCCCTATCGAATAACCTGAGAAGCGCAATGAGCTTATTGTTATTGTTACAGTATATATATTGTTAGTATGCGGTATGATTTGGAAAGAAATAACGCAGGTGTCAAGAACAATGACCTGGTCTGGTTCTAGATACGGCGCAGATAAAGGCGATGCTCTGCGAAACTCACAAGAAATTGGAAAGATCGTTACAAGATCACCAACAGGATAAATGACGTGATCTACAGGACCTATGATCCTGGAAAGAAATGGACAAAGATGAAAGTTTTCCATTTGAATAGTTAGCCTACTATTCATCAGAATAAGGAAATAACGCCTATGTTGGAGACTAACAGGCTAAGATGGAGTGATGTTATAACCGCGGGAATGATCGAATTGTGGCGTGTTATTTCTTGTTTGACTATTGTCATCTTTGCAATATTTTTAATCTTTTGGTTATAAAATCGGCTATAGTAATAGTATAGTCTTATGTAGTGAGGTCCAGCAGTCGTGGTTTACAAGAAGGTTTACAAGTCAGGTTTCGAGCAGAAGAAGCGAAGTCGTAAATGTGATTTATGTGCTTTATTGTTTCTATTACTGCTGATATTCAAATAAACGTTCAACAACGTTTGCGTTTGAAGCAGTTGTGTTCATCTATCGGAAATCTTGAACCTACGGATAAACGAACTCTTGACGATAGTTGGAATCTACAATACTGATGTTGAAAATAGAGATCATTGAAATTATAACATTGGTGCTGATAGTTACAGGGTCAATGATTTACAACAATATTTATATATATTTTTTTAAAAATATCACTGCATTTTCAGCTTTTTAACTACGTTTTTATTCATTTTTGTCTTATACATAAGAAACTTTTTTCAGTAATCTCAATCCTAATTATATATATATATATATATATGTGTGTGTGTGTGTATGTGTGTATGTGTGTATGTGTGTGTTTGTTGGACGGAGACCATATTTTATACAGTATTATATGAATTCTACCGAATTGCTGGCATTAATCAACTAGCCAATCAAACTAAACCAAACCTTCACTAAAGATGATTTATGAAAAATCGAAATAAGGCCTTATCTGCATGATGGTTTTGGATAACAACAGTTTCATTAAATTTTCATGATGAACTTGGATAATAATTCTATTTTCAAAAAATTTAACCATTTCCAGAAAACTCTAGTCAGGAAAAGTGAAAAGACAAACTTTAATTTAATTTATGCCAACATATCAGTAGAATTCATACAATACTTTATAATATATGGTCTTTTTCTTATATAAACGTCAATGTATATATATTTATATATGACCGACTGGAACATATATATATATATTCTATGCTCCACCAGCCAGAATTAAAGTACTCTGCATGAGTTTGAAACACACCGGCCCAGGAATATGGGAGACGATTCCACAAGAAATTAAAGATTGTAACACTTTGCATCTTTTTAAAAATAAACTGAAAAATTTTTTAATTACGAAAAGTTCTGTTTTTCAAGGATAATAATGTATATGTATATATATGTATATAAGTGTGTACATATTTCATTAACATTGATACATTTTCTCCTATTGACAATTTTATTTTATCATTGAGAAGCAATTTTGAGCTGCACGGTGGCCGAGCCCACAAGAATTAATTTTCTTTTTTTGGTCTCCGAATCATTCATGCTTTTGTTTTGTTTGATTGAATAAAAAAGTGATTGATGATATATATATATATATATATATATATATATATATATATATATATATATATATATTTATATACACATGTTCCTCCTTATCTCATATATTTATTAACAATTATTAGTGAAAAACTAACTTTTTTGTATCCAATTTTTTACAAAACATTTCTGACTACGCCACAGATTTTTGATTGACGTTTTTTTTATCAAGTGATATAAATTTCACCTGATAAAATTTGCAGGTACATGCTAAGTGTTGGAGCAAATCCAAATTTTGTTCACCATGCTGTTTCTAGTTTTGGACAACGCGAATCAGTTGCCCCATTACACATTTCTGTAGATCTGGGTTTTATAGATACCATTGAAGCACTCATCTATCACAACGCTGACCCAAATACTGTCAACAGCAATGGCGAAACACCTATTCTTATTGCAACAAAAAGATCGAATTGGACAGCTTTAAGAATGTTGTTAGCGAAAGGAGGAAATCCTAACTTAACTGATAGATTTGGAAATGCTGCTTTACATATTGCCTCTTTGTATGGACATTTACAAATGGTAACAAATTATTTATAATATATGAATTTGAGAACTTATGAACCAAATTGATATTTGATAGCTTAATTGGTTAGATTTCTCAACTCACTGTTAGATTTTTAATTTTGGTGAATTTAATTGAATTGTGTCATTATTTTAGTATTGTTTGCACATTCAAAATAATTGAAGCAGCGGACTTATAATTCAAGTTCAATTTTTTTCAAAATATCTTGAAATAAAAAATTCACCGTTTTCATTCAAAAATCAATAGCATTTTTTTTTATTTTTAGAGCATTGCTATTGGTTATGAGAACACGTTGTTCCATCTCTGAAATTCGTGTTCTTTTAATTTATTGAAAGGGTTTTTATTCATAAGCAACATAGAGAAGATTAAATTAAAACATTTTCTGTTCCACTTTTTGCTTTAATTATGTTATTGTTTACGTAATTAATTAATTACTATTGATTTAGATTACACAATTTACTAAGTGAATACACAATATAAAGAAAAAATTTCATAAATTAAATGGGATCTAAACTAAACCGCTAAAGTACTCTTCACTAAATTTATATAAATACATAGACTTTTTAATTAAAGAATTTCCACTCCATGGTATAGATAAACTTTGACCGGGAAGCTTCACTGATGTTAATTGTTAATAAATATAACCCATTTTGAGCTTTAATTTTGTAATTTAACCTCTCTACTTTATGTATCGTATTAGGCTGGTTCTAGACTAGTGTCGGTTACGTACCGTCCACTATGAATGTAATAATTTTGCTTCTTATATATATATATATATATATATATATATATATATTTCAAAAATTCAACACTACTTTCAACATTGTTCAACTTTTTCATATTTTTTTTTAATTTATTAATTACCGAGAAATTAGACATTTTATTGTTTTTTTAAAAAATTTTTATTAAATAAATTTGCAAATAGCTATTTCGAGTTATAAATAACTCATCTTCAGTGCATTATATATAAGGTATGTAAGATATTTGATATAAAGGAACAACTAATTATTAATTTATATAAATTATTTAATTAAAACAGAAAAACCAATAAAGTAAATTTAATAACTATAAACAATATAAAACGCGATTGTAAGTCATTTAGCAACTCAAGAGAACTGCTTGTACCCTCACAGGCTTTTCGAATTAGAAGAATTAGATTAGCCTTTGTTCTTCTTGTTAGTTTTTGTGGCCTGCCAGTACTTTTTTTGGTTCCATAAGTCAATGGATTTTTTAAAAAATTAAAAACAACTGTTTTAGAAACGTTTAATGATTTTGAAATTTTTCCCAGACTATATTTTTTTGGATCTTAATGTCAAAATTTGAATTGTTTGGTTCCTGTTTAACTTTTCCCTTTGCCCATAATGAAAAACAATTTTAATCAATTTCAAATCAGTCTAAAACGCGCTTAATGCAAACAAAACAACGTTTGGTGAGATTTAATGTTTATACTATTTTAAAAGTGCTGCTTTAAACTTAAAAATAAAATCGTTCCTATCATTTTGACCTGTTGTAAAATCGTATTTTTTGAATAATCTGAATTAATATTTTTTTAAAACAATAATTTTTTTATGTTTCATTGTTTGTTTAAATGTTGAAAATTAGGGGTAAAAATTTTAATTAATTCGGCACAATGGTTTTGAAGAAAATGGATTATACCAACCGTTCCTATCATTTTGAGCCGCACTGTGTATGTATGTATGTGTGTATATATATATATATATATATATATATATATATATATATATATATATATATTATTAGATTATTTATATATAAACCACCCTTTATTATTCTCAAAGGTGCTAACAATGTAAAAGTTGATTAAATGTGCTAATGCAAAAGTTGATTAAATGTTTCACTTCAATCAAATCATATCATGAAAAGTTTGTCTAAAAAGATGGTTCTTTAGCTTTCTTCGAAATTCAGTAATTGACAACCGACAATTTCGCAAGTCAACTGGCAAACTGTTCCAAATCTTCGGTCCCATAACAGCGAAATCTCTGCAACCAACAGCAAGCTGAGTTTGACGAATTGTTAACAAATCTAAATCGTTTGACGTAACTTCTGACACTGTAACGGTGCATTTCTTGGAACAATTCTATCCATTAAATATTTCGGCGCTAATCTATTAATGCTTTTGTACACCAGTAGGGCAATTTTAAAAATAATTCTTTGTTGAACGGGCAACCGCAAACAATGAAGATTGAAGAGAATAGGAGTAACATGATCAAAATATGAACCACCAGTTAACAACTTGGCAGCCCGATTTTGAATTAATTGTAACTGTGCAACATACTTTTTGGGTAAACCGTAGAATAAACTGTTGCAATAATCGATCCTCGAGTGAATGAACGAGTGAATTAAACATTGCAATGTATGCATATTTAGAGATCCTTTGATGAGTCTCAATTTTCTCAATTGGTAAGTACATTCTTTAAACAACAATTTTATGTGCAATTGCATTGTCATGTTTGTATCAAAAATAAATCCAAGATTTCGTGCTGACGCACAAAATTCGATGACAGATTCCTTTATTCTGATAGTGTTGATACCCACTCTATCCACTCTACTTGTTGCTATGTACCCACAGGCAAAAACTGGGTCTTGCATTGGTTTAACTTTAATCTGTGCCTCATCATCCAAACATCAATGGCTGATAAACACGATACTAAATCATCGACCACATCACCAAACGACGAGGGAGAGGAGTTGGCTATTATTTGGATGTCGTCGGCAAATGCATGAAACCTGAAATTGTACGACTCAATTATTGTGTAAACATCTGCTGTATAAAGCAAGAAGAGAATGGGACCTAAGACGGAACCCTGTGGTACACCGTACGACAAATCATCGACAGCTGCCAAATTTGTTTTGAATAAAATTTGTTGAGTGCGACCAGCAAGGTACGACACGAACCACTTGTGAACGACTCCCGATAGTCCAAATGTTTGCTTCAGTTTTTTGAGAAGTATTGCATGATCGACGCAATCGAACGCCGAGCTCATGTCCAAGAGAGCAAGCAATGACACATTTTGTTCGTCCATTGATGAATACAACCTTGACGAAACATCAATTAGAGCTGTTTCTGTCGAGTGAAACACACGATAACCCGACTGGTGAACCGGCAGAAGATTATGAATTTTCAAATGAGAAGCAAATTGAGATAAAACGATTTTTTCAACCAACTTTGACAAATACATAAGGTTAGATACAGGTCGGTAATTTTTTAACTCATGTCTATCAAGAGAATTCTTCTTAAAAATCGGTGTGACAACAGCATTTTTAAACGCAGATGGAAATGAGTCAGAACTTAAACACGAATTTATGAAAAACGTTAAAAACGGTAAAAACAAATCAACAAATCTTTTAAGAATCTTTGTGGGCACACAATCAAGAAAACAAGATTTTGATGGAGACTCTAAAATGACTCTTTTTTATGTAGCAGTCAGTACAGGGCGAGAAGTTTGAAAAAAAAGATTCTTCATCAAGATCACATGGAGTGAATGTTGGTTCATCACAATGATTGGTTAAATTACCAACATCATCAATTTTGCTTTTGAAAAACTTGGAAAAGTCAAGAGAACTATGATCAACTTCTGATACATCCATTACCTGTTCCATTCCAAGCAAACCGTTAACGGCATTTTAAAGACGTTTTGGTTTGTTGCTATTTGATTCCACCAAGTCTTTCCAATAACAATTTTTCTTTTTGACAAACAAGCAGTATTTATCTTTAATAGCTTGTCTCCAGATATTCTTATTTTTATCACTTGGGTTGTTTTGATAAACCTGTTCTAATCTGCGACATAGCCTTTTCAAATCCCTGCACTCTCCGTCGAACCAAGGGGCTAATGGCACATGTTCAGAGTTGACATAGTGTAGTGGAGCCACTTCATCAACAACCCTCCTCATCTCACGATCAAACAACACAAATGCATCATCCACGTCATCACTTTCAAACGGACCACTGATTGTAGAGTTTAAAATTAGTGATTTAAAACGATGTGTATCCAAACGGTTCCAAGAGCGTACCAACCGCCTTGTTGTCAATGGTAGCCTGACACTGACCGAGAATGAAACATTAATCAGACCATGATCTGGATAAACACCACTGGGATCCACTCTACAATTAGACAAAGGAATATCAGGAGTGGACGCAACTAAATCAAGTGTGCCACCCAAGTTATGGGTAGGCTCATTAACCACGTTTGTTAACTGAAGCGAATCAAATATCTCAAGCAAATTAATTGAGTGTGTATCACCAGGCCTTTCAATATGGATGTTAAAATTCCCAGCCACTATCAAACCATTACCCAATGCAAATAAATGTTCCAACACCGATGTTAGCTCACCAAAAAAAAAAAACAAAGATGTGACCAATTTTGAACCTGGTCTGTAAATACCAAAAACAAAAACTTGGCGACGCTCAAAAGAAAATTCAACTATAATAGCCTCGAATGTCTGAAAAACCGGAACTTCAATTTTCCTGGCCTTGAACATCTTCTTGAAAAAAACAATAAGACCACCATGGTAAGGATCATGAGGCTTCAACACTTGCAAGAAACTAAAACCTGGCGGCATGACTAACTGAATAGACGGATCTTCAGGAGAACCATGCCACGTTTCACACAAAAGGAAAATGTCTAATCCACCAGATAACAATTGATAAACAACATTAAACTTTGCTATAACAGACCTTATATTAAGATGACCAAAATTTAATACTAGATGATTGCAGTTTTTTGAAGCTTTACTATTTTCCAGCGTCCCACTTGGCCCTTCACTCTGAATAAAAAATGACTATCATTAGCTTCTTTAGTTTTAGTTTCAGCAATCAATTCTCGCAGCTCAACGCGCTGATCACGTGTTAGATCATGACTGATTTTGATTTTGTTGAATTCACCCTCAAGAGACTTAATTTTCGAAATACTACGCATGACTCTGTTTTTGATGACAAAACTGGCAAATTTAACAATAACTGGACGTGGAGTTTTGGAATCATCAATTTTCCTCCCTTGTCTGGTGACTTAAAATATCATCATCCTTGATAGAGTTATCAGTGAAAGAGCGCAAAATAGCAGAAACTGAATCATTGTCTTTTCTATTAGATTCAATTAAGTTGAAAATAATGACATTGTTTTCTCTCTCTCTTTGATAGTATTCACCACTTCGAGGGTACGCTGCACAACCTTGACGTCATTTTCAACCGCATCGATACCCTGTTTGACTATACCAGCTCAAGATTCATTCATCTACTGCTTGAAATTGTCAAATGATTTATCGAGCGTATTGTCGACGCTGTTGATCTGGTTCAACCTATCACCATTTGCCACTACCAATTGTTTTAGTTCGCAAAAATCTTTACATAACGCGGTTGTATGTTCGGAAATCTTTTTAATTTCCAATTCTATTTTATCATTTTTATCCAGAATTGGTTTGGTCAATGTTTTCAAACCATCAAAAGACCTGAGGCAACCATCGCAAATGTATCTGAGATTTCTACAGTTGTTCAAAAACAGCATGTAACGCTATTAACACCAACTTTGATGCCTTTAGTAGTCGAACGTGTATCTTTAGACATAATGCTTCACAGGCAAACAGTAAAAATAATAAACCAAACTATCTATAATATTTTGCAGCAAAACAAAATATCCATGCACAGGTGTCAAGGTGATTTTTTTAAAAAACGGAAAACAGAAATTATAACAATGTTTAAATTACTTATTCCAAAATTAAATTCAACAAAACAAAACAAACAATATTTCAATTCTTTAAATTAAATGAAGCGAATATATATACATTTATTAACTAATAAACGTAATTAATCATAAGAATTTCTACAAAGTTTTAAGCACCAAAATCAACGTGCAACGCAAAAATATTGACATGTATGTATATTCAATTTTAGTTTGGAAATGATCTATTTGCGGTAAAAAATCAATAAAAGAAAAATATTAATGATAATTGTTGCTATAGGTTAAGTTACTATTGAAGCATGGAGCTGAATTGAACCAGAAAGGAAATATGGGGGCCACACCTCCTTACATCGCAGCTAGGGAAGGACATGTTCATTTAGTTCAGGTTTATTATTAATTTATTAATAATTATTTTTCAGGCTTTTTAGTCGATAAATTGTAACCATGTTAATAATTATAGGCTTTTTGCTCTAAGGACATTAGACTAATAAACATTAAAATTCCATGCTTAACTGACAAAAAAGAGAAGGGCATAATTCATATTGCGTCTGAACATGGACATGTGGAAACGGTATTAGCATTAGTTGATCAATTTAAAGCTGACATTAATTTGAAGGATTCTGACGGTAATACGCCTTTGCATTGCATTGTTTTGCACAACTATCATTCTCATAAAATGAGGGATAAAGATTATTTTTATGCTACTGCTAAAGTTTTAGTCAAATACAAAGCATCCATAAATGAAAAAAATGTAAACGGAGAAACGGCTTTGCATCTTGCTTCTGCTCACAGTCATCCAAAAATAGTCGAATTGCTTTTAACGGTAGGGGCAAATCCGTTTGTTGAAAATAATAATCGAATGAAACCAATCGATTTTGTTTTAGAAACTGATTTAATTTCTAAACAACTTCTGAAAACGGCCATGTTGAATCCAAAACCGCCAACAAATGTATCATCATTAAGTTTATTTCAAAACTCTTTTTACGGTGACTTACCGATGAAGATGTTGCAAACATCGGCGAATTTGTCAAATACAAATGCTTTCAAGCATTTGTCAATGAACGATAGCTCAAGAGTACATAGAGGCTTCAATCATAGTGTCGATTATTCTGTGAATTCCGGTAATTCAGCTATCGTAATGCACAAGTTAAAGAACGGAAACCTTATTGTGTCACCTCTTCCCTCTAATAAAATGTATACCAAAGAAAGAAATATTTTAGATAAAAGCTCTGAGAAATATAATGGTCATACAAACCATACTAAACACTTTTCAAGAAATTATAGACATCGAAGAAGTAGTATAGATAAATTCAGTAGTTTGTCTGATGCTACGTTCAATCCGATCAGTACTTCAGAGAAGCAGATAGCCAAAAATTATTCAAGTGATGAAAGTTTTAATTATGATAGACGAACGGGTAAACCTTACAAAAGACACCAAAGTTCTGGTGCAAGGCATTCAAAAAAATCTTCAAAAGCAAAATACAGACAACAATTTTATTCGAGTGATGAATACATTAGTGAAATCGATCAATATGAAAAACGAAAAAAGAGACATGCTAGGAATAACAAATATTCTAACGTATATAAAGATAACATGAACAAGCATGGCGTCAGGGTACATACAATACCTGGCAAACTAAGTACTGTTGAGGTTGAATATGACAAAGGTCCAGTAACTATTGAAATAGAAAAACAGGAACCAATACCAAGTGAAACTCATCACGCTAAAAATATGTTGGCTAAAAAAACTGATAAACCAAATGAATTCAATAAAATTAAAGCTAGCCGACATAGAAAGCCTTCCAGAGAACCAAAACTTGAAGAAAATACGAAAGATATTATATCAGATTGGTGTGAAACTATGAAATCTTACAACGAACTCAACAAAAAAGCAAATGATGATAGATATGATTCTGATGAGGTTTTCATGGGAAAAGAATATGAAGAGAGTAGTATAAATTCCTCTCCTGATACTTATTTACAAAATAAGAAACTAACTAAAAAAACAAATAAGAAAAAGAAAGAGTTGTCGAAGCAACACATCTATGACGAACAGATACAAATGGAAAAAATGCCTATTATTGATCCCGAACCTGAATACAAGAGTATAAAAGTTGAAACTGAAGATGATGATTCTTCAATCAGCAGTAGTACAAGTTTGGAAGAAGGAATTACTGACACCCAAAAAATTTTAAATGAATCGGCTTCTAAAAAGATTTCTGAAATAATGAATAATATAAAAACATTTTGGTCTGAAGATGAATTGAGTCATGCTCACGAAGATAAATTATCCCGTAAAAATTTTAACACTAAAAATAATAATCAAATAACTGTTAAATCAATGCAAAAGGAAACATCAGACTTTAGTAACAACTCAGTTTTATTTTCATCTAGTTTAATTGAAAAATGGAACGATAGCACAATCAGATTGAAAACAATAATGCCTGACACCGATTCAACAAATGATGGTTTGCGAAATACTTCTGAATTTAATAATTATGAAAACACTTATGAAGACAAAAAAATTAATGATTTGATTATTAGAGTTTCCGGAGAAGCCCCGAAAGCTTTTTCAAAAAAAGATATGTCTTCTGCTAGAAGTCTCTTTATGCAAGCTAAGCCGATAAGAATTGAAAGTAGCAGTGAAGCTTCAGACTCTGAATTATATATTTCAAAATCTAGTTTTCAAGAGTTTGATGTTGCTAGTTTGAAAAGAAGAACAGATTGGAGTAAACCATTGGTTCCGTATCAAAAAAGTGTACCTTCTACAAACAAAAAACGGTTTACAAAATACGAAATGATTTCAAGCTATGAAATTAATAAACCAGTTCATGGACCAAAACCTTATAAATCTTTTGGCAACATAAAAACAAAAACCGATGCTCTAGAAGAAGCTTTAAATGACACTAGTTCAGGTATCTTATTTTTTTTCTATTCATCTGTTTTCAAGCTATTTAAATCTTTTTTTAATTTGATGTTAAATTAGTAACTTTTTTTTACATAATTTACAGCATCGACAATCATCCCGGATCGATATAAAATCAAATTGGCCGTAGATGAAAAACAAACGGAATCTAGCGAAAATGATTCACCAACAACATCTAATCCAAATAATGATGGTAATGATTCGTCCATTCGTAGAGATCGGAAGAAAAATTTACGTGATAACTCACTAGAAGTTTATTCTGAAGAGCCTCACTTTAAACGGAAAAACATTGTTAAAGATTCTTTAGAAAACAGTAATTTTAATTCAGATGGTGATGAGATTAGTAGAAGTATTGTAAAGAAAAAGAAAAATAAATATAAAATGCCGATAAAAAAAAATTTCATTTTGCCGAAAGGTTTTTCACCTGAAGTGTGGGAGGAAGCATGTAATGATACTCCTTTAGCTTCTTCTGACACGTTCTTAGATGTTCCAACAGATGACTACTATAAGAAAGAAAACAGAGGTAGTTTTGATAACGTCAATTTAGATGGAAACACTGACACAAGTAAACTCGAATTAGATTTAGAAAGTTTAGGATTAGATTTATGCATTCCAGTAGCGCAGTCTCCCGACAGTTCATTCAATGAAAAAGAATTAAAAAAAAAAGAAACTAAACCTGCTATCAGAAAAAAGAAAAAAAGTAAAAAAACAAGCAATCATGTAGATGTTATTATAAAAGATACTATCGAAGAAACTAAAACTCAGTTGGACAGTACGATAATAAAGGTAAAACCGAAACTTCACCCCAAACAAACCAACTTTGATAATTTTAATTTAATTGGCATGCAGAATCAAAAAACTAAACCAAAACGTTCAGCTGAGAAGACCAAACCACCAATTCCTGATCCAACAATCTTAGAAGCTTCATCAAATTTTAAATCAAATCTAATATCTCGGGGAAAATCTAGATTTTATGCTTCTGAAAATGAAGCAGATGAGATAGTTGACTTAAATTTGATACCGTATATAAAGAAGGCCAAGCCCACTCTTCCAAAATATCCTAACAAGCCATGTCAAAGTATGTAATAGTTTTTTTACTCATTCATCAATTTCTCAATATAATTGGATACAATATGGATAAATAAAATGCTTTCATGAAATATCATATGAAATTAAAGTGAAACAATGAGCTTAGCAAGTTTTATTTCTTAACTTAGCTAAGGTCTAATTTTTTTAACATTTTTTATCATCCGGCCATTATTAGAATAAATTGTTTTTCTTACGACTTACGTTCCAGATGAACTCTTAACCTCTCGATCGATACTTATCTTGTCAAATTTTTAAAATGCCTTCCTACCTACTCATCATTTATTTTTTATTTTGAAACCATACGAATACACTTGTTCTGATTTTACTACTTGACAACTTTAAAAAATGTTTAAATTAAAAAATTTTTGTAGTCAGAATATTAATTTTGCTTATTAGTTGAACATTTCAAGTTAATTAAGAAATACTTATGATTTGAGTTACTGAACGCTGTAGAATGATTGAAAGTTTTGCAATACGAGACTAGACATTACGAAACTAAACATTCATTACGAAGATGATATTGATGATGAGAAAACGGGAGCAGATCTGAACTTTGAAAATTTGTTCGTTTTATATAACAATGCAGATTCAAAGAAAATTATTTATGACATTTGAACACATAGAAGTTTTATTTTAAAAGGTCACCATGTTTTCAAGACGTTTCAAAAAAAGAAAAAACGATATAATTAAAACGAGACGAAACGGATACAAAATGTTTATGTCTCGAAGCAAGGACGAACCTGTCGAAAACGTTTTTGTTGTTTTGAGACGTTACGGTTTTGACAGGGGCCTAATTTACAATGTTTTTTGTTAGTGGCGATGCCTGATATAAATTTTACTCAATTACTTTATCGTTCAGCCATGTAAGTGGAATATTTTTCATCAACTCCACTCGCCAAGTAGAACATGTGACCTTCCAAATATTTTTGCATTACAATAAAATTTTAATTTGGAAAAATTATCGCTATATGAAAATTTACTTCTGCCAAAGGGACATGATTAAATTTAAAGCTATTTTAAAAGATTTTTGTTTTTATGGGTAAACTACTATACAGCTTAATTAATATGGCTGTCATTATCATGTGATCCTTCTTACTTACAATGGACCACTGGTTTAAAATAATTTAACAATTAATTATAATTTGAATTCTGTTTTAAATATTAAAGTTGTCTCAACATTTAAAAAATTGAAGAACATTTTTTTTCTGAACTATAATTATTTTTTATGGACAATCCACTAAATTTCTTTTTCAACCCGTTTCTATTATTTTATTTAATTTTATATTAAAATTTTGCAAGATGGCCAGCCATGTTTGTTATTTGTTAAATAAGTTATTTGGTAACTTGAGCATAGTCATTCTATCTTCTTAATTTTGTTTGCAAACAAATTAATATCGTCATATCGGATTGTAAATTTGAAAAAAAAGCATTTATTTTTATCGTTTGATATAACCTTTAATATTTGACAACAGATTACTCACATTTAAATGCACAGTGAAATGTCGTAATGTTAAAGTGTCGATCCCACGTTGCAATGATCTGGTTTGAATGCAATTTATAAGTTAACGCGTATCTTCGTACGTTCTTTGTTGTAACTGGCACCTAAATAATGTAAAAAGTACTGCGATTTCATATTTGGCTAAATTGTATTTGTGAATTTAACTATTTTTCACTTATTTTAGCCCATGGGACAGAAGATTTTCAAAAGAGACCTTACAAAACTCGGTATGTGCACAGTGAAGCTGAAATTTCTGACTTTGAGCCTCCTGAATTACCTAGTCCAGGTACATCTTTCAAGCAGGCAGCTTTAAAATCAATGAACACTGCAACAAAAACGAACCACTATAAAAGCTTTTTGTTGAGACAACCTGGACATCACGACAAAAATTTTAATTATCTTCTCAAACTTTACAAACCTCGTCATAAAAGAAGATGTAGAACAAGACATTTATTTCCGTCAGCTGGCAGATATGGAGAGTATGAAATGAGGAGAGTTTTGAGTAATAGAAGTTTAACTGAATCTGAAAGTGAAATTGAAAATATGTCATTTATAAGTGATGATCAGAATGATTATGATTCGTTCCACGGATCAACCAATTCTTTGGATCGGTCAGCAGCCAAAATTGAAAACCCAATTTACAAAAGTTTAATGAAATACAAAAAGTTAAAAATGATGGGAAGAGATCCAAATAAATTGAACAGCAATCCATTCAACTTTCCAGAGCCACGCATATTTAGTTTGGAGAAATATGATGATATTGCAAAAATTTGGTTGGAGCAAGTTGATAAAAAAACAGTTAAAAAATCTGATACAATGTATTTATCAGTTCTACCGGACGGAAAAGATTTACCGATTTCATTGCGTCCGAGCAAGAGCTACACACCCGAAAGTGATTTCAGCTACAACATAAGACCGCAATGGGTCATGGCAAGAAGCAGAATCAATATAAAGAAACAACTGTTTGACCAATTTTCTGAATCTGCGTTCGATCATAATGTTAGTACAAATTTTGGCAAGCATCTAGTGCTGTTCTTTAAAGTTGGTTACAATTGGTTGGAACTCGCTTGGATTTTATTTGGTGATTTGTTGAAAGAGTCACAAATTGTCCGACTAATAAAAGATGTTCAACTAAAACACCCTAATAACTTAACTAGCCAGGTGAATGATTTTGCAAAATTTTTAATTGGTTAGATTTATTTTCACTTAACTTTATTGTTAAAAATGGTGTATTTGCACCGAAGAGGCTTTTTATCCAAACTCAAAATGCGCGTCAATACTCTACTCTGGCCATTCAGTTAAGCAGGAACGACACAAAACAAGGTCACTGCAATTGATTTGGTTAAACGTTAGAGCTAGACGTAACACTTCTAAATACAGAGAATTAAAATAGTGCTTATGTGTTTATGTACATGCTAAATCTTTTTTAATTTGAACTGCATAAATCTACTTAACAGTTCAAATAATTTTTAAGATGTTAATCCTCAAATTTCAATTTTAGTCTATCATATTTGTTTGTTATTTTAATATAATGTATATGAATTGTTAAACATTCTCTACATATCGTATGACCTAGGGTTATGGTGAACGTAGTTCGTATGAAAATCAAAGCCATGTTAATCTTCTTTTATATCTTGAACCGTATATTAACTTTTTTTATACTTATAATATTTTTATAACTTTCATATACTATTATATCACATTAAACACCTTTTAAACACATCTACTGCCGCTTTTCACATGTCTTTTTCCTTTAATTTCTGACCAGCTTCTTTAACTTTTACTGAAGATTTGTGACATTGTTAAATACATTTTATTGGTATCCTGAAAAGTTTTTTATAATATTTGTATTTAGTTCGTTTTAATATTAAATTATTTTAAGAAATTTAATTTTTAATCGTTTCACGTTGTTTAAGGTTACTGATTTAATGCAAAGATGGTGGCATACGAAAGGGGACGGAGCAACTATTCAAGAACTGCAAAAAGCCTTAGATTTATTACAGATATTCTACATAGAAGAAGAATTAAACGACAATGAACAACCAGAAAATTCACATTTCAAAGTGACTGAAGACATTTTAGACGTTGGCGTGGTTACGACAAAAAATCCAAATGTCAGTCGTATGTCAGAAGAGTATAATACGAAATCTCTAAACAATAGTTTTATTAACTCATCTAGAGAAACTAAATTCGTTGATGATCTATCGCCTGAAAAAGTTTTGAAAAAAAATCAATTTAACTCTAATGGCATGAACGAACTTTTAACCTCCGTAAATAAACTTTCAAGAAGGAACCCCCATGATGAATCATCAGATGCATCAAATGTCGTGGCATTTGGCAAGGAGGAAAATAAAAAGGATACGCTTGACGTTTCCTCCACTCTTACAAAGAAGACCACGTTGAAAGACAGAAAAAAATCGCCTGTTGGTATTTACATTAATTTGAAAATTTTAACTAAATTGTAAGTTGGTTTTCATTTTCTCTTTAATTGAAAAACTTTAGTCCTTGAAGTATTATTTTCAAAGCTAGTATCAGATACTATGAAATAATTTTTGCTTTAATAAAAATGTTACATGTTACCGTTACTATATGATTTATCTTTAATATATTTAGATTGTACATAAACAATGTAAAAAATACTGAAAAAATTAGGAATTTTAGCAATTATTATGTGAAGACAAAAAACCTGATTTATTTAATTTTATTTCAAATAAAATGGCAGTTCAATCACGAAACCAATCTGTAAAAGAACGAAGATGAAAAAACTGCAAGTATAATCTTCCGTTTTCAGGTCGAAGTTAATTTATGGAAATCCGTTTTATGAGTAAATTTTAAATAATTTGACAGGGTTGCATCTCTTATTTGTTTCTATCATTTAAAATATTCCATAGATGGAATTGATAATCCATTTTGGTTGCTTGTTTATGTTGTCAGATTTGTAAATGTTCGAAAAATTGAACAACTACGCACGCGTAACAAAGGCAAAACGAAGTTACAGGCTAACAACCTGCGAACTATTTCATCATGTGCTGAATTTTTGTTACTAAACAATTAATTATTTTAAAAAATCTATTTCGATATTTTTCGACATTTTGTATTTGACAATTTTCAAATAACTAGATAACTTGTGACAGTAGTTCAGTTAAGGTGTGTTGAAATGGTTGTCATAAACTGTTTTTTATTTTTTTAATTTTAATCCTTATTAATGATTTGAATAAAAAAAAAATGAAGGTGAATGAGGTGGTTAGAGATATTTTAATTTTGAAGTGGGTAGAGCCATAAGATTCTGCATTTTTGAGGTACCCTCAACTAAGATCTCTCTCTTGACTGAGTTTAAGGAATCCTGAAAAAATAAATATCAAAGGACGTGAATCAGCGGTAACAAGTGGCCAATGCTCTTTTAGTTGACAAATTTAGTTGAAGTTAGTTAATTGGAATTATTTTAATAGAAATTGAAATATACTGCCTACCGGGACGTTGAAATGAAAGCGTTTGCGTCATCATATTGTATTTTACCTACTGTGCGTATTGTTATCTCAAGATTCCTTTTTTGCAACAGTTATAACAGATGTGTGACGTCCATAACGCTCATGTTTTCAGTAAAGGTTGGTAATGAAAAGAATATGATAATAGGACAATATCAGTACAAAATACCATGGGTGAAGGTTATTCTACACTACGGTCACATATTTTTTGAAGCTGATCTCAATACTAACCCTAGTAATCGTATATAATTGTGTATATATGAATGTATACGACGCAAAGTTAAAATACTCTTGTTTATTTCGTTTCCGTTAAAATTGGAGCCAGTATTTTAGGTTTGAATATATATATATATATATATATATATATATATATATATATATATATATATTATTACTTCCAATTTAACTTTTCGATTTTTCTAACTGTTGATCGTAAATCATTTTCAAGTTTCTTTAGTTCAGAATCAAAATTTTTGTTTGTTTTATGCATGATAGAACAGAAAAGCTTTTTTCGGTATTTCTATACCATCTTCGGTGTTCAAATTGATATGTTGTGATATATATATATATATATATATATATATATATATACATACATATATATGTATATTTTTTTGGAATAGACTGCCAAATGACGTCTAAAGACATACTTGTATAAATCATTGCTTTGAATTACGTTGTTTTTTTTTTATTTTATGAACATGGAGTGCTGATGAAAATTTTTAATTTTAATTAGCGCTATATAAATTTTAACATAAATAATAATAATAATGCAATTATTGATGAAAATCACAGCATGTTATTTTATCAATAATTGCATTTCTGACAATCTTAATCCAATATTAGGTAATTAACGCTGAAAAAGCTGTAATTTTCGTCAATAATTGCATTTCTGACATTCTTAATCCTATTTCTGTTTAATGTTTCAACAAAATCTTATATATATATATATATATATATATATATATATATATATATATATATATATATATATTATTATAAGAAAACTTGTATAGCGACTTTTATAGAACTACTCAGAGTCGCTATCCAACATAACCAAAAAAAAATTTTTGTCCATTTAAGTGATCATACAAAAACAAAAATCTTTCGAAAATAAACATAAGTATACATTGTAAAAAGAACTAAAACAAAACAGATAAATCCTTTAAATTCATGCTGCACAGATGCACACTCTCGACCATACCCAATCACTCAAAGTAATGTAACAGCCATATAAGAACCAAACAGCAACCACTTTAAACCAAATCATAGATACATTCATCCACACTTTATCCACATCTATCACACACAATTACGCTCAGAAGATGCACGATAACATATAATTCAGAACAACCAACACATAAATACCCAACCACCAGCACAATAATTATTATATATATATATATATATATATATATATATATATATATATTTACAATATTCTATAAATTATATCGAATGTTTGGCGTTAATATGTTTGTAGTTCGTTTTTTCAATACAAACTACAAACATATTAACGCCAAACATTCGGTAGAATTTATAGAATATTGTAAAAATTATGGTATATTATATTATTACCAACATATATATATATATATATATATAAACACTTTATATAATAACATTTGCATTTTTAATTCCGCATTTATTAACATAACATAGCATAATAGTTCAATAAAAGGCGCGAACTAAAGTTCCTATGCCCCCAACAAAATCATAATCAAAATATAACCAACTCTAAATAACAGAAAATAATATTATCGAAATAAAACAACTAGTCTGAAATAAACCACAATAGTATTAACCCAACTGAAAAAGATAAAGAACGAGAAAAAAAATATATATGTATACATATCAATCAAGCTTACAGTTAAATTTACACGGCATATCCTTCAAAGCATTGTCAAGTTTCTTTATAAAATCATCAACATTGCATGCATTCACCACATCCTCTCCTAGACCGTTCCAAATGTCAACCACCCACTCGATTACAAAAAGAAAATTTGCGCAAATTTCTCCTAAACTTTTGCGTTGTAAGCTTGAATTGATGACCCCTTGTTCTGTTATCTTTTGCCATTATCAAAGTAAGATAACACGACCCTTCAAGATCTCAGGTCATCCTGAATACCAATATAAGGTCACCTCTTAGACGACGGAATTTTAGAGTTGGAAGATCCAGGAATCTCAAGCGGTCCTCATAGCTCAAGCCACGACGCTCCTTCACCAATTTTGTTGCTCGCTTCTGCACGCGTTCCACATCCTCACTCACCTTCTTAGTCCACGGTGCCCACTAGTTGGCTGCGTACTCGATCCTTGATCTGACAATTGATTTGTCTATTAACAAAAAAGAAAATGAAGATAAATGACCGAAATTAAAATGACGCGAAATTAAACCTAAATAACTATTACATTTATTTATACTATTATAAATATGTTTGTGAAATGTCAAGTTCCTATCAAAAATTACACCCAAGTTATTTACTTTATCACAATAATTTAAATAACTTCCATCTATATGATATAAATTGTTTTTTAAATCATTTTCATTCCCACTCCCATATCTAAAAACCACACATTTTTGAATATTTAACTTCAATTGCCATTCATGGTACCATTCAAAAAGACCATTCAAACACAACTGAACAATCATTCTATCATCCTCGGAACAAATACTCTTAAAAAACTTGGCATCATCAGCATACAAATAAACACCCACACCTGCTCTATCTGCAAAAACATCAAATAAATCGTTGACATAAATAACAAACAAAATTGGTCCCAACCCCACTAGTAACACCAAAGTTATCTGACGTAGAACCATTGACTTTAACCACAAATGATCTATTTTTCAAATAATCAGCGATCCAATTAATATCCAAATCATTCACTCTGTAAGACTTTAATTTAAGAATAAGCTTATCATGTAGAACTTTATCAACAGCCTTCTCAAAGTCAGTATATATAACATCCACTTCTCCACCCCCCATCAACTATCAAACTCCATTCATCCAACATCTTTAGCAACAACAAAACAGCAGATTTTCCAGGCATAAATTCAAATTGTCCACATTTAAATAAATTATTTTCTTCAAAATGATTCATGAACCGATCTTTAATTACTGACTCCAAGACCTTACAACACAAACAACATAAGGAAACTGGTCTTTAATTCTCCACACTACATGCATCACCCTTTTTATAAACAGGCACAACAATACTGTGCCTCCATGCATCCGGAATTGTGTGCAAACCCAAAGAAATATTAAATAAGTCACATAAATAATCCGCAATCACACTACTACACTCAACCGAAACC
This sequence comes from Helobdella robusta, assembly GCF_000326865.2. Lineage (NCBI taxonomy): Eukaryota > Metazoa > Annelida > Clitellata > Rhynchobdellida > Glossiphoniidae > Helobdella > Helobdella robusta. Next base: position 3,411,902 of record NW_008704083.1, read on the forward strand.
TAGAAGAAATATTATCAGGCCCAGCTGATTTATTTATATCTAGTTTCTTTAACTTTAACATTATATCGTTGACATTAATGGGCTCCCACGACATTTCACAAACACACCTAGTACCACAAACCATTGCAAAATTATTCCCAGCAGGCATACTAAACACACTGCTAAAATAAACTCCAAATATATTAGCCTTTTCTGTATTGTTACTTATGTTTACTTTATTACCCAAACTATCAACCCTAGATAAAATATTAATATTACCCTTTGATTTTCTTTTTACATTTATAAAATGCCAAAAAGCCTTTGGATTAATCTTAATGTTTTTAGCTAGATTCAATATATAATTATTTTTAACTATCAATCAATATATCAATCAATCAATCTTCGTTTTGCGTCCAGAGACACGGTTTCCCGAGGTAGGACGTTGTTTTTTTTGCAATCAACTTTTTGCGCCAAATTAGACGATTAGTTGTATCCATTTCATTTAAATTTAGAGCTTTCACGTCTTGCTCGATTGTTTGCGACCAGGACTTCTTTGGACGGCCTTTGGGACGTGTGCCAGGTACTTCAACATCTGCAAGAGAAGTTATGGCACTTTGTTTGACATGACCAAACCACCGCAGACGGTGTTGCCGGCATTCGTCCTTTATATCATCTAAACCAGCACGACGCAGGATTTCGGTAGATTTGATGTGGTCTTTCAGACTAATTCGTTGCATCCATCGGAGCATTTTCATGTCGGTTCGTTGAAGTTGTTGTTCCAGTTTGGCTGTCATTGGCCATGTTTCTGCACCATATAACAACACCAGATGTATCACAGATTTATAAAGTCTTGATCGTAGTGGTAGTGGGATGTCACGCCGCATCAATATAGAGGCAAGGAGATGCCATTTATTCCAGGCTGCACGTATGCGTGCTCGAACGGCAGCTTCAGCTGTTCCAGTACAATCCAGAACATCCCCTAGATATTGAAACGATGTGACTTTCTCTATTATAATGGCTTCAAAAACAGTGCTATTTCGAATTTGTTGTTGTGGATTGATGCAAGCAGGACAAACAAACAAACAAACAAATTTTTAACTAAGTTAACATATTTTCTAACCTTTATTAAACTCATTTAACAAAAAAACTGATTTAGATTTTACAAGTTTCTTCCATAATTTACACTTATAATTTATTAATGCTACCAAATTCACAGAAAAATTTATCTTATGCCGTTTATGATTAACATCAAGATACATATACATCAGTTGCCTCTGACAAATTATACGAAAAATGATTCCACATTATATTTATTATATCAGAGCCATTAACATTGTTCACATCATCAAAATTCTTACCCAAAACATTAATAAGAAAATTGCGCATTGAGTTATAATCATCTTTTTTAAAATTATACTTACTAATAGTACTATGCCTTAAATTATGCCACTTATACCTACATGTGAAACTCAAAACAGAATGATCGCTTTTCCAAATTGGTGCATTATACTCCAAATTCTTAATTAGATCAATATCTTGAACTAGCTACAAGTCAAGTTTATTAGATCTCTGGTTACAACGATGCCTTGTTGGAAATTTAACAAATCATTACACAATTTATAAATTTACTTTCCAAAGATTTTGAACCATGATTTGTTGACACCAATTCCCAATCAATCCCTAGAATAAAATCACCAATTATTATTTTAAAACATTTAATTTGAACAAATTCTATTAATAATTTCAAAAGGTTAGCATTATTAGTAGCAATGGAGCTAGGACTCCTTTATATAATTAATATACAAAAATCAACATTTTGACCCAAAAGCTTAATACATAAAAATTCATTCAACCTAGTTCTAAGAGAAACTTTACAAGAATTTACATTAGTCCTAACATAACCACAAACTCCTCTACAGCCCTTAACCATAAAGTTTTCAGTGAAAAGGTTATAATTTTCAATATTTAATTCAGAAATAAAATATTTTTTTTTATATTTTTAGGATTTGTCTCAGTAAACAACATAACATCATAATTATAAGTTTTGGCCAAAATCTTTATCTCCTCAAATTTGTTAAATAATGATTCAATATTAGAATACGAATACAAAACATTTATTGTAGAATTTGTATTTTTTCTGCAATCTCACGACCATCATACTCCCCGGCAGTCCTCTTACTCTGTAAATGTAGCCCCCCTTCTTTAAATTTTTTTTTGTTTACCCTCAGCAACTAATTGTTTAACTTGCTCTCTCTGACTTTTGGTCAAGTCATGTCCAATTCCAACTCCCTTAAATTTAACCTGTATCGTACTCAGTTTTCTCAAATTTTCCATTATCATATTTTAAACTCTCCTTTCCTTGAAGATCACCAATATTGGTCTTGGCAAAGAACCCTTTTTACCCAGTCTGTAAAATCTTTCAACCTTTGAAAAATTAAATGAACTCCCATATAAATGAGAAAAATCTCACCAATTCTAATTCTGTCTGAAGACGCTAATGCAGCTGGATCTTTACCTATTTCATCTAACCTAAATATGTTCAAATTGTTAGCCCGATTTTTAGACAAACAATTGTTAGACAAACAATTAAAACATATTGAAATAATATATATGTATATTATATATGTTTCAATATATTTATGACTTTCCATAGTTTTCAGACAATCTTATATTAATGCTAACTTGACTAACTTGCACGTGTATGCTTTTTGTCGACTAACGTGTCTTCTAATGTTTCAATTAACGTTTCTTTAATAAACAATTATATTAAAAACAAACAAAGAAGTTTTTTATTTTAAACAGGTTATGAGCCCAGAACGCTTAATAAATTGTTTAGAGAAAAAGTTATTTTGAAAAAAAAAGAGATTGCAATTCGTGACTAAAAGGACTTTTCCAACTATCGTTGAAGCAAGAACATCAATTTTTTTTTCTTCAAAATGGACTCAAAGCTTCAAATAAAACAGTTAAGTTGCGCAGCCGATTGGCCCATTTGGAAACGTCGTTTTCGAGATTTCATGGACTACCATGAGGGCGCACTTGATGTGATTGATAGGAAGTTGTCGAAACCAGAATTACTAGAAAATCAAACAGAGCAACAGACAAAAGATTTTAAAAATAAATCAGATCTGTTTAGAAAGGCAAACAGTTATGCCAAATCAGTAATTGAGAATGCAGTCACAGAAGATACATACCAAAAGATAATGGACAAGAACACAGCGTTTGAAGTTTGGGAAGAATTAAAAAGAAATTTTGAAGCGTCAACTAAGGACCAACTGTTCCAAGTTTGTAGCAATTTTTTCGATTTCAATTGGATAGCGGCTGTAGATGTATCCGGCCAAATTGCAAGATTGAAGACTTTATGGAACGAATTAAACAGTGGGCTTCAGGCATCGGGAGAAAATAAACTACCAGAGCTGCTATTAGTATGCAAAGCGATGCAGATTCTCCCAAATAGTTTCCAAAACTTTAAATCAAGTTGGCTAGTGCTAGGTGAAGAAAAGCAGTCGATAGATGATTTAATCACTCATCTCTGTGCTTTCGAAAGAGAGATGAAGACTTTCGACACAATCGATAAATCATCAAGGCAGAACGCCTTAGTTGTAAATGTTGAAAAGCCAAGTTTCAACAAATCAAGAGATTTCACTAAAAGGACAAAACCAGTTGGTAACTGCAACTATTGCCATAAACCTGGACACTGGGTTAAGCAATGTAGAAAGTGGGTCAGTGATGGAAGACCTTCTAAAAATTCCAAAAATGTTTCAGCGACACCAAGAAAAGCATATGATGAAACATCAAATGTAGTTTTGTGCACGTCAGCCAGTAATCAAACACTGAGAGACAACACTAAGTGGTATATTGACAATGGAGCAACAAAGCACCTAACGAACAATCCAGATAATTTTGTTACTTTTGAAAAGTTTGTCGCACCATGTTCTGTTCAAGCTGCAGGAAAAGAAGTTCTTGCTGCTGTGGGTAGAGGCGAAATAAATATGCTGTCAACAGTAAATAACAAACAACAGTATATAAAACTCTCAGATGTCTGGTATGTTCCAAATATAGGTAGAAACCTGTTTTCCATATTAGCCGCACAAGATAAAATTTTAAAAAATAGCAAGTTTGAATCATATGCAACCAAATGTCAACTCAGTATAAAGAACCGAGTGGTAGTACAAGGGACAAGACGAGTAGATGGTTCCTTGTATGAGGCAAACTTGATTTCATTAACTCCAGATACACCGGCTGAAGTGAATATAGTCAGTAAAAATTCAATAGTGCAAGCTCTACCATGAACGTTTTGGTCATCAAGATAAACGTCACATAAAGAATGTTATAGAAAAGGAGTTAAACATTAAAGTTTATCTTGACAAGGATTTGTGTGAACCATGTCTCTATGGTAAAGCACATCGGTTAAAATTTGGCAAGAGAAATGCAACCAATAAACCAGGTGAACTACTATCAGCAGATGTTTGTGGTCCTTTCACTACAGAATCATTTAATAGTAAACGATATTTTGTTGTTTTCAAAGATCATTACAGCAAAATGAGGTTCATTTCTTTTCTTAAACACAAAAATGAAGTGAAACAGGCACTACAAAATATTTTGTCTCAAGCAGCGACTCAAGGTCATAAAGTAAAAGAATTTTTGAGTGACAATGGAGGTGAGTTTGACAACGAAGAAGTTCGAAACATCCTGCGCAGCCATGGAATCACGCAAAGATTAACAGCACCATATACACCTCAACAAAATGGTGGTAGTGAACGTGAAAACAGAACAATAGTAGAAATGGCACTCACATTGAAGTACTCAAATCCAGATTTTGAATTTCCAGTTGCTATGTGGGCTGAGTTATGTTCAGCTGCAGTATATTTACTTAATCGAACAGGCAAGTCGTCGATTGAAGATAAAAGCCCATTTGAAATTTAGACAGGTAAAAAGCCGAGAATTAACCATTTGAGAATAATTGGCTCTACATGTTTTGTTCACATACCTGATCAAAAACGTCAAAAAATGGATAAGAAAGCCATAAAAGGTTACCTTGTTGGTTACGATGGTGACGAACGCTATCGTATATGGCTCAAAAATCAATATAAAATGATATTCTCAAGAGATGTAGTTTTCCAAGAAAAACCTATGAAATGTACAACATTTGAACATCAGACTCAAAAAGATTTTACAACAGATCCTCAAATCAGAAAATGACTCGAGTAGTAGAAATGATGATTCAAAAGAAGAAATTACAGATGACACTGAGAAGATTATAGATAATTCAGTTAAAGTTCAACTCAGAGATAGGTCAAGCTTACAGAAACCTAAGAAGTTAGATGATTATGTGATGCAGGCTGAGACATATTTATTAGATGTACATGAACCAGATACATACGAAGAAGCCATTCAAAGCAGAGTCCGACTGAAACTCCTGTGTGGACATATGGGACTAATGTCATAAAATGTTTTGAAACAAGGGAAAGTATTGAAATAATATATATGTATATTATATATGTTTCAATATATTTATGACTTTCAATAGTTTTCAGACAATCTTATATTATTGCTAACTTGACTAACTTGCACGTGTATGCTTTTCGCTTTTTGTCGACTAACGTGTAACATTTTTTTTCTCACGCTGGGTTTTCTAATATTTCAATTAACGTTTCTTTAATAAACAATTATATTAAAAACAAACAAAGAAGTTTTTTATTTTAAACAAAACACACAAACAGAAAAAAGTGTACAACACCATCGACAAAAATGACCGCCATGTATCCAGCAACCGTGAAAGGTTGCAGTACTAAACTCTCGATGCCTCCAGTCAGTGCACCTATGTTAGTGCCTTAATTAACAGTAAATGTTAAACAAAATTAACCGTGTATAGTCCCTCACAAAAACAACAATGAAACACGAAACCTCTAGAAAATTTTTAAAATTATTATATAACTTAAACGGAGAAAATTTATTAGAAATTTAGAAAATCGAAATTCCACTATCGCTCACCATTTTCATCATTTAATCATTTTTTTTCCCACGCTGGGTTTCAACAATTTTGTGATGATAACGGTTAAGATCGAGCTGATGTGATTGATTGACCATTGTTAGTATACTACTTTGGTTTTCGGTTGCATCTATATTTCATTTGTGCACGTTTCAGCAGCAGCTAAAGTTATTCTTTCCTCGAAACTTTAAAATTAAAGGGTGATCTTTCACCATTTTTACTCTGCATGAGACCCTTTTAATTATTAGTTTTGACTGTGTCGTTTACAATTATTGTTGCTGCTGCTATGTTATTAAATATGCTGATCATTACTCTAAGATCTTCGTTGATGTTGACGATGCATGATTAACTTCTTCCCGCTGGTCACATTTCATCCGCTTCTGTGTTGAGTTCTAGCATTTTTTATCTACAAACATCCATTTGAATTTTTAAACATGACTCCAGCTTTTTGATCTTTTTGGTGTTATGTTCAATATCATATTGTTATCCTTCATTCCAATTCTAATTTTTTATTTTAATTTTTTGCGTTACTATGTGAGATAAGGACAGGTTTATATTTCTGTTTCTAGTTTCAACTAAATCTTAGATGAATAACTCTCTAAAAGACTGCAACACTAATGAATCTGTAATAACCAATCTGACAATATCTGAAATTTAGTTTGCACACTAAAAACTAAATATTTATAAGAAAAATCACGAACGGATAACTCTGTTAAATATCAAACCGCCATGTTATTCTTTTAATCGGAAAACTGGTTTTCTATATTTTTTGGTTTAATTTGCACTTTAATTTTCAATTCTTTTTCTCAAAAAATTATATTTATTTTTTGTTTGGTTAAAAATGTACACATATATTCATTGTCTTGATTTTATTCTTGAAACGAATCTTGAATCAATGAACACCGTCAAATTTTGTAATCCACCACAAGTTGAATAAACACAAATCATTCAATAAAATGTACGTGCTGAGAGACTTGTAAGTATCACAAAATTCTTTAAACCACACAAACATACACACGCGCGCGCACACGCACATATATATGCATGTGTATGTATATATATAGACACAAGATCATCATATATATATATATATATATATATATATATCTATATATATATATATATATATATATATCTAACAAAAAACCTAATGAAATATCGCAAAATGAAAACATGCATTATGCAAAATGAAATTAGAGTTGCTGGTGAATATGTTTATAAAAATATAAATGTAATTAATACAGAATTGTTTTGACAAAATCATTTTTAGAGTAACTCGTACATATGAATTAGATCAAATAAAATAAAAATTGTAAAAAAAACGTTGATACAAGATTAACCCGCATGTGTATATATCCTTAAACGTGACCAGACCATGAAAAATGTAACTCAGAATAAAAAAATACAATAAAATATGCTAGAAACAAATTGACCACTTCCAACCAGCAAGCACCTACACTCGTCGCTAAAAACGACGATGAAAATGTGATTATACCTAGACCATAATCATGAAAATAAATGTTGAGTGACCATTTTACTATCATGTTTCCTATCAGCATTTTTGAAACGTTAATCAAATTAACTTTTGAATTCATTAACATTGATGACAAATATATTTTGTAAATGCAATCGCACAAAGAAAAAATAAACCAGCCTAGTGAACAGTGAGCTAGGTTGACTAGAATGAAAATTTTTTATTCTAAAAAACTTAATACACGTAATAAAATATAAAGAAAATGGAAGTGGATGTTTTTAAATATTTTAAAAGAAGACAAAAAATTCCATATTTTCATGAAATACTGTAGTTTTTTTTAATACTACTATTATTATCATTATTATTATTAATATTATTTATGCAATTATTATCTTCATATCAATGAATGTCGTCATCAAGTATTCAACCGAAGCAACAGTTATTATTGACGCCCTGTACGCATACACACAAACACACACACACACACACACACACACACACACACACACATATATATATATATATATATATATATATGAAAATTGTATTGTGAAATAAATGAATTTATTTGTTTATTGGAAGAATTTAGCTTAGAGACATGTTATGAAGGTAAATATGATTTCAACTCTAAAAATACGTTGGCGAAAAATGTTGGATCTCTATTTATTTTCAACATGTCGGAACTTCTAGTATTAATTATTCGAAGACACCTATCCCAAAAATGTTGACTAGCCTCGTGGTTGACGAGGAAAGGTTTGGATGGGTAGCTTATTTCGTTGCCCATGTACGTGTAAGCGAGGTAAAAACAAGTCAGGACCAATGCCTGCAGATTGTTGACGTCGATGATTTCGTCCATGAGTGGTGTTTCAAGTTCTGAACTGACGAGAAAGTATATGAAAATGATATTAGCCGGATTGATAAAGGCAACATCTTGCCATCCCTGGGATAGAAGTGACCGATCGACGTATTTCAACCACGATAAAGTTTTTGACGAATCAAATTCTTTCAAGTGAGAACAGCGTTTCTTGAAAAACCCCCCTAAACAAAGAAGTAATTCCGGCGTTGTTGCGTGCATGATACGTTTTCTAGAATAAATGTTAGTAGTTATATTGAGAGAATTTTCGTTCTGATAAAAAACGGAAACATAAATCGGACTGGTTTTCATTTGACTTGCAATTACATTTCTAATATTGTTCTTAAGAACATTCTTGCCGAAAAAGCTATTTTTGCGTAATCCATTATGTGTTTGACCATCATATTCAAAAATGTTGTTGTTAATTACGCGTTCCAAAAAATTGTCATCGGCATTGTAGCAGTTTTCAAGTTTGGTTGTTTTAGATTTGTCAGATAGGAAAGCCTGGTTTTCAAACGACGTCTCCAGTAGCGAAAATTTTGATATTAAATTCAAGCAATCTTGCCAACCAACGACTTCTTGCTGTTTCAAATTTTTTTTGTCGGCATTTAATATTAGTTTTTCTTTGTAACAATTGTTATATACACAATCACACGAATCATTAATAATGCACGGCTTGTAACTGTTGTCAGCTGGTGGTTTTGACAAAGTTTTATCCAATTTTTTTCCCGGTGTCAGAATAATGTAGTTGTTGTTTTCGAAATCACTCGGTCCCACGTTGTTGCTATTTTTTTTATTCTGGATAAAACAAACCGGTTTGAGTTGCTTCAATTTAAGATGTTTAAAATCAATTGTTTGATTCAGTGATTTTGATGAAGTTCCGTTTTTCATATTATGGAAGACATTTAAAAACGATAAAGAAGAAGACGATTTTGTTTTCAAATTTCTGTTATTGTTGATGTTTTTATTATCAATATCATCAAATTTGACATACGACAAACTTTCCGACACCCCGTTTCTTCTATACGAAATCGGAAAATAATCATTTTCACGTACCTTATGATGGTAAGATGTTGACGCTCCCATTTCAGTAAATTTTAGAAAAATTGTGTTGAAAATTCATTACGATATTCCAATTTATTACTGTTTTAAAACGAAATAACCACTGGATAGCGCTTCTTATGTTTCCTAGTACAAGCAGACACAAAAACAACGCTAGCTTATTGATTTTCAGACTGCTTAATGTATGCACATAAATTTGAATCGTATTTTGCGATCATTTTGCTAATTTTCTTTTTTCAATTTAAATAATTTCATTAACTCATGAAACTTGAAAAACACATTTTTTTTATAAATTTGTTTCGGTATATTATTGATAAATCAATTAAAATTGAAATTTCAATTAAACAACTTTTGACAGGTTGAAGCATGCGTTTAATATGGTTTTTAAAAATTTCTATAAATTATAACTTGTAATTTAAAAAAACATAACCACATCAGTATTTATAAAAATTAACTTTGAAACCACAAACGTGACCGCGGTAGCCTTAGCGAGGCGAGACCGAGGCATTACTTCATGAGGGCACGTTTTCATGTATTCAATTATGTTTAAAAAATACTATATTTAAAACTTCAATGGTGATTTCTGAAGGCAATTAATAAATTAGATGAAGTAGAAACGATTAAAACGAACATATTTATTTAGCCTATTCACTAAGCGCGCGTATAATAAATCATTTCAAATCGAGTTTGAAAACTTAATGTACAAGTTGTACAGATATAATAAATAGGCAAATTTGAAAAAGACGGAGACGGGAGTCGGAAATTGTTTACCCGGAATCGAAGTCGGAATTTTTTGAGGAGCCGGAGTCTGAGTCGGCATCAGATATTTTTTATCTACTCTGGTATTCAGCGGCGGATCAAGGTGGAGCTTGGAGGCCAGCGCCCCCAACGTTGTGAGTAGTATTTGCATTAAAAGTCAGTATAAGTCATTGTTTAAACTGTTGTTTTTGTTTCAAAAACCTTCTCTTTTTACTTTAGCCATGTGCTTCTTGTATATAAGTCGAGTACTATACGAGGCGTGTAACCAATTTCCAGCCCCACCATCCATAGTCTATAAAACTACACCAGACAGGTCTAAAAAAGCTTTATGTCAAAGGTATTATAAGTATATGTCAGAGACTCAACCTATAATCATTCACACAACTAGTTTTTTTTATTTATCGATCACCTCACTCACTAAGTCATCATCTAGTCTATTAATTTGCGTTTTTATGCCATTACTTCATTTTATTGTCAATTTATTTTTCTTTTATTTATTTTATTATTATTATTTATTTTATTTTTCATGTTTAAACATTTTTCTTTCTCCGTTTTTTTATTTATTTATTTACCTATTTGTTTAATTTTGTACTACTGCTTTGCATGCTGTAACAGTTTCCTCGCCTGTCAGATCCTGATTTTTAAAGAATAATAAAAAAAACCTCGACCCCTCTCCTCACTCTAGCCATGCCATTAATACTGGTCTTTTTGTTTTTTGTTTGCGTTTTACCTTGAGCTCAAACAAAATATTTGATTTGAAAAGAAATGACATAAAGATATTGAGTAAATACGCAAAATTGTAAAGCCGAAATGGTGTAAAAGGAAAAAAAATGTATGTGAAAGGTGTAAAACTTTTTCGAATAATTTATAATCGAATTCAAGTTTAGCCATTTAATATAAACCAGTGGCGGAAGTAAGAAAGGTTGTCAATGTGCGCAATTTTCATTGAAAAATTGAAGCGGTAAACGAACGTGTCGTGATTGCGGCTCGCACTCTTCTCTTACCTCACTAAACACCTAAACGGGAACCGTTTGAAAGATGATTCGAACAAAATCTCAAGCTGATGCTCACGTTTACAGTCAGTTAAAACAGATGAAATCCAAGCAGGAGGTGGTTTTTGATTTGATGAGTATTTTTTTTTATTTTGATTTATATTTTGTTTATTTTATTTATTGCGGTTAATAATGAAAAACTATAAAATTTGTAATTCAAATCAAATGGTATTTCAAATTGCAAACAAAATAAACTATGCCTATTATATTATATATAATTATATAAGATACAACAGTAACAAATTTCCTTAATTTATTTTAAATTTTTAATTTAACTTAAAAATAAATTATTTATTTAATATTTTAATTTAGGCTTAGCTGATATAAAATATAAATATATTATATTAGTAGATAAAATTAAAATTGATTGGCAGAAATGTAGATCCAGATGTAATAATGTAATATTAGATGAAAAAAGTTTAATCTGACAATCTCAATGAAATAATTAATTATTTTATTTTATATTTATTTTATAAAAATAATATAATTGACAAAGTTTGAAGCAAAATGTTGTTTATAATAATATTAAAATTTTAAAATTAAATTAAAATTAGGCTTTCTGTTTCTAATGTATGATGTTTAGTTCCTCTTAGTAATGTATGATGTCAAGGGGCTTTACTATTAAATTAACTTTTACTTTATCTTATTCTTAGTGTTTAGTTGATTCAAAGTTAAAATAATTAAAATTAACATATAAAATAGGCATAAGAATAATATTATCTTATATCTTCTGATTAACTTTTGCATGAAAAGCAAAAAATTATGCAAATTTGTTTCTTTATTACTATAATAGCTCTACCACATGTTTACATGCAGGTGATTTTTTTCTCACTATTGGTAAATAGCTAGGATTGCTGGTGCTAGGGTAAAATTAGTGGCATGGGATATTGAAATACAATATGAAAGTGAAGGACTTCACATCATGGCTCAATTCTTTGCTATGTGTTTATTTAAACAAATTAAAAAAAGTTTTAATTAGCTGCCTATGATATAATTATGCCAGAAAGATCCCTGACATATTGATAAAAATTTCTTGCTGATATATAATTGGAAATATGAAATGGGTTCTCAGTCTGAATGTTTTTGTCAGTATGTTAATGGAAGTTTCATGTCTATTGGCAGGATGTATTAAATAATTCAAATGGTTAGGAGAGTTCCATAATATATTGGTTATGGGTTGTAGGTGATAAAAAGTTAAGTTATTTAGTAGAATTGGAACAAAATAGAGTGTTAATCAATCATTTATATAGCACTTTTCTCTAACTGATCAATATAAAATAAGATAAAATATGTTAGACAAGAATGAAAATTGTCAAAATTTGATAGGGCATTGTAATTAGAAACAAAACTATATACTTTTTTGTGAGATTTTTTTCAGATGTTTTAATTTTGTTGCTAATATTTTATCATCTTTTCTGATTTATCATAATATTTTATACTTTCACTGCCTTATAACTTTTCATTTCTTTTTCTTAATTATTTCAGTCATTTCATTACCTTTCAAGTCACTACTTCATCTGAGATCAAATGCAAATATGTGCTTTTGTTTTATTAGCAAATCGTATTTATGCTTTAACTTTAATTAAGCTCCAAAATAACGAAAAAGCATTTGTAATTTTTAACAGAGAATGCTGAAAGGATATTCGTTTGCAAAGATTTATCACGATATAAAGGAGTATAAAATTGCTGCAAAGTTGGTTTTGTGTTTCTTAACAAATTGTCAACTTATAATCTTAATTTTTGTTGTATTTGACATGAACTGTTCGCGATGGATCTTAATAAAACATACCTCACTAACTACTTTAGTAATTTTAGGTGTGCATTCTATTGTACTGGAGGGAAGTTGCAACTGTATGAATGCCAAACTTTAAATTTGCTGTTAAATTTTTTTATAACATTATTGGGTTAATAATAACATTAATCTTTATGTTCGCTTAGCCATTTGCTGGATTTTTTATCTGTGAAGGATAACTTTGCCCCTGCCCACAAATTGTTGGGGCAGATATACGAAGCCACAAAGGCTGACAATGCTCAAATATTGAAGGCATATAAAAAAAGTTATGATATTGATAGTACACAAACAGATATCCTATTGAAAAGTTTGTTTATTTATTAATTTTCATTTTAATCATTAATTATATTCTAACATTTAAAATTTCTAAGTAGGTTACTTTGTTTAACAAACTTTTGCATGTACTGAAGCAGTAACTTTGCCTTGTTGATCTAGTCTAAGTTCGTGTGGGATTCAAATTTTGAATTTTTATCAGACTTTTGTTTCAACGTTCTCACTCGAACTTCAGTTAAAACAAAATGTTAAAATTAGCAAAAATGTAAATCATGCCGTAGCTGAAGGACCTGTTATAGGAAAGCTTAATGGCAAAGGGTTGTCCATTTTGGTTGCTGTTGTCTGTATGCACGACCACTGAGTATCTTATCTGAAAATGATTTAAGGCTTAACTTTTAAAGCATAATAGTATGCTTTTTTAAACATAATTGTGTGATTTCTGCAAACAAAGCACTGACCTGTTTTAATCATTTTGATGGTCTTGGTTTTCATGCGTTTGATGCTCTGCGTAGTGAAATTGAGTGGTAATGGTGAACATAATAAGCTGTATATGACTTAATGACAACATCACCATTACAGTCATGGGAATAAAATTATTTGATCAATCAATCGAAGTTTATTGAGTAGCTAGGATCAATTTTTCGTGCTATGCCAGTGTTGGTATAATAAGCTAAAATAAAATTAAACAAATGCACAAATCTGGCTCCAAACGGATTTGCAAAAATCCAATACCGTATATTGCTGCTGTAGTTTTGTTATTTATTATTCATAATTATTTTTATAAAGGAATTCCTTTTTTGGAAACCCGATTAATACATTAACACTTACATAAACTCACAGATTTCCACAAAAATTATAAATATTATTCTTTTTAAATATTCCAGTTTGTGAATTGTACAGTCAAATGCCAGCTGATAATGATGTCAAGGTTGTTAGCTTTTTGTTGATTTTCATAATTTTTTCAGTTGAAATTAGTGCCTCTTTTTTTTACAAATGAAATGGACCCGGGTATTGGAGATTAATGATATCTTTTTCAGAATCTGGAACTAGGCTTAAATTCTATGTATGCCATATCTTTTTAAATTAAATTGTAAAATCAAACACTTAACTGATAAGCACTGCTTATCTTGAGCCTTACCTGGAAATTTTATTGTTAATGGCCATATATAACAAATTAACTTTATATATATATATATATATATATATATATATATATATATATATATATATATATTGAGACAACACATTGTTCATTGCATAAAAATATAATAGTATAGTGTCGGAAATTTTACAAAAAAAAAGCACAACTGATGGTGTGAGGTAATCTCTTCCTCTATCTTTCTCAGGGAATTTTTTTTTATGGTCCGACAATAATTTTTGTGTATATTTTTATCGTGAGTTCGACCAGTCCTGTGTGGCACTGGGCTTTTCGAATTATATGATTTTACTGAGTAACACACGAACGCGTAAAGAAAAATATTCAATAACAATTTTATTAATCGACGGAAGTAAATGAAAAGGAATTGAACTAAATGAACTCTATAATAATGTAAAATGTCAATGAACAAACTGGAATACAGGAATTAGAACTTCTTCTTGTGGGATCTTCGACTTGGGATATGTTTCTTGCCGTTTAATCGTACAACCTCGACGTGTGTAACCGATAGTGATGTTGATACAACTCCAAGAAATAAAATGAAATGAATGCGGAAAAATTACAAAAAAATCGGAGCCTATGGAAATTGCAAGCTGCGTGTGAAACTATACCAATGAGTATAGAATCCAGCAAAGAACCCTAGGTCCACAAATGGCACAAGAAACAAAACAACGAGACGGATTCGTTTTCACAGAATCCAAGGCCTGTTTTCACTGGGCCTGTCTGTCAGTCGGTCGGCTTTCGCACAACCCTGGCCTGTTTTCACTGGGCCGTCAAGTCTGGTTGGCTTTCGCACAACCAACACAAAACAACAAGAGTCAGAACAACACTGGAAACAAATTGTGTGACTTTAGTACGCGTGTGAAACTATGCCAATGAGCATAGAGTCTCGTACCAAATCCACTTTTGAGAACTTAAGACGTTTCTGAAACTATGCCAATGAGCATAGAATCACGCAGTAAGTCTCTTAGATACCAGAGTAGGCACTGATTATTCGAAGCTGCCTAACTGGTGAAACACAGGCGGACTCTTTTTGAGAACTTAAGACGTCTCCGTGCTAATGAGCATAGAGTATCGAATTAGGTGTCTGAGGGACCAGAATAGGCACTGATTATTCGAAGCTGCCTTACTAGTCAACCTCCATGCTTTTTGCTGTCTCCTTCCTCCACCCTTATCAAAGCAAAATTAGATTTTGTTTCGGGTGTTTTTAAACATAAAAATTTCCAAGGTATGTCCAATTAATCAAAAAAAAAAACTACTAATTAAATTTTAAAATAATTTGTAATAATTTATGACGTCATCTAAATTGCAAAACAATCACCTATCGAGTAAATTAACTTGCACCATGCCCCCTATCGAGTGAATAAATTTTGCGTTGAAAACTTTTTGAAGTATTTTTAGTCAGTATTAATTCATAATTCTGAGAATAGGTTTGACCAAGATCAACTATACAAGGAAGTGTTTTGTTTGTTATATAAAAATTCATTCATTTCTTTTTACTCTTGGTTGTTTTTATAGCTGTCTACAATCATGATGAACAATACATGTTTTTTGTATGCTTAAAAAAATGTTCACTTGAGGCTTTTATTATTTACATCAAAAAAAATTATAAATTCGTTAGCTGTTCAATTAGTTACACCATTTAATTTGTTAGTGCCTATTCGAGAAATTAATATTTATTGTGAATTGTGATGCTATGTTTTCTGGTGTTTTAAAATGTTTAATTGTGTTGAAATAGTAAAATATTTAGGATCCAAACCAATATGGGATAGGTGTCACAAAATGTTATTTCAGCAATGATTTTGTTAAAATTTTATTTGTGTTCACAATATCAAGGCCCACAACAATTCTTTCGGATTCGTATTTATTTTAATGCTTCAAAATACTTTTTTATACAGATTTGGTTAAAAAGAGCAGAAACATGCTTTCCTCTAAATGATACAATCCTGCAATTGAAAGTAATTGTATTACATTTATCATGTATTTTACTTTCAGCAGAGACAATGAGTCTATTTACCACAAGATGTTATTCATTTTATTTACCACAAGATTTGTTTGGTAATGATGGAAGTCTGGTAGTCTCAGATGTCCATTAAATAAACCCTTTAGTTAAGACACTTGTATCTGCTTTGGTTAAGACACTTGTATTTTCACAAGCTTATGGAAGCACAAATTCTGTGGCATTTACAATAGATTTTTGATGAGTTATGAATTAGATGAGTAAGTTAAGTAGATAAGTAACCTTTGACACAGCAATTAAATTTGGGGAAATTACAATTTTGATTAGCTAGTTTGATGTCAACAGAAAATGCATACCTATGCTTGCAAATATTACAATTGCAAAACTATTATTTTAATATAAAAATTAGTTTTTTGAGGAAATACTTGAAACCAGACATTTGAAAGCTATAGAATGCCCTGAACATGGTTTCAGTTAGTTTAAGGTATTTCATTAGAACCAAATTGTGCAGCTGGCTTGAAATTTGTTGGGTCCCTTATTTCTACTCTGAGCATTAGCCTAATATAATTAAATTTTGGATTTTAATTGAATGCACCTAATAAGTGTAAATGTTTTGAAGTATTTTATATTTTAAATGGTTGGTTCACTGTTGCATTTGTATTTTAATTTAGGCTAAAATAAACCTTGATCTGTCTGAGGATAACTTAGATTCACAGAATGATGCAGAAGGTCTCATTAATCTCTATGAATCCGAAACAGTGAGTAACTTCCATTTTGTTTTTTAAATGTTGCTTCAAAACCCAAAAAATATGTTTCCACAAGTTGCCTTTAGTGTCTGTCAGTCTGTCTTGTTCAAATTTGTTCATGCATTTATTGGTAAATGTAAGAGCTTATGCTAACAATTAATTTGTGGAATGCACTGTTTTGTAATAAACCAGCAGGGGTGGGATAAACTTTTGACAAATTATTAGTTTCACATTCTTATAACCCACTATAATTTACTTTTTGCTGTCATATACTCAGCGTATATGATGAGGTGTTTGTGCGTGCACATAAATACATGTGTACGTCGTGTGAAAAGGATATATAGCCTTTGTGGAGAAGATGGCTGCTTCAAATAAATGGTTTAAGATATGAAGAACATAATAAAGATATATAGATAATATATCTGTAACATTGTAAGTGGTTCTGCGTATGTCAGATCTGCAATAAAAAAGACTAAAAAAATTATTTTCCGCAATCCACAGTATAAGTTAATCTATCCAAACAAGATTTTTCTCATTCTGCTTAATTTGTAATGCACGTTTACTGAGATAAAGAATCGTTGGAAGCATTTTGACCAATGACTCTCCATCAATACTTTCATGCCATTGTAACAAATAGCCATAACCTCACTTGAATGCTAAAAAATTGCAATATTTATAAACTGGCATATAAGATACTTTGTGTAATATGAAATTAATGCAACTTATGATTAATGTTGATTTCATTCTTGTAAGTGTAAAATAGTAATAATTTATTAAATTGTTTTCACACTTTTCAAATGTAGCTAATTAGAGTCATTGATATTAGTACCATTGTACACTGGAGTTTATATGTTGCTGTTGTGAGCTGCACCTTTGTATGGGATTTTTTATTTTGTCCCATTTGACAATCAAATCAAATGTTATACAAATGCTATTAAAAATTTCTTCTTTGTTAGTTTCATCTAAATATATCACATTTGTGAACCTGGTTATTCATTGAAAACGTTTATTTATTTTTTAAAAGAAAGCATTTATTTATTTTTATCAATAACTCTTGTCTTTGAAAATTCATTTTAGAAGAAGTATATTTAAATTTTTTTAGAGAAAATATCCTAAAGACCTGACCAGGAATTGTAAATTGCTGAAGTTGTACTGGCAAACTGGAAGATTGGATGATGCTTGCGCTCTTATTTTCAATATCGATCTTGTCAGCACTGCATCTAAACAAACTATGGCTTGGTATAGATTGGTCATTGATGTCCTTGAGGTTTGGTCATTTTTCAGTCATTGTTGTTTATATATATATATATGGCCGTTGAGTTAGTTTTAAATAATCATATAAATAAAAGTGGTATTTGGCCTTCGCATCAATCTGAATACAGAAGGTTTCATTTGACTGAAACAGCTCTATCGGATAAATTCTCTCATGTTTATTCAGCAGTTAATGTACAAAAAGTAACTTTGTTGACATTCCTGGACATGAGTTCGGCGTTCGATACTGTGAATCATAAAATCCTGCTGGACAGACTGAAATATTGTTATGGTTTAAATAAGATTGCGTTAGTGTGGTTCGAATCATTTCTTACTGGTCGGACTCAGCAGATTTCTTACTCAGGTGGTCTCTCGGAACCAATGAAACTTACGTCAGGGGTGCCTTAAGGATCTGTTCTTGGACTGATTCTTTTTAATTTATACGTTGCAGAGATATTGGATTTACTGAATAAAGATGGTTATTATTGCCATGGGTACGCAGATGACATGCAGATTTGCGTTTCATGTTTCCCAGATGAGATGCCTACCGTATTAGAGAAACTGACAAAAACTATATCTGATGTCGACTTGTGGCTGGGTCAAAGTAGGCTAAAGTTGAATCAGACTAAGACTCAGTTCATGTTGGCTGGTACATGGCAACAAACGTCAGCGGTTGAACATTCATCGATTAACATCAGCATGACTGATATAAGTTTCAGTAAAACGGTTACCAATTTGGGAATTGTGATGGACTCCCGTATGACAATGGGTCCACAAGTCAGTCTATTGGTTAAAAAATGTATGTTCCAACTACGTCAATTATGTCAAGTCACAAAATCGGTAGATAGAGATACAATGACTCTATTAGTACATGCTTTCGTCAACTCTAGATTGGATTATTGTAACAGTCTTCTATATGGCATAGCTGATAAACTGTTGTCTAAACTTCAGATGGTTCAGAATCAGGCTGCTAGAATGATATATCGCAAATTAAAATTTGATCATGCATCACCAATTCTAAAGGAGTTGCATTGGCTGCGTGTTAAACAAAGAATCATGTTCAAGTTGGGTGTAATGGTATTTAAAAGTTTGAATGGTCTGGCTCTGAAATATTTAGAAGATAAGTGTATTCGAGTTTCATCTATGTCATCACATGGGCGTCTAAGGTCTGCTGATTCCAACACGCTGTATGTTAGAGATCGGAATCTGAAAACAGCAGATAGAGATTTTGCAGTTGCTGGGCCTATTTTTTGGAACAGCCTACCTATCGAACTACGTATATCCGGGTTATCATTAGCTGAGTTTAGAAAAAGTCTAAAGACATACCTATTTGGTAACTCCTAGTGATCTCAACCGATGATGGCTTCGCTGTCAACATGCTTCATACGAGGAGAGTGCTGATGAGAAGCAATTATAATTGGCGCTATATAAATACAATATTTGATTTGATTTGATATATATATAAAATACATGTATGTATAATAACAACAACAACACACATTTAGACGACCGTTTGGCTACCTATGATGAAACCGAAATACCCCTCGACACCATTCACATCTGCCACTCGCCTCAATATCACGCAACCCGCTTTCACTCTGTCCTTATCCACCTGCTCTCTCCATCCCAATCGCGGACGACCCCTTCCTATCACTCCTTCAACCTCGAACTCCAACCCTCGCCTAATCCCGACCCTTTCATCCCTTCTCAACACATGTCCATACCACCGCAATCTCGACCTCCTTATCAATGTCACAATGTCCTCATTCAGTCCCATCCTCGACATCAGCTCTGTACTACTCCTCCTATCCTTCACTTTAACCCCACACATCATCCTCACCATAGCTCTTTCAGCCCTCTGCAGTACACTTTCCTCCTCTCTCCTCAACACCCAAGTTTCACCACCATATACCATCGCTGCTCTCACACAAGCTTTATTTACCCTCCCTTTCATTTTCACTGACCATTTCTTTCCACACAATACCCCACCAGGTTCCCTAAATTTCATCCATCCCACACGAACTCTAGTCGTAACAGCGTTCAAACATCCTCCATCCGCGTTCAGCTTAACCCCTAAATAAACAAAGCTTTCCACTCTTTCAATACCACCACTCAACCCCGTCCTTGAGTTCGTCCTATTATATTAATCACACCATGAACACATTTCTTACATTTGAACGTGCCTTCCACCTTTTTCAGTGCCCCCCTCACTACATCTCTTAGGCACCCACTTCTGACATCCTATACACAATACCAAGTTAGCCTTCATTCACTCTCCTGTCACATACCCCACAGGGGTCTATTTTACTTATCACTCGCTCCCCACCTTTCCCACTCACCATTACCTTCGTCTTACCAATATTAACTTTTAACCCTTAATAATTATACATTAATATCTTGATAGTAATATTATAATAACGTCCTACTTCGGGGAAACTGGGTCTTTGGACGCTAAATGAAGATTGATTGATTGATTGAGTATTGGTTTGAGAAATGTGAATGAAGCAAACTGCTCAGAGATTCACAGATGGATCAACTCTTACCTGGATGGAGAGAGTAAGAGGAATTTGAGCAAGGGGAATTTAGAGCTAGATTAAAGGGGTCCATGTTAAGGAATCAGACGTTTTGTAAATGTATGAAAAATTTTTGAAGTCTGGTGATTCAGTAATGAAAATTGATAACCGTCATTTAAATTCTATAAAAAGTAGACTGACCAGTTTTGCCACTTCATATTCGTGAATAACTTTTTGTAACTTAACTTTATAATGTGGAATTTTTTGTTTATGACTTGTTTCGCATATTCAAATTTAAAACTAAATAAAATCATAAAGCTCTCTTAATTTTTTATATGCATTTCTACATGGAATTTAATTTATTAAAATTTTAATTTAAGATATATATTTTGTATGAAAATGACTTTTAATTTTGGAATATTTTATTAATTTAAAATTATATGTATTTACTCTCTTAAAGGAAAGCAAAAAGTCAAAGATGAAATCGAATTTCAATCCTCAGTTTTATTTCCACTACTTTGTATCACTAAGTCAGTTTGTCATTCTCCAAATCAACAACTCTATAAAAATGTCAAATAGTATTGATGCTTTGTGGAGGTGAGCAGTTATGTTTGCTTATTATTGCATTGTTACCGAAGCTATTTTTATAAAATTTGAATAATATTGTTATTTATGCAAGAAGGAATTTTAAATTAGATGAGGGAACTGGAACGGTACACTTAAAAGCAGGAGGAAGAAGCTGATTTGTTGATATATGAAAATGAGCTGTTGCAATAGAAAATTAAGAAGGGACACTTAAAAATGTTTAAAAAGATGCAGTGCTCCTTTGATGGATGACAACAGCAACACGTTTAGACGACATCTTCCCCGAGATCGGGGGTTGCCGTTTGGCTACCTATGATGAAACCGAAATACCCCTCGACGCCATCCACATTTGTCACTCGCCTCAGTATCACGCAACCCTGCTTTCACCCTGTCCTTCTCCACCTGCTCTCTCCATCCCAATCGCGGACGACCCCTTCCTACCACTCCTTCACTCCTTTGATGGATGAGCCTAAATGTATTGTTGAAGGAATGAGCTGAGATCTAAGGTTGGCTAAGACAGGTTGGCCATGCTGAAAGGAAGGAAAAAGTAGATTTAAAAATATGTTTGAAACCAAAAAGGCTCGAGGTTAGATCTACTTTGACATGGACAAGATAATAAAAATGACTTGAGCAAATTGTATCAAGGCATGGGTTTGGAAAAATTTACCTAAAAACACTTGATGAAATATTCCATATAAATTTGTTTTGTTATCTGTTAATCTACACTACAGCAGTTTTTCTTTCTTTCTGGCTTAATATACAAATTTTTTAATATTTACATAACTAAAACTGGCGGTTTATTGTAAATGCTGCATTTTTGTTTGCCTTTTTCTGCATATCATGTTCTGCATATTTCTTTGCTTTCACAGATTAGATCAAGAAATGGCTTTCTTGCATGATCAACTCTATTCATCCAAATCATCAGAAACATTGAAAAAAAGTGACCACAGTTTTTTGAAGACATTGTTGGCCGAGATGGATGCACAATATATTTATTTATGTGGTCTCATCATTCTCAATAAAGCTCAAAAAGTTAGTTTATTCTTTCAACATAATTAATTTAATTCAGTTTCAGTCATGCTCATTTTTTAATGGCTTAAAAATTAACCTTCTCATTCCTTGCAATTTTTTTCTTATCACTGTGCATAAATTGTGGAAGGGAGGCCAACTTGATTTGAGACGTTTATTTGCATGGTTTTATGATACCTTGGTTGGTCTGAGGCGTCTTTCATTGATGCTGAACTGATATGGTGGAATGTTGCAATTATTTAAATATTTTTCACTTTGCTACAGTTATTGCTATTGTAAATTTTCAATAAATGAAAAATGTTAAATTATTTGAAGGAGCATCTGAGTTGGAAGACATGCAGTTTACTTGCATATTCTTGTTTCTTGCTGTCATTAACAAGAACTCCATCAGAGACAGTCAGTCTGGGCACCAAAAAATTATCAGACAGTTTATACAAGATTGCATGTTACAGATGCTCCCAAGCAGGTTTAATATTTACGTTTTATGTATATTTTTTTCAAACCATATTTTTGATGTAGATCTAACAATTCCATAAAATATTGAGTTGAACTTTTTACTTCCTGTTTGATGTAAATTGGGTAGAAAATGAAAAAAAGATCCTGTTTATGCAACTGCAAGATATGAAGTTTATATTGTTTTATGACAAAATTAGCTGACAATCTTTGAATTAGATGCTCGTTTTGAACTGACCAAAGTTGATGGTAATTTAAAAAAAAATTGAGTTAGTTCATGCAGGGCTTTTTATTTGAGTTCAGTGAGCCATGTTCGTTTTTTAAGAGTTAATTAAAATTATTAAAATTTTATGACATTTTTTAATTATTACAGATATTTGTTTCATTTTTATTTATTTACTGTACTTAAATTGAATGTGTTCATATTTTATTTAGGTCACATCACGCTCCACAAATATAATAAGGAGCTTGATAGACTAAAGTGGCTGGCAAGGATTCAAGAAGAATTTGTTCATGATGCGGTAAGTAGTGATGAGTAAAGTTTGTGGTCGTCCTTTGGTCTTTTTTAATTATAATTTATCATCAGTTAACAATCATTAAGAAAAAAACATTCGAAATCGCTTAATAGGTGGTTTCATGCAAAAAGTGTTTAATCAGCATCAATTCTCTATTGGCAATCGCCATTGAGTTTTTTTTTACTGAAAACACTGCTTTTTTAATATTATTTGTTTTTTCCCCAAAAATTTGCTACAAGTTTTTTTTTGAAAGAAAGAATATAAAATTAATTAATGTTATTACAGGAATAATTTTAATATTAACTGGATTTATCAAAATTTTTTCAATCAGTTCTGCTACAAATTGGTCAAATAAATAGATTTACATTTTATTTTCTTTTCAATAATTGCTTCTATCTGAAAATTAGCATGCAACAATGAATTTTTTGCAAAATCAATTTTAAGCTGCATGTTATATTAATTAGTTTTGGACTTTAACTCTTCCACTTTTTAAAACCAACAAATTAGCTCTTTAGCATGAAAGCTATCTCAAGATTATAATGGTATAAAAGGCTGGATTAGAACTTATGTATTTTAGGCATAAATTCAATCCAAATGTTCACTGTTTGGATTATCTTTTAATACATTATGCCAGAGGTAGGCAAACTTTTTACTGTGAGGGCTACATTGTTTTTCGAAAATTTTTCAAACGTTGATTTTCTAAAATGTTGACTGTGGGTGCAACTTTTTTTGATTATTTTTATTATTATTATAATGTCATTATTCATTTTTTTTGTCAAATTACGAACAAGGCCTCGCAGGCCACAAAAAATGGCTTGGTGGTCTGCATAAAAGGTATGTTTGTGCATTAAATAACACACAACTTGAAATTATTTTTAGACAAACTCTTTTAGATAAAAATTTGTATCTTTATGAGCTGCCATTTGTTCAAAATAATTCAAGTTAATTAACCTTTCTTTTTTTGGTTTGTCATCTTTTATCCTGGATTCATTTCTTATGCTTATTTGACTGTGTTTACAATTTACAAATGCAGGATTAAAAATTTTTGAACATTCCAACATCAAATATTTGTTTCAAAGGGTAAAAAGAGATTATGTCAAGTGTTGTACGGCCAAGTTAAACTGATTGGTGCTGAAATGAAATCTTATTTGAATCTATCAACTTTGTTTGACATCAAGAATAAGCTTATTATTTCAAGCAAAGATGAATTGTTAATTTGGGATGAAGGTTGGATTTATTTTTTTATAATATTTTTATCTGCATTTTGAATTTTTCTTTCTTTTTTGTCTTCTAAAACTAAGCTACCTTGTGATTTTTTTAACAAATAAAATATTAACTTGCAATTTATTCACATCTATTGCTTTACACTGTCTTGTCCCGATAATATTTCCTCTCTAAAAGTCTTAAGTGCCTCATGTTTTTAAATCTTTCTTGTCAGGTAAGAAAGAAGGCTTTTTACTATTTAATTCACTGACATCATTCAACAAACTCATTGCAATATCATCTTTATTAGCATGCACTCATCATGTTCTTCAGATTTTTATTATTATTTATCACCACGTTGCAACACAACACATCCTCTTTAGATTTACTATCACTGCTGTAAAAGTATGCCACCCAAATCTTTCTGTCTAATGTACAACAATCTTAATTTAAATTCGTCTTACTCAAGTTTTTTTTAATCTCAACCAAATTTGAAATCGTTTTTTTATTTGAAAAAGTTTTTTTTTGTTTAGTTGTTCACGAGTCTCATCCAAGGGATTTGCAGATTCTGGTTTGGATGTGCTTACATTATTACAATAATCTAGATGATATTCAGCCTCTCTGTAAGTTTATTCGTATTCATATGTTTTCATATGTTATGATAATTTTGATAAACTTCTAAATTAGTTTTGCAATTATATAAAAAATAATAAAAAACTTCTGCCAAAATTGATTAAATACTTGCTATTAATGTTGATATTGCTATTGATGTTGTCCTGGTTATGACATTAAACTGACCCTCACTGCCTTGTGAGTGATGTTGGATCATCAAAGGCTAGGCCCACCGCTTATAACTGTGGTTGCGTAAGGAAGGGCGTCCTGCGTAAAAATTAGCCAAATAAATTACTTATGATGACAGAAGTGACAATGGTTTGTTTCATCATAGGTAGCCAAACGGCAACCCCCGATCTCGGGGAAAATGTCGTCTAAACGTGTGTTGTTTGTTGTTGTTATTAATGTTGATATTGATGTTGGTTAAATTCTTATTGTAGATCCATTCAAAGTACTTCCAAAGTTACCTTACTCTTGCCAAAATATTGATACTGTATCTCCTGATTCTGTATGCCAACTTGATGCAATGGTTAGTGTCTTTTAAGATTTCATTGTTACTTTTATGCTTTCTTCCCTTCGTTTTATGCTTCATTGATATGTACATTAACTTTCATGTGTCACATCTTCCATTCTCCCTTGTATAAGACTATCTTTCATATTTCTTACACACATTGAACACAAATAAGGTCTCAATTCGGTCTGCTCCATTTTTTTCTACCTTTATAACTACAACAAAGTATATGTAGCTTTCTGTTTTCTTTCTATTGTTATTGCTCATAGCTCAAACATCTTCACGCCCATTCATTCTTTTTATGTCTTTGCCTGCATTCTTGTTCTAATGACTTTATTGCCAAGCTTGTCTTTCAACTTCTGAAGAGTCATTTCAGTTTCTTTGAATATTTCCCTAAAAATGTGTACATTCTTTTTTCCATTTCTGTATTATGCATTTTACTTGCATGTCATTCAACATCATCTCCTTCCTTTCATTCCCTTTTCATTAATATACTTGTTGTTTACATGATGTTTTAATATTTTCTAATCATTATTAATTATCATTGTTATTAACGGCATTGAACAAAGTAACAAAGCAGTGATTTTTTTCTTTTTTGTAGATGTTTTTATTAGCAGTTGTACGTTGTAGTGCACTGATTGAGAACGAAAGGAATCAACTGCATGATTCAGACAGACCGTATCTTTTGCCAGCTCCTCTCCATGACCACTTATGCACTGAAGCCCAAATGGAATGGTGGTCATCTTTGTTTGCATACGTTTCCTCTTCAGCAAAGTACATATTTTTCAAATTTTTTTTACGTAAGATGTAATCTAACTTGAATGAGTGTTAAACATATAATAAAGAATTTTGTTAGGTTTATAGTTTGTCTTGTTTCAGGTTTCAAAAATTTTTAGTTTCGGTTTTTATTTTTCTGAAAAATGTTTTTGCGTTGTTTTGTTTTATTTTTCGTTTGCAAAATCTATAATTTAAGAAATTTGTAATGGAAAAAAATTGTGTGTAGGTTGGAGGATATTACTGAAATACATATAGATTTGTCAGGTGTTTTGAAGTAAAAAGGTGAATGTTGTGAATGAAATAAATATAACTGAAAATAAAGTAGACCATGCATCTTTTTTCTCTAAAGGTTTCTAAAATACCAAAAAATTAGCAAAACAAATTGTCTTATTTTATAACCATTTATAATTATTCAAACTAGATTTCTTAAAAAACCTTTTTTTCCAAAAGTGTTATATCTTTAGTCTAACTATAAGTGCTCTACGGGTGTACACTTCATGTGGTTGAAAATTTTGATTTGTATTCTTGTTTTTATTGATCTGTTTCTAGAAATATCATAATCTTGTGTTAATTGCATCAATTTATCCTGATTTTGTAATAAGTAATAAATTTAATTAATTATTATTTTGATCGACCAGTTCTGATAATATTGCCCAGTGTCGGGCAACACTCATTCACGGCCTTCAAGTTGTTCGACTGCTTGGCAACCATGGCATGGATGTCCATCTCATCACACATCTTGCCAAATGTTTTGAGAGCATGGTATTACTTTGGCATCATTTTTATTTATTTTTTACACTTTCATAATAAAATTAATTTTATTTTTGAAGTAAAAATAGTTTATAAAATAAAAAATATCAACTATGAAGCATATCTCTTGATATTGCTTTCAACGTATTCGTTTTATTTTTGAGGCATGAGCTTTTTTATAAACATCTTCAAATAAAGCTTAGTTTATATGCTAAATTTAATAGTTAAAAATACGGACATTGTTCCAAAAAACGGTTTTAGAAAATATTGAATTATGTGAATTATAAGTTAATTTGGTATTTGCTTAACTTTTCCAGAGAATTTGGCAATATTTTTACGTTTACATGTTTTCATTTTTAGTTAAATGAAATTGCTACATCATATTTATAAACGTGTGATGAAAATTGTTTGTATACATTGAAATTTATCTTCAGCTTAGTGAAAAGGAACAGCAAGATTTCTCGCAGGAATATTCATCAGACGTGGTCTCACTTCTGCAAAGAACAGAATATATTTGGAAAAAAGCTATTCATATGATTGAAAGGCTTCTGAAGTATGTTGTTAAACTCGAATTATTATTATTATTATTATTATTAGAATGAACATGTTAACCATTTTTAGTCAGATTTCTTGGATTCAATGTTTTGAACATTTTTTAACTGTTTTTTAATGTACATTAAATAATTTTTGGCAGCATATTCTTTCATTTCGTGATTCATGTTTTTCTAACATATTCAGCAAACAGTCAGTTGTTCCAATTCGGAATGCTTTGTTTCAAAGCAGACGTGTTAATACGTTTTCTTCAGACATTGTTCTCAAGAAGTACCTGGATGAAGGCAGATTCTTTCAAGCTTTGCAACTAAAGAGCAATGGTGATTTAGAGGGAACTGTCAAAATCTTGAGCAGAATTAAAAATTCTAAAGCTTTTTATGAATTGGCTCAGGTCTGTTTTGATTTGATGGTTATTAACTTATTAGAATAGTTTGTACAGCGATTGTTAAGTGACCTAGTAATTCCCACTATCTGACTGTCTTTCGTTGTTGCTCCATTTCTTGCTGTAACCATTGTACATAGTCATAGTCAAGACATAAAAACTTTGTAGCTTATAAAGTTCAAATGTAGAAATATTGGGTTTTTAAATGCAAATAGATAATTCTAATTGAGAATTTTTTTTGTTTAGATCAATACAATAAATAAATTAGCTAACTTTTTTGGCTTTCCATTTTATATTTATATAATTATTTTACACAATGACGGTTTATGTCAGGAAAATTATGATCTATTTTTGTCAGTCTGCATTTTACTTAACTGTTTACAATGAACATACATTTTTAGGCTTACAAGGAAATGTCGGGATATGATATTGAAAATAACGCATCATTGGATGACACAATGGCTGAAGACTGGCTTTATACAAAAATCAATTTGTTGACTAAGGCCAAACATGCTCTTAATGATGCAGTTGCCTGCTTTGAAAAGGATGAAAGTGATGTGGTGGTAGATGAGGTTTGTTCACTTGCAATCAGTTGGAAAATTATATTTTCCATTATTGGCACAAATATCAGTAGTTCACTAATGTGTGGTAGATCGACGTGTTTTGTGATTTCACTTGTACTCATCATTATCCAAGTTCTATAGATTGTAACACTGCATCAGACCTATCAGGTAGTTCATTAAACAGACTGTTGCAGTAAATCGAGTCTGGAGTGCACAAACGCATAAGACAATGTCTGTATTGGAATGATATCCAATGACCTGAGCTTTCTGATTTGATGCAAGCACTTTGATGTGATGCCTCTATGATAATTTTTAGGCCAAGATCGATAGCTTTTTGAATAAATTTTATGGGACTATTTTTCAGAATGATTGCATTTGTTTTCGATAGTGAGAATTATAGAAAGAAGAAACGAAAATTGTACATGTGTTTTGTGGATCTAGAAAAGGCTTTTGATCGAGTACCACAGAGGAAGGTCATTGAATGGGCGTTGACTTAGAAAGGAGTGAATGAGAGACTTGTTAAAGCTGTGATGCAGCTGTATGAAGGGGCGAAGACAAAGGTGAGGGTCGGAAGGGGAATGTCGGACGCTTTTAGTGTTAGGGTAGGAGTGCATCAAAGATCAGTGTTATCACCGTTTTTGTTTGCAATTGTGATGGATGTTGTGTGTGGAAACATAATGGATGGGTTGTTATTTGAGATTTTGTATGCAGATGATTTAGTCTTGATGGCTGATAGCATGGAAGAATTGCTGTTAAAATTTGACAGATAGAAAGTGTTAAAAGTTAATATTGGTAAAACGAAGGTAATGGTGAGTGGGTAAGGTGAGGAGCGAGTGATAAGTAAAATAGACCCCTGTGGGGTATGTGACAGGAGAGTGAAGGCTAACTCGGTATTGTGTATAGGATGTCAGAAGTGGGTGCCTAAGATGTAGTGAGGGGGGCACTGAAAAAAGTGGAAGGCACGTTCAAATGTAAGAAGTGTGTTCATGGTGTGATTAATATAATAGGACGGACTCAAGGACGGGGTTGAGTGGTGGTATTGAAAGAGTGGAAAGCTTTGTTTATTTAGGGGTTAAGCTGAACGCGGATGGAGGATGTTTGAGCGCTGTTACGGCTAGAGTTCGTGTGGGATGGAGGAAATTTAGGGAACTGGGTGGAGTAATGTGTGGAAAGAAATGGTCAATGAAGATGAAAGGGAGGGTATATAAAGCATGTGTGAGAGCAGCGATGGTATATGGTTGTGAAACTTGGGTGTTGAGAAGAGAGGAGGAAAGTGTACTGCAGAGGGCTGAAAGAGCTATGGTGAGGATGATGTGTGGGGTTAAATTGAAGGATAGGAGGAGTGGTACAGAGCTGATGTCGATGATGGGACTGAATGAGGACATTGTGACATTGATAAGGAGGTCGAGATTGCGGTGGTATGGACATGTGTTGAGAAGGGATGAAAGGGTCGGGATTAGGCGAGGGTTGGAGTTCGAGGTTGAAGGAGTGATAGGAAGGGGTCGTCCGCGATTGGGATGGAGAGAGCAGGTGGAGAAGGACAGAGTGAAAGCGGGTTGCGGGATAATGAGGCGAGTGACAGATGTGAATGGTGTCGAGGTGTATTTCGGTTTCATCATAGGTAGCCAAACGGCAACCCCCGATCTCGGGGAAAATGTCGTCTAAACGTGTGTTGTTGTTGAGAATTTTTGCCGCAAACCACTGCTCAGAATCCATAAATTAATCTTTGATAGACAATCAACAAACTTATCCAATTCTGCCTGAATCAGTTCTGGTTTATTGGCAACAATTATCTGAATGTCATCGGCAAAGACATGAGATAAAAACCCATACGACTGGATCTTTTCAAGAACCTCTGACATATATAATAAAAGACAATATAGAACGTAAGGACTGAGCCTTGAGTAATTTTAGAGATGTCTCCCGTCAACAAAATCTGCTGCGTTTGACCCACCAAATACAATTTAAACCACTAAAGGACAGCATCAGAAAAATTAAAAGCACTATATAACAATATATATATACACACACCCACATATATATATATATATAATGTACACGCACGTACATAAATTTAAATAATTAAATTTAATATTTTAAAACATTGCATTAATAGATCGATTGATGAATAATAATAACTAAATTTATTAAAACTTCAGAACTTCGAGATGAAAGTTTCTGTAGAACTTAAGGAAATAGAAGCCAAACTTGAGCAGCTTCGTAGATATGAAGGTAAATTTTTAACTTTTATCTTGTGGTAATATATTACTGATTATTTGAAAATCATAATTTTTTTTCATTTGCAGTAACATATCACTAATTACTTGAGAATCACTCATTTGATTCTCTTTGTGGATCTCCAGTTCAAATGCTTAATATTACTATAATTTATTCGTTAATGAATGTTTTTATTTATCAGCTTATATTCTTGTTTAAATTATGTCCCGCGATTTAAAAAATTTCTCATTATCAGCAATTTTAAATTTGTAAGATCCCAATAGATATATGATATTATTTTTTTCTGTGTTAAAAAATGTCTTATATTTTTATAACTTTATGATTTCAGAGTCAGTTGACATAGAAAATGAAAACAGCATTGAGAACATTGAAACTGAAAAAAATCTATCTCAGAATTCAAAAGCTAGTTGCAGCCCTCAGAAGAATATCAAAATATTATCTACCAAATCCAATTGTAACTTGTCACCAGAAAAGGATTTTTCATTCGTTGCTAGTACGCCCTTTAATAAAACATCTCAGAAAACCAATTTGGTATGATATGTTTAAATCTGAATTGATAATATTAAATTATTTAATGTGTAAAAGTTCTTAAGTTACAATTAATTGCTTTATTATTTTATACTCATGGAATTAGATGTTTGAACAATTTACAGGGAAACAAAATTTCTGAATCCAATCTTGACAAATTTGAATTTCGATTGGAAACATTGACCCATTTTATGGATCAGAGATTCAGGAGTGTTGTTGAAGACAATCAAAAATTACTGGTTTGTACCTAATTATTCAAAACTTTATTCATTGATAAAATATTAACATTAAAGTATGGCTAAATCATAATTTTATTTTTTCATACAATTTTTCATAGGAACGAGTTATCAGACTAGAAACAAAACTTCAGGTGCTTGAATCTCAGAGCTATGCATGGATGCCTGCAATGCCTTTTCCAATGCCGAATACTATGATTCCTCCTCCTCCCCTCCCTCCCCATTCGTTATCTTCTTTTCCTCAGCCAGGGATATTTTCACATTCCATACAAACTGGTAAACCGATATTAAATCAAATGTATTTGCCAGATGGAATGAATCAAGCTAATGGATCCCATCACCAGCCAATGTTGAATCCAATGATTCATGCTCAAACTGGAATGCTTGGATCATTCCAAATGCCACAAAGACAGCATTATGAAGAATTAGATTACATGGTTGAGAATACGTTACCAGTTTCTTCTAGCAATGGCTTCAAACAAGTACCAAATATTTTGCCCGAAGTGTGTAAAGCTATTGAACCCGGGTTTTTCTCTCAACAAAAACAATTTTATGACTTGAAGAAGTTTGTTGACTTAGATGCTTCAGCTAAAACTTCTGATTCTATAACTCATGTCCCTCCGTCATCCACCCAATTTTCTCAAAATTCGAACCGTCCCGTTTCTTCATTAGCTCAACTTTTAAAATCAGATTCGTCGGGTGGCTCTTCTAACGAACTACATGTCAGCCAAAATGTGTCATCCTTTTCTGTCTCATTAAATATGAACACGTCAGCATCAGCTCAATCTAATATCCAAAGTTTGGCAAAAACATCAGTAAATACTAATTTATATAATAACTTAGCGTTTGGCAATCCCATATCAGCTCACACAGCACCTGCTTTTAATCTAACTAATAAAACCACTGTTCATACATCAGTTGAGAATTCTAAATTAGTTGCAAGCACTTCTACAGTATTTGGAGGCTTGTCATTTAACAAAACTCCAGTCGTTAAACCTGTGATTGATATTAAAGATGGTTCAAAAGTTCAACAAGAAATCAAGAAATCTGCTCCTAAAAATATTTTTGAAAATTTTACTTTTGCTTCAACTTCTATGATTCCCACCACCTCAGGTAACAGCTCTGTATCATTTATCCTTCCAACTCCGCTGGTTAAGGTAAGTGAAATTAATACAGATTCAAAAGCATCTCTTATTGACAAATCTACAAGAGACATAGAAGAAGAAGCAGTAGAAGAATTTGAACCGGTTGGAGACTTCAAACCCTTGGTGTCTCTCCCTATAGTAAATGTTGTGACAGGAGAAGAGAATGATACTAAATTGTTTGGAGAAAGAGCCAAATTATATAGAATGGATGTCGCATCTAAACAATGGAAAGAAAGAGGAGTTGGCGAAATTAAATTGTTGTCAAATGATCTGAATAATAAATTTAGGGTTTTGATGCGCAGAGAACAGGTGCTAAAGGTGTGCGCTAATCATTATATAACGCCAGGCATGAATCTTGTCGAATTGCAATCATCTGAAAATTCTTTTTGTTGGTTGGCTAAAGATTTTGCCGATGAAGAAATGAAAGAGGAAAAGTTCTGCATTAGATTCAAAACTAAAGAACAGGCTACCAAGTTTAAAGAATGTTTCACTTCTTGTCAAAAACGATTGAATGAATTTAGCATGATGACTAAAAAAGAAGATAGCAAAGGCAATAGTTTTTCACCTGAAAAGTCAAAAAATTTGGAAACAAAACCTTTATCAAGTTTATTCAAACTTTCGCATGATGAATGGATTTGTAATAGCTGCTATGTAAAGAATACAAAGGACACGCTCAAGTGTTTAGCTTGTGAACAACCGAAAGCTGAAGGCAAAAGCACTGATGCAGATGCTCCAAAAAATGTACAACCCCCTGTTTCTTCATCACAAATGAAGCTATCAGAGCTATTTAAACCCAAAGAGGGAGAGTGGTCATGCTCTGTTTGTTATGTTAAAAATCCGCCTCTTGAAAAGAGTTGTCTGTCATGTACAGCCATCAAACCTAATTCTCATCCAACATCTTCAGGTTCATCTCAGTCAAATACAAGTGAAAATAGTTCAGGTTCAAACCGTCCAGCAGTCAAATTAGGTCCTCAAGGTGGGTTTACTTTTGGCAATATGCTTGTGTCTTCAGGTTTCAATTCAGGATTTGAAAATAAAAGTCACCCTGTTTCGTTTGGTAGTAGTGTTGATGGTGGTGGTTTTGCTGTTCCAACAGGATTCAACATTAATTTTTCTGGTTTTGGGACAAAGGAATGTGCAAAAAGTGATAATATAATCACTACCACATCTGTTGCATCTACGTCTACCATTCTTTTCAATACAATGGCTTTTAATGCTTCTGGAAAAATTAAAGAAACGTCAGACAATGAATCACAGATTTCTGCTGTACAACCAACAAGAGTTATAAGCTTGCCAACTTCTACAAAACTAATTTATACCTTTGACAAAAATGACGACCAACCAAAATCATCACATTTTGATAAAATTTCAAGCTTTTCAAAAGTCGAAACTAATTTTGAAGCTTCTGCTAAACCAAATATTAGTACAAGTAATTTTAGTTTTGGAACTCCCACATTTAGTTTTGGTGGAGTTGTTTCTAAGAAAACTGAAGAAAATGATGCAAGCAAAAATGTAAAAAACATTTGCGCCAGTCCGCAATCTCCACAATCACCAGAAGCTGGAGAATTATACAAAAATGTTGATGGAGATGACGATCATATATACTTTGAACCAGTTGTTTCATTGCCTGATAATTTTCAAGTTAAAACAGGCGAAGAAGATGAAACAGTTATCTTTGCTGAAAAAGCTAAGCTTTATAGATTTTGCCAGAATGAATGGAAAGAAAGAGGTGTCGGAGAGGTAAAGCTCTTGAAAAAATGTGAAACAAAGTTTAGATTGATTATGCGTCGTGAGAAAATATTGAAAATATGTTGCAACCATTGGATTAGTTCCCAAATGGAACTGATTCTGATGCCGAATTCAAACAACAAAGCATTCGTTTGG
The DNA here is from genome assembly GCF_000326865.2 of Helobdella robusta. Lineage (NCBI taxonomy): Eukaryota > Metazoa > Annelida > Clitellata > Rhynchobdellida > Glossiphoniidae > Helobdella > Helobdella robusta. The sequence goes on from NW_008704083.1 coordinate 3,446,724, forward strand.
CATGCTGATGATTTTGCTGATGGGGATGTAACACATGAAAAGTTTTGTATCAAATTCAAGACTGAAGAAGTGGCATTATCTTTCAAGCAATGCATTGAAACGGTCATTGATTCATTGAAAAATTGCAAAAATGCACCATCCTTCGATAAAACCGATGGTAAGAAGGATGAATATAATTAATTCTATTTAGAGTCATTACTATTTTATTGCTTATTTACTATTCTGCAAAATATAATGATAGATGATTGCCGGATCACACACACTGAAATGCCATCAAACGACTTGAGAAACCTCTCCACGAATTTCATGTTACCTCCAAGTTTTTTCAACTATTTGAAAGCACCTCAATGTCCAGGATGTGTTGGCTGCAATAGTGATGAATTTGATTTTGACACCATTGATAAAACAAGCGGTAATCAAAGTTCAAATGTTTTCAAAAATTGTGTCACATTTTTAAACTTTACATTTCTCAATTTGCCCAAGTCTTTTCATTCTAATTTTCATTACCATAGTAATTGTTTTTGTTGATGTAAAAGCGAATTTAATTAATTAATTTAATTAAGTTTTTAAATCTTATTTTTTATATCAAATTTTGAGTTGAATTAAAGTTTTAGTGATAAATTTGAGTGTGTAGAGTTTTAAGTTTTGGCACCAATAGGTTTCAATGTTCTACAATAAGGTTGATTATTTAAAAAGGCTCATTCTAATTGAAACTCATGTTTATATTTCCTGCACTTCTGTTAAATATTTATCTTATTGTTAGTTATACTCGTTTGTGTTTTCGTTTAGTTCATATTAATGCTCTTTATAAGTACAAAAAATTAAGTTATAGTTTTATGATCATATCCTGATTTGAAATTTTACGTTGTGATACAATTTTGGCTTTTAGAATCTTATCTTTTGAAGACACAAACCACTCATTGCTTGAATTCTGTTTCAGTGTTGCCATCTACATCTAATATTGGTGCTTCTTCAGCACTGTCGTCAAAGATATCCTCGTCACCAGTAGCAACGCCTGATTTCTCATTGACGCCTTCCAGACTGATTTCTGATCAACAAACTTCAACAAATAAAGTGACAACTGCAGATAGCAAAACATCCAATCTGTTTTCATTTACAACAAATGTGTCTTCAACGTTCAGCTTGTTTGCACCTCAAACGTCACTTAGCAGCAGCTCTTCCAAATTAACGTCAAATGATCCAATATTTGGGAAGGCGCTTACATTCAATGGTCAGTATGCTTTGTTTGTACATTCTATTATATTTTTTTGACGGCTCTATTTTTTTTTTATTTAGAGGGTTTAGAAGTATTTGGTGCTTTAACTACATTGTCATCAATAGTGACAGGACCACCAAGTTTAAAAAGTTCTGTGGCACCATCAATTTTTGGATCAACTTCTGCAAATGGTCAGTGTGTTTTTTATGTATTTGTTATTATCTTTGCTTTTGATGGGTTCTATTTTCTATTTAGATGGTTTAAAAGTATTTGGTGCTGTAACTACATCGTCATCAATAGTGATAGGACCACCAGGTTCAAAAACATCTGTGGCACCGTCAATTTTTGGATCAACTTCTGCAAATGGTCAGTATGTTTTGCATATGTTTTATTGTATTTGCTGTTGACGGCTCTGTTTCTTGATTTAGATGGTTTAAAAGTATTTGGTGCTGTAACTACATCATCATCAATAGTGACAGGACCACCAGGTTCAAAAACATCTGTGGCACCATCAATTTTTGGATCAACTTCTGCAAATGGTCAGTATGTTTTGCATATTTTTTATTGTATTTGCGGTTGACGGCTCTGTTTCTTGATTTAGATGGTTTAAAAGTATTTGGTGCTGTAACTACATCATCATCAATAGTGACAGGACCACCAGGTTCAAAAACATCTGTGGCACCATCAATTTTTGGATTAACTTCTGCAAATGGTCAGTATGTTTTGCATATTTTTTATTGTATTTGCTGTTGACGGCTCTGTTTCTTGATTTAGATGGTTTAAAAGTATTTGGTGCTGTAACTACATCATCATCAATAGTGACAGGACCACCAGGTTCAAAAACATCTGTGGCACCATCAATTTTTGGATCAACTTCTGCAAATGGTCAGTATGTTTTGCATATGTTTTATTGTTTTTGCTGTTGACGGCTCTGTTTCTTGATTTAGATGGTTTAAAAGTATTTGGTGCTGTAACTATATCGTCATCAATAGTGACAGGACCACCAGGTTCAAAAACATCTGTGGCACCGACAATTTTTGGATCAACTTCTATAAATGCATCATCTCTATCAAAAGATACAAATCAACATCCTCCAACAAATTCTATATTTGGGTCTGCAGCAACTGCAATTATTGATTTCTCTAGTTTGGTTCCTAAAACAGATGCATTTAAAACAGGTTGTTTGTTAGATTATATTTTCGCAAAAATTTAAAGGTCACAAATTTCTGTTGAAATGCATTTGCAAATTTCTTTTGACAGATTCTTCATTTTCATGGACGGGGACTGGTGAAAAACTCTTCAGTGGCTCTAGTGATAAAACCATTCCAGTGAAATCAGGTTTCAAATTTTAATTATTTTCAATGTTTTCTTTTATATCTATTTTTTAATCTGTTTCTAATGATCCCTGGGCCCCAACAGCTAATAATTTTTTTCAATAGATAAGTTGTTTCTTGTCATTTATAAGTCTTGAGGTGATAATTAAATATTTTAGGAAATAATTATTTTGTTTAAATTAAAATCAAAAAATTGTAAGTAAATTTTCATGAGACTCATTTTCATGAATTTATATTTTAGCTGCTTGATTTAAAATTATGATTTGATGCATTTATATTTTCATATGCTAAACAAAACCTTTGACATCATTTTGAAATAGGAATTTACTTGATTGATGATTTGTTTGCCTAATTTCTAATTTTGGGCCATAAACCATTGCAAAGCATCCAGATAGATAAGGTGATAAATAGATACAAAATAAAATACAACTTTAGCAGAAATATGATGAGTTCAATTTTGAAACAGTAGTTAATCATTTGTGTAATGTTTATAATTTTTTCATGCTTTTCATTGTTTTCGGCTAGGTCTTTATTAAGTTAATCGGAAACTTACAGTTACCTTTTAGTTACAAAAATTGGCTAAAGACATTAATAATTCTATATGAGTGTATGTGTGTGTGTGTTTTTATGTATAATTTTCCTAATAATTCATAAATTATAACCATTCAGTTATTTATATTGCATGTTACGAACAGATGATAATGAGGATGGTGAAGTGGAGCCATCACAAGCCGATGATATTCATTTCGAGCCCATTGTTCAATTACCTGAATTAGTTGATTTAAAAACAGGTAATAAAAATAATATTTTTTAAAAATTTTTTGGATGTTCTGTCTGCTGGTTTTGAATGGCAGTCACAGTCATCTCCCTGCACCGTGACACTGTTTTGAACTGATTATCTAACCTTTCATCTCTCTATCCCTGAAACTTGCATGATTTTCAACCTTTAAATACTAATTATCATCCAGTATAGCTACTATAGCAAATGTAAGTAAGTATAAGATAGGTATCTGATAACAGTTTCAATCCTCTTATTAAAAAATAGAAATGTAAACATTTTCAAAGAAAAATTATTGGTCGTTCGTCAGATTGTCACTAGGTATCTTTCATGTGTTACATTAAGTTGTTTGCGGTCAAAAGAACAAAATTTACAGTTTTGAAAAGTTTTTCAGTTTGCTAAAAAAAATTCAAATTCCTCAAATAATTCTAACTATGCTCTCTCTTTCTCTTCTTTTTTCTTTCTCTTTTTCCCCCATACAATTAATTGTTATTTTACATTCTTTCATTGGCACGTTTGCAAACAGGAGAAGAAGATGAAACAGAAGTTCATAAGCAGAGGAGCGTGCTGTACAGGTTTGATGACAATCAGTGGAAAGAGCGAGGAGTTGGTGATATGAAAATACTCAAAAATAAAACCAACGGTCGTAATTTTGTTTCTTTTTTCTATTGTCCTTTTGTTTTTTAATTTAAAATATTTCAACAGGTGTCTACCGTTTGTTGTTTAGAAGAGATCAAATTCACAAAGTCGTCTGCAACCACCTGCTCACGCCGGACATAAAACTAAAGCCAATGCAAACGTCAGAGAAAGCCTGGTGTTGGTTTGCCAATGATTTTTCTGACGGAGAAGTTAAAATGGAGCATTTTGCTATCAGATTCAAGGTAAAGTTGTTTTTAACTTGTGTTGTTTTTCACTAGCCGTATCTAGAAATTTGATTCGTTACATATTATTTGCTTGTTGATGTTGTGTTATCTTTAAAGTTGTTACATTTCAGTTTCCTTATCTTGTCATTCATTTTAAAAATGACATTTGAGCATTAGTGTGAGTGCCGTGTGCTGCCAACCAGTTGACCTAATTATTATGCATTTGTGATTTTCTATCATTTATTTTTTCTTGCTTTATCAATAAAAATAAAAGTCAGTTTTTAGTGTTTGATAAGAAAGTTGCAGCCTTGCTGGCATAAGAAGTTTAATATAAAACTATGTTAAAAAAACGAGCAGATTGCAAAAATTGTATAATAAAAAATTAAAAAATCTAGCAAATTAGAATAGTTTTTTCTGTAAAATCTCTAAGTCCATAACAGCCTACCATCAAATTTGGAAACGATCCTTTTTGCAGTTGTAATTCAACTGAAGATTGTTTGCATCAACTTTAAACAATTGTAAATTTAATTTTATCAGAGATGATTTTATGATCTATGGAATTTATTTATTTTATTCTATTTTTGAAAATCAATGTGTAATTTTTTAAAAGTATTAAAATTATTTAAATTTTAAGACAGCAGATGTAGCGAGAGAGTTCAAAGAAGTTGTTGAAAATTGTCAAAAAGGTTTATTTTACTTTATAATTTGTTTAATTGAACAGTTAAACAGCAAAACCTGGTTGTAGAAAGGCGTTTTTTCTAATTAATAAAGTGCAGATTTTTATGGTATTATACATTACTTTTATATCTTTAATAATAAAACTTTCCATGATTTTATATCACCATGTTGTCTCAAAACAAATATTAAATGCTGGGAGATAATGCAGCTTAGATGCAAAGAGATCTTTATCCATAACATGCAATTTGTGTGATGCGTTGATTCACGTGTGTTATTGATATCTCTGAGGGAATTATTCAAAAGAAGTTACACAAGTTTTTAATTTATCATTTCATAGTCGTTATTTTTTTCATAAATTTTTCAGATGTTCCAAAAAAGTCCGAAAATGTAGAAAAGAAAAACGAACAATATAATGAAAACATCAAAAATTGGGTTGATGATGGTAAGGATAACGAAAACGATGATGATTATGACGATGAGAAGGACGTTCTTTTCAACAACAGAGCCACTTTGAGCTACAAGGATGTCGATGTTGTAAGCATGTCAATATAATACTTCATTTGTGCTTCTTAGTGTCGGCTGATGATGGTTATAGGGTTTATATATCGATACATTACCAATTGGATTAAAAAAATAGCAGGTTTGAGCGCCTATAAACGTACATGATGATGGCGATGATGTTGATGATTCAAATGAATGGCGTGCTGATTTATTAGTGTGACACTGTTTGATCGGGAAGACCCTGGTTGGGACGATAGGGGCCATTCAAATATTGGGTGACATGAGAATAGTTTTTCCCTCCCTCGTTTCCTTGTAAGAAACTAATGAGCTCCTGTTACATGTAAAATGTTTCTTCCAAATAAATACAAGTTTTGTTAGAAATGTTTATATATTTTATTCTATAAAAAGTTTTAATTTTAACAAAATTATTCTTTTTAGATCTTTATACTAGTTTTTTTTCTAAAATGATTAAAAATCTTATTTCAAAATGCTTGGTAGAAATTAATATTAATTGAGTGTTTGTTAGAACTTTTTAAAAGTATCAGTATTCAAACAAAATTTTTAAACAAGTGAGATCTCTGCATTATGCTTAGTCAGATATTCTGGTGTAAGTTCTTTTAACACTTTGAACATGATGACAGCGATTTTATTAATTATTCTTTTGTTGATTAGAGCCAGTGAAGATCTTGAAGTATCAGTGTTGTGATTCAATTTCATGCCTCCAACAACAATTTCCGTGACTTGATTTTGAATCTACTGCAACTTAGAAACCAGAAGAGATTTCAGTGTGCAAATATTTAATTAGTCTCATCATATGAAGCTGTTGGTTATATTCTCTAGTCGGTAACTTGACATGTAAATCCATCATCGAAGACACTGGCGAGATCTGTCTACAAGACAGAAGTAGACACTGGCGAGATCTGTCAATGAGCTATTAAAATGCAAACGCAAACAAATTTACTGACCCTAAAATTTTTAAAATCATCGAAGACACTGGCGAGATCTGTCTACAAGACAGAAGTAGACACTGGCGAGATCTGTCAATGAGCTATTAAAATGCAAACGCAAACAAATTTACTGACCCTAAAAATTTTTCTGCCAAACCAGCGGAGAAAGAAGCTCCATGGTGAATGAATTCAGCTATTACCGATTCTTTGTCACTTTGTAGTAGATTTTTTGGCAGCTTTACTTTTTCCAGCCATAGTTATTGAATTTAACTGAAAAAAACAAAGTTTTAAACAAAAAATACAAAATAAGATACAGCTGACACCAAAGTCGCTATCCCTCTTTGCTTGTAGCACTGTCTTAAAGCCTTACCCTAAAGCGTTACATAATGCTCGAATGACCCCTTATTATTTTAACTTTTTCATTACTTTTCATACTTTGTTGCTAATAAATTTATAATTGCATGGTGCCAGAGTTTGAGTTTTTGCTATAACAAAAAACGAAATAAAAATTACAGAAAGCAAAAATGTGCCCCAAAGTTTGTTTTTATGAAACGCAGATACCATAGCCCTGTTATTAGATGAAATGTGATGATGAAAGTCAAAAGTTTTTGTTATGTTTTGTTTGTTAAAAATTAAAATAAATTTCTTTAAAACAGCAAACAGTGGGCCTTGTCAATGTAATCGTTACGGAAGACCATGATGTTAGTGGGTATCGCATAAAAATGGTGACAGATGATCGTGAAGAGGTCTGCAATCACATTATCTGCAAAGGATATAAATTGACCAAGTTGGTATCGACGTAAACTTTTTTGTTCTATTATATATATTGTGTTGCATTCAGTATTGTTCCCATTGAAAAACTTCAACATTTTTTTGGGTGGCTATGAGCAGTAACGGATTTAGGCGGAGGCGCACTGGCCCGTTGTGAGCGATATTTATGTTAAAAGTTAGTAAAAGTCGTTGTTTTAAAGAAAAAGGTAGTTTTTTTAAGGGAAAAAGTTTAATTTTGTAAAAAAAAAAAAATTTGTTTATCACCCTCGGTTATCAACTAATTTTTTTTAAATCTCCCGGTTGCCAAATATTTTTTAAAAATCTTGGCCACGCCGTCAAAGTTGTCTAGATCCACTACTGGGTATGAGCATTCCATGCTTCATAGCTAGCTTTACTTTTCATATTTTAAAAATATACATCGAATTTTCAACTCGAGTGTAGTCAAAGTTAGTCTTTTATCTATTATGTATGTGTATTTCATAAAACATCATCGAATTTATGAAAATTGTTATTTATAATACAACCTAGAACATCAAATATTTACTCTTCATACTGAAGTTCGTTATTTCTTACCTAATCTTCAGTTAACCAGTTGTTTGACAAAACATTTTATTCAATATTCATTGGCTATTAATACAGTAATATGATTTAATTGTTATCAATGAAATGTAAAAATCAAATAAGGAAATGTGAAGAGAAACGTAATCATTCTTGCTCCTGGACTGCTCTGGATTTTGCAACTGATGATCCCGTTATGAAAACTTTTAATGTCACATTTAGTTCCAGTGTTTCACTCGAACTATTCTGCCAGCTATTTAATGAAGTAAGATTGTTAAAATTTATTGATTTTCTGATTTTTATCAGAAAATATTTTATTTTGTAGCTCAAAAATTATGTAATTAACTTCATAATTGAGTTAATTTTCAAAGTGTTTTGTAAAAGAGAAAGTTAAGTTTAAAAATTTTTATTATGGAATATGTTGGCTCTTGTTTGTATACACAGTTAATAAACAGTTGTTAGAACCGGAGAGATTAAGTTGACAAGCAATTAAGAGTTAATGAGATGTATAGTCAGAATTCCAAATTCACTTCGTTTTTTTTTTAATTTTTTTTTAATGTCATTAAAATATGTTATTCAGGGGTTAAAGTTAGCTGAAGATCAGGACTTAACAGTGAGCAGGCATGCCTACAACTTGGGACAGGAAAGCGGAAGTGCCGATGGTTTGTAACATTTTCCTGTTTATTTTTTTTTCATTATCTTTGTCTTAAAGTAGTATAATGGCATTTGCAAGAATGTTTACCGAATGTTTACCTTTTGGGCTTGATGTATCAAATGGAAGTTGTGACACTTTTGTGGTCTATTAGTTAACCATGACTGTGATATGCCAGAATATATTATGTGCAGAAAGATAAAATGGAAAATGAAACGTAAAAAATATGCTTAAAATAAGTCAAAAGTGAATAAATAATTCACGCAGAATTGAAGATTTAAAAATCATTACTGTGTCGAGTTACAACTGATTTGCCGTGTATGGTTCATCGATAGTTTAACCAATGTGAAAGGACAAAAAGATTCAAGATACTAGGTTGAACAATGGAAGAATATAAATGAAAATCTTTGAGTTTATGTATAAACTTATTCTAACGAAAAAGCGTTTAAAGCTTCTGTTGCCAAATTGATGAAAGAACAATTTCAAACAACAAATTTTCTGCTGTGTTTTCTTTTTTTCTATAATAAATAGATTTGGACTTATTTTTAATTTTCCAGCTGACAAAATTTGTTGAGCTCTTTTGAGAGCTGGAACAATACTCGAGTTTATGCAGGTCATTATGAAAAGGTCTTGTAGTTAGAAAGTGTTAAGTTTTAGAAAAAATGTTAATGATTTAATTATTTAAATAGCTGTGAGTTACAAGGCTTATTTTCGAGTAAAATATTTTAATTGCTGAACCATAATTTTTATGAAGTTAATAAATTTATTGATAAAAGTTACCTATAATTTGACATTTACAGAAAACAGTCAGTAGCTTAATGGATTAAAACTAGATGGTGTTCTTTTTAACTTGAAATAAATTTTGTTTTTATTGATTGGAAGTAATTTTTTAAATGAACTTTTTACTTCAGTTTTATGAATTTCAATGAACAATAAATGGCTAATTATTATTATTATTATTTTTATTGTCATTGAATTATTTTTTGATTATTTTATTTTTATTACGTTTCATTTATCGAGGCTTTAAAAATCTAATTGACTGACGGGTTAATTGATTTATTAATAATCGCCATTTTAAGGCTTATTCTAACGAGATTCATTGATTCCAAAAACTTTCGAAAATAGTTCGTTTTTTTTATTTAACGCTTTGAATGATTCGCGGTTGCGCCAGCAGTATTTTTTGCAACTTCGTTTCTTATGTGCGTTGAGTCTTAGATATAATCAATATTACCGAACTGTACAGATTGTCTGACTTGTAATTTTTTTTAAATTTCCAACCGTAAACTTTACGACCGATCGAAATTAACTTACAGTGATGACTACAAGGGTTTCTCAATCTGTAAGACCGGCCTCCCTTTTATTTAAAATTTTTCCATTAATAAAGATTAATTAAATTCGATCAAATGGGGGGAAAATTAAAAATTTCTCAACAAAGATCTAATGTGGGATGATCTGAAATTAGATTGACGACTTCCTGTTGTAAAACGTCGGTCAGCTCCATTACTCTCGAATGACGTTCAGCCATTAGGTATATGTATTCTTCCTATATCCTTATCCGTGGTCGTCCGAGCCAGATGAAAAAATACGACTCCTACTCTGGCGACTCAAAAAATTCTGACTTCGGCCCCTCAAAATATTTATAATTTCGGCTCCTCAAGAAGTTCAGACTCCGGCCAAAATCTCCGACTACGACCATGGATATATATATACATCCATGACTACGGCATTCTGCTTCTATTAACACCTATTATTTCTAAAGCGTTACGAAGTACGCTGGGTTAGCTCGTATGTAAAATTATAAGGAATTTGAAAACTAGTATTCATTTGATTCAGTTGTAGCCTTTTTTTTACCTAACCAAATACTGACTACCTCACGCAAATAAAAATTGTCAACAACATCTAATTGCCCCGCTTTTCAAAAGATTCACAACTAAGGCCATAGGCGTAACGAGAGTTTATCCGTGCAAAATCGCTGTAAAACTGCAGAAAAAGAAGAAAAAGTTATAGATTGATTTTAAACAAAAAGGACAAATGTGATATCGGTCTAAAATTTCAATAAACATTTGATAATAATAATGGTGATATATATAATATATGCATATATATATATATATATATATATATATATATATATATGTTGGTAATAGACCTAATTTTTACTATATTCTATAAATTCTACCGAATGTTTGGCGTTAATATATTTGTAGTTCGTTTTTTCGATTTTTCTCACTAAAGTTGTTTGGTGAACGTTTAGTTTATTAAAATTCAAAATAAACTTATTTTTCATGCTGCAAATAAGGCCATATTTCGATTCCGAATGAATCATCATCAGTGCTCCTTGCTGTATATATAGGGAAATATTGACTTTGTCAAGATGAACTTTGACGTTGTAAAAATTAACTTTGGTGTTTAAAATTGAACTTTGATGCGAATTAGGTGTCAGGTTTCTTAATTGGCTGTATATATATAACTTTGATGCGAATTAGGTATCAGATTTCTTAATTGGCTGGTCATCTTCTTTGGTCTCCTTTCCTTCATCGATAGCATCATATTCTTCTTTGTCACTATTTACGATGCTAGTTTTTATTACTTTTTTGTTTTCGTTGTTGGTTAAGCGCCGGGTTGGAAGTGAGGTTGTCATTTTTTGTTGTATATTTATTTTTGGTTTATTGATGTCAATTAGGACTGCTTCTGCAATTTTAAGATGCGTGTAGTTGCTGTTCTGGTATATTACTTTGGTGTTGCTGTCGAGGATTTCACGGCTAATTGTGATTGAGTGTGTTGAGTCCAAATGAGATTTGATAGCACCACTCTGTTTATGCATCGTAAGCCTTCTAGTCAGTGAGGTAGTAGTAATCCCGATATACGAGTCATGTTGACGTGCACAGCCGTCAAAGGGGCAATTAAATTCATATATTACGTGATTACGCTTTAACTCAGAGTTAACTTTAACTGCAGTCCTGTATTGACTAACAACATTATATCTATGTACATTAAGGTGGAGTTAAAAAAAAATTTTTTAAATTTTAATATTCCTGTACTGCCAATCAATGACCCATTGTCTAAGATGTGTTTGCGCAAAATTTTCAGGTGGCACATTTGGTTTGAACTTTAAAAAAATCAACTTTTGATTCACTGACGGAACTTTTTTTTACACAATGGTTCTATATATTTTATATTCTTACTTAAAATTACTAGTACATTTGATAGTTATTATTAAATCAAAATAAAAACAATTGTTCTAATGTCGTAATTCCAAAGTCTCCGCACCTTTTTTTTACCGAAATTTGGTGTAGAAAAATTGTATATCTTGTATGGCTTTTATTCTGGTTCGAATAAATCCATCTCATTTCATAAAATCGTCATAATTTCGTTTCCTTGCTTCCCTACGTTGGATAGATCATGTCATCATATCCACAGAACCAATATATATTTTGCGATCATCTCGCTGGTCTTTTAAAAACATTTCTTCAGCAGCAGGCACTTTTGTTATGCTTTTGCATAATTCTCTTGATTTACAATACACTTACATGAAAGTAGAACACCTGTTTTTTTGAGTTGCCGCGTAATTTTTTTACACTTTGGTGCTTATTATAATACCAAATCAACCTTGCGACGACTTGTTGATGACTAATGGTCGGAATGTATGCTTTGTTCCAAATTTGTTCGATGTTAGTAGCAATCATTTCACATAAATTTTTGACTGAAGGATCTTTTCCATTGTTGAGTTCGAGCATATCATTTCTTATCCACAAGTAGTGTTTGATCACATCACAATATGTCGGTAAAATATTATCACTTAGTTTTGCGGGATCACCAAACACAGGGCACTTTAGATCTTTCCGAGTTTTAGGCATTTTAAAAATTTTAATTTCAATACTTTGTCCCACAACAAATTAGTTCTTAAGCGCATTGAAAAAATATTTTCTCGTTAAAAGAACAAATACAAATTTTTTTATGAAATGCCTTCATGGTGCGCCACCTCAAGATAAAGTCGTATGATGCTTTTCCATAGATAGGGTCATCGATTATATATACAGGAAATTAAAAAATAAGGAAAATTTTTTGTCAAATTCACTCCACCCTAATGTACATGATACATTCCAATATACTTATTTGTATGTACTGTTTTCCGATCAGCTGTCCGTTGCAACCCGTTGCGATTTAAATTCAGAGGTGATTTAATTTGTTCGTATTGCTGAAAAAGTATGGCAAATGAAATAAAAAACAGCAATATTAATGTTAATACTTGTTTTGGACAGGTAAAATAAAAATTGTATTTTTTTTTGCAAAATTTTACTTTTCTGAGTGAGAATAATAATAATAATTATAATTACTACTAACAGTACTAACTAATTATATAATATAATAATATATTTTTAGAGGTTTACATATCCCGCATTTTATTTTAGATTAGATTAGAAATTAGAACATTAGATTATTAGCAATTAGTATTAGCACATTAGCGATTAGATTAGAGGTGATTAGATTTGGAATGATTATTCAATTATTGATTAGTAGATCAGTAGCCATTAGCCTTAGATTAGATAATTATTATATATATATATATATATAGATAATATGTATTGTATATGATATATGTAGTCTAGTCTGTCCTCTAATCTTATCTAATGATTAGGAGGACAGACTAGACTAGATGGTTGTGTGATGCGTCTTTAAAATTTAAAAACTACACAAACAATAATTTAATATAATTAATTCTATACAAATTGATAAAATAAATTAATTTTAAATAATTAATTGATTAATAAGTTAATTAAAATTAAAAACAATTGAAAATTCAGTAAATGTAATAATTTCAATTTCAATAATTAAAATAATAATAAATAAATAAAGTATAATTTTAAAATTATGCTGTTAAAGTTTTAATACAATCAAGTTAAAAAAATTATTATCAAAGTAGTTTTTCAAAGAAATTTGTTTCATTTGGTTAATTTTTAAACTTGAAAGAAGTTTGTACATTGAAATTAAAATTTAAATGCATCACAACTAAATAGCTAAGTTTCCACTTTGGTCGAATAATTTTTCATGTGGTTATTACATTTTCAGACAGAATTTACCAATGAAGAACATGCAGCAATTCAAGAAGCCTTAAGACAAAAATTAGGACCAGAATTTATCAGTCAAAGACCTGGTGGAGGAGGTCAAAAGGTTAAATTTGTTTTATTGCTGATTCAACAACAAATGGTGTTAAAATAATGTTGGAAATTCATGTGACAAAGTTTAATAATTAAAAATCAATTTTCATAGAAATGGGAACATACTTTAAATTTAAATTTAATAAAAATTTACAAGGTTTTTTTATAAATTTTATAACTGGGTTTTTCAAAATGTGAAATAAGTAAAATTTAGTAATAGCAGAAGAAAGTTTTTTTTATATAATAAAGCTAAATTGTTGAAGTAGATTTTTTTATATAACAAAGTTAAATTGTTGAAGTAGAATAAAAACAAAATATTTTTCGTAGACAGTTTTATTACAGTTTTGATGGTAACAATAATAATAATGATGATGTACTTTTGTTAGATTAGATTACTCAATCTCACTTCTATTGAGGTTGATACTTGAAATGAATCAAACATTCCACCAAAAAACTGTTTTAAATGTTGATCTTGCAAAACTATTTTTAAATTTATGTAAGATGTTGATGCAGGTTGACAAATATATTATGCAGTTGAAATAAAATGAATAAAATTAATTTTAATTTAGCTGGCTTATGTGGAAGGGTGGAAACTTGTTAATCTGGCTAATGAAATATTTGGATTCAATGGGTGGTCTCATTCCATTGTCAATCAGACTGTTGGTTAGGTATTCTAACTAACCAATGAGTTGTCTCATTTTGTTTTGTCTCATTTATTTTTGAAATTATTCTTTTCTATTTTAATTGCTACCTGTTGAATTGGGATATTATTTCTTGTTAATTACAACGATTTAGCCTCATTAAAAGTATAAATTATTTTCTAGCAAAAGTTGCCTTTTGGCTTGTCTTTCTATGTTTACTCTGATATTCATTGCTATTGTTCTTATTTTTTTCAAACTTTGTGACTATTTTTCGTTTTCATTTCTTTTGATTAAAAATTAACATTATTGTTAATTTTCTTCTTATTTGAAAGATTTTGTTGATTTGTTCAATGGAAAGTTTTACGTGGGAGTGAGTGCAATAGTTCGAGTACAGCTTAAGGTAAATATTTTGAAGTTTCTAAATTTTTTGTTCTTTGCTAGGAAACTCTGACATGTGCAAAATTGATTTCATATCTTTCTATACTGAAAGTTAAACGTTTGTGCTACAAAGGCTGTGTTGTCCGCACCACACGACGTACATGCGTTTTTCGTATACACTCACAAGTGCGTGGTGTGAGCTGACTCACAGACTCTTGCTTATAATACAGACTTTTCTCCGTCACTTGCAAGATAGCTTGATTTTGATAGTTATACAGGTGCATTTAAATTATGCACATAACATTGCATCTGATATTTCAATGTTGGAAATCAATAAGTATATTTTTTTATGTAAACATTTTCACGAATAGCCATGGCAAAGTTTATATATCATTCTTTAAATCTTCACCGGCTTGTAGATTTATGATTTGGTGATTGATTTTCTTTAATTTTTATTTAGTAATGTTTTTGCTACTGTGTTAATTGTTTAGTTTGATGATCACTTTGAAACATGAAACTCTGGCTATCCTTGTCCATTTTTGTTACAATACAATTTTAAGAAAATAAGCTGATATTGATTTCATTTTCACTTCAAGACTTTTTCATTATGAATTCACTATATGTTCATGTTCATTCATGATGAAACGTTAACAGAACAGAATGTCACCAGCTTTATTCTCTTGATCAGACTAACGAATTCATACCCGGTTTAATTTGTCTTGCTTTCTGAATTTTGTTTCCATTAAAATTTTTGTGTAGTTTACATTTTAAGAAATGTTTTGCAAATCCTCATCTCAGTTTTGCACAGCTTCAGCAATCATTATTAATCTTCACACTTGTACATCACCAGCTAGGAAGACTACAGCCAACAACGTTTTGTTTGCACGGCTCAAGTTTGTCATGAAGCATAAGTGAAAAATGAAAATTTACTTTGATTTGTTTGCAGGATGGAATATATCATGAAGACATAGGTTACGGAGTTAGTGAAGGTATGAAGTCGAAAGCATTGTCGGTAGAGAAAGCACGTAAGGAAGCAGTTACAGATGGCTTAAAGCGGGCACTCAAGTTGGTTTATTCGTTGAAAATGCTTTGAAGAATGGTTTGAAGTTGGTTAAGAAACTTGTTATAAGTCCTTATGTTATTATTACAGTATTAATATTTTGTCATCTTCAGCACTCTTGGCATTTCTTCAATGCTATCTTTGGATTTGAGTTGACTATTTATTTTATCAAAAAAAAAAAAATCCAATGAACGAAACAGATAGGCTTTTGATCATTGAGCAAATGTTTATACCGGATCGGTCACATTTCCATCACATTGTGCATTGAAATCTATGTTAAACTATGGGCTTGTTTTAAATAAGCCAATGATGAAATAGCTGTTGATTTAGCCTAGATTCCTCAGTGAAATGATTTAGATTGATTAGTCATTTGTGAAACATTGCATAAGGTGGACTAGTATTAAATATTGTTTTTAAACAGTTCATGGATCAATAGCTTATCATTCGTTCATTCATTTGACTTAATAGAATTAATTTTGTAATTACTATCAGAATATCAAATTAAATCCCTGCAGAAGCTTTGGAAATGCATTAGGAAATTGCCTCGGAGACATGAATTATCTGAAGTTCATAGCCAGGACGCCTGCACAGGTTAATTGCATTTATCGTCATTTTTGTCATCTTCGTAATCATTATTTTAACTCTTAGTACCATCATCATCATCTTCATCATCATCAACTTCGTTGTTATCACCATTGCTCCCAGCATGACGATTCATTTTTTGTTTGATCATAATAATTTCTTTTAACCGCTTAACACTTAACTTGCTTGAATATTCAGCCGACAGAGCAGTTGAGTTTGTCAAATTTGAAACGTTCAGCCATAAGTGCATCGGTCAGTGAAAGCAGGTACGTAAGAAGGCGGGCAGGTACCTGCAGACTCTACAACGCCAACACCGCCATCACCAACAACAACAGCACCAACAATAATTCATACGACAATTACAACGACAGCAGAGATGACGACTTGAGTAACGTTTCAGAACTTGACGGTACATGTAAAGTTATTCCAAGTAGATGCATCAATTCAAAAGTGTCTCTAGTCAAAATAGAAGCAGATCATTCTGCTTTATTAGAATCCGTTACGAGCCATGATAATGCAATTGCTAGTAACAACTTAACAGACAAAAAACGCAATGTCAGTGATACCAACAGCGATGCCTGTCAAAAAAACGATGCCCAAACAAGCGCTGCTCACGATGTATCAGTAACTCCTCTGTTAAGTAGTTGTAGTTCAAAATTTGCGAGAGATATGAGTTCCCGAAGTCGAAGTTGTGGTGAGGTGAGAAAGATGCCGCTGAGTGTTACAAACACAGAAGATGTCTCACTTATGGAACTTACTGGATGGTCAGTACTTCATCTATCTCTCTGTGTTTGTTTCTGTCTGTCTGTCTTTATTCATTCATTTGTTCAGTTTTTCAATTAGTTTATTCTTTCCTATTAATTTTGATGCTCATCATTCCCGTGAAATTGCGTCTCATTGCATCGTATGATTTGATTTGTATAAAAACAATAAATGACACTACAGATTTCATTGTTAAGCGTTCTTGTGGCGGCTTTGTTAACAATATTTTACGTTATTGTTTGAATGAAGAGTCCCCGGGTGCTTGCGTGACTGCTCCGCTGATTGTGTTGGACTGGTTGGTCCTTTATTGACTGCCTAATTATTTTATTGACTGGTTTAGTGAGGATGAGAAATTGATGAGAAAATTGAAGCAGAGGCAGAAAAAACTAGAGTTTCAACAGAAAATGAAAGAGAAATCTGAACAAATAAAACGTAATTGTTGTCATGGTTTTTTGATTAATTTAAATTTTTTATATTTTATTTTTAATTTCTAATTAATTATAATTGATTATAATTACTAAGAGTAATAATTATGATCTGTATAAAGAGGAGGCAGGCGACATCAGCATATCAGCGAATGTCGACTCTGATAATTCGAAAATTCTTATTCCGGAAGATAATTTTGGTGAATGTTAAAATTTTTTATATTATTTTCAACTCAGTTTTATTTTTATTTGATATTATTATATTGTAAAACGTCTCAGCATTCTGTATTTATACCTTATATAAGTCACGTATATATAAGTACCTTATATGTTCCAAAACCCAAAACTGTTCTGGTCAACAGTGTCAACATTGTTCAGTCCAACTTAACAGAGGGAGTCTGTCTAGTATCTCTGACCAAAGTTGTTGAAAAACCTACAAATTTCGATAAAAAATATAGATTCGAAAAGCATGTTTGTTGCATTTTTTGGTGAACATTAACTTTGGTATTCTCGTTTGAGCTCTCATTGTTATCATCGTGCATTCTCAACTCTTATTTTCACAGTTGTATTAAAGTAATATTAGTGAGAAAACTGAATTTTATTTTGTATGGGAACAGCGATAATGAAATTGCAATGTAAGAATTGAACTGTAGTGTGTTACCCGTAACTTATTCTAGATGACTAGGAAATGGGTCTAAATTTTACTTTTTAATTGTTATAGCACATTCTTATTTTCAAAACACCTACTCATCAGTTTGCCAAGTATTTGAGACAATTTTTCTACACTAGATAATCTGGAGTAGAAATAATAACTAATAAAGATTTTAGTTTTGAATACTATAAGAAATGTAAATGAACCATATCTGTTTGAATTAGCAAAATTTCTCGTTCCAATTACAGACCTATATTTTCTATGATATGATAATCAAATATAAAGAAATTTTTAAATTGATATTTATTCAACATGGCAGAACTTTGGAACCAAACGATGCATACAGACGAGTTGTTGGTGGCGCTTAGTGATGTTGATACGGCTTCTGTAAATGATTGCAATCAAAATGATGGAAACAGAAAAAATGCTGATAATGGTGAATCGGTCGCAAACAAAAAACGCAAACTAACAAATTCTCTTGATATTATATCTTTCATCACTTGATATCGTTCATTGTTTTTTATGCATCTGGATGAGTCAGTTTGTTGAAGTAACTAATTAAGAAGATTTTTCACAAACTAATAATTTTAATTCTTATTAGCTTATTTGTTACATTTTAAATTTATTGTGCCTTATATTTAAAGATTGTCTTGTTTTTATTGGTGGCCAAATAATTAACACAACCTCTAGTTTGTTATCGGTGTTTGTTGGTATATCGATATTCAAAGATTAACAAAAAAATATTGAAAGAATAATACATATAAGAACGATTTGTCCAATGAGTGGAAAGAGTGCAGTCAAAAGAGGCAGGAAAGATTTATTTAAAAGTTAAAGTCGAACCAAGTGTAACAAATCTCTAATAGAAAAATTATTTTTAGAATAATTGATCGAACAAGTGATTTATGACGTAGAATGCATGAGAAGAAACGAAATGTAATAAAAATTTGGAGAGGATGTTTGTGCTTTCGCAAAAGTGTATCTGTTTTTTTTTCTTTTTCCATCATTTTGATCATTTTATATAATTTTTATTTTGGCTTCCAAATTGATTGGTCAATATTTCACGCAAAATTTTCGGTCGTACGATTCCCACCAGACTCCCGAGCTGTCTCTGGAGTCGATTAATTGCCGATTGTCAGTCAGAAAATCTCAGGCCCAATTTAGGTCGGTCACAGTATAAAAATGGTAGCTGCCAAAACTTTTTCTGTCGTTCCATTTTCATTTCAACTCATTTTAAATCGAGAGCTGACGGTTCAGAACGGAGAAACAAATTAAATTTGTCTTATACAACAATTTATATTTGCACTATATAATTTCGGTAAGTGTTTAAAAAAAGTCGGTAAAAGCTGTAAATATGAACTGATGAATTTTCCATGTAAATACAAGTCCTGTCCTTAAATATTTTTACGTGTTTCACAACAAGTAATAACTATTAATAATTTATAATAATAACTTTCAATAAATATTTACCGCTTGTGAAAATTATTAAGCAACTGATTTATTGTTTTATGTGAAGTTCCGAATGTCGAATGTCAGGAAAAAATTTCTTCAGCCAAATATTTCTTTATTCTCAGGCTCAGCGGAATTTTAATTTTGGCCGGGTTCTAAAGATGGCCAAATAAATTAGAAGTCCAGTCTGAACATTGCAATAAGAAATAGGGGAATGGTAAAGATAACATCAAATAATTAAATTATGCTACCTGGTTATCTTTTATAAACCCACTTTTGAGAATTTGTTACAAAATGTTAAATGACAATATTTTACCAACTAATATTAAAAAATTGTTCATAATCAAATAAATAGAAGTCTCTTCAATTTTTATCCTTTTAAACTTATTGCACGACTTATATCACTGTTTAGCAGTTTGTAAATATTATGCCGATCGTTTTAATCGAACTATGAATTTATGGATTACTTTTTTGAATGTTGGGGATTCCGCTTATAGTTAAGATTTACTCTTTTGGAATGCCACATTATGTAACAAATTTATTGTTTGTTCATAATAAACGAATTAAATCACCATTTTATCTTTTGCATTTTATTCTTTAAAAAATTTTTGTTTTTGTTTTTTTTATATTGACAAGCATTTTGCTATACGATGATATTGCAAGATTGTTTATAATAACACTTATAATTTAACTTTAAATAGAAAATTTGTTTATACAACATGTAGGTACATAGGTATCCATCGTTGCTGTGAGATTTGGTAACTGGCTACGTGAAATCATTCAAAGAACCGTTCAGGTTGTCAGCGTCCACTTTTTTTACCGATTTCCAAAATAAATTTCTATCTTTGAATAAGCTGAATTTAACATTTCCAACCCAGTCCATTCTGTTACGTTATCCAACAATATTTGGCAGATTGTCCAGCTTTCCTCTTCCAGTTTGTCTTTCTTTCTTCCTGACCTGGCCTGCAACCCAACGGAAATAGATTTTGGTTCCAAATATCACACATTTGTTTGGCCGGTGCTGCCGCACTGAATCGAAACCACCAACAAATTGATGGAAAGGAAACAATGAAAGAGTTATGTACCGGTATTCTACAAATCTTGGCAAATGGTAAAAATGACGTTGCGTAACATGTGACGTCTCATAACGTATATGACGTCACATAACATACATGACGTTGTTTAACATATATGGCGTTGCTTAACATCGAGACAAAAATGAGTTTTCATAGAATAGTTATTTAAATTTAACCTTTGATTTATTGTGGATAATAAATAAGCCTGACACACGTGACTAATCTAATAACCGGATGTTTTGTGCCAGCATCTTCGATCGGCGATCTTAAATTTATTTCTATGCTCTTGTTCACTCTGTTTTTGCGCATTATTATTCTATCCTGTATTTAAAAGTCTTTTGTACTCAATTTTTATCGTCATGAAAAATTACGTTTTTTTTTATAAAAATATTCCTGCGATTGTATAAAATGATTTCTGCTGGTTGGAGTGGTGATGCCTTGTGATGTAACCTACTTCGTTTCAGCAAGCAACATTTGTGAAAGTTAAATTCATTTATAGCACTAGCAAGTATTCTATAGTATATAGAATAAAACATTTTCCTTTAGAAATGAATATATGAATTTGGTTGATTCATTTTGTTTTACACAACAACACGTTGTTCTGTGGGTAAAAATTAATGCCAGATTGATGGCATGAAATCACATTTCAATGTCACATGACCCTTACAAATAAAATTTTATGCAATAAAAAAAACATTGTAACTAAGTACAAGTTGTTAAAAAATATTCTATAAATGCCGACCGAAGTATCAAATACCGCCAGTTACAAACTCAGCGGCGATAAATCTGACTTAGCGTTAAGAGTTATCCGTCACTGCTCATATCTCGTTTCATATGTTACGATGGTGCATTCAGAGCACTGTATTATACGTCGATGGCTGGTTGAGGTCGTTAGCGTCTTGTTATCATGCAGTAAGAAATCTGAGAATGATTTCTACCGTGCTAATTGAATATGTTATTAAAGTTGTTAACACTTAAATTTAATTTAAATCACGTACAACAACTTTTTGAGTGTGTTTATAAAAAAAATTGTTACATTGAACAGCGTTATGGTTGGGCTTGAAGTTAGCATTCACATATTTTTGTTTGTCACTGATTGAACGCTGGATTATTAAAGAAATATAAAACAATAAAAAGAAACAGGTAAAAGTTCTTTTGAATTGGCTCTTAACAAACTAATTATGTATAAATTTTTTGAAATCTTCTTTTGATGGAATTCAGACCTAATTTGATTTCACTTTTACTATCATTTTTGTGTTCACAGTTTTGCTTTCTGCCTTGCTCTTGAAAACTAATAATGAAAATTATCGCCTACCAAACCCTAACCCTAACTTCAAGCCAACTGAGACTCAATCTTCTAAATTTGGAAAATCCTACCAATCCGAGTTATTTCGATAGCTGTTGAAAAATCACGCCGTATAATTTATTTGTTACTTGTAAAAATAGTAACGCTATGTTTCAATTATAAAAGTTTAATTTTTTTTTTAGAAATTTTTACGCCAACCCAAAAATCTTATGTTTCTTTTTTCCCGGCACTTTCGGGTGGCATACGATATGAACTCAACTTGTCATTGGTTACATCAAACTGCACACGCACACACACACACACACACACACACACACACACACACACACACACACACACACACACATATATATATATATATATATATTGGAGACGGAAGTTTTTGGTTTCTGCACCTTCTGTGGGAAATTTCTTACTGTATAAGCTTTCTACTTTAAAGTCTCTTATTGCTGTTCGTTGTCGCCTGACATTCTATCTT
Organism: Helobdella robusta; assembly: GCF_000326865.2. NCBI lineage: Eukaryota > Metazoa > Annelida > Clitellata > Rhynchobdellida > Glossiphoniidae > Helobdella > Helobdella robusta. The sequence continues at coordinate 3,468,987 of NW_008704083.1, forward strand.
TTTACTCAAAGGCTTCTTTTTTTACCAATAGTCTATTGTTGTAGTTATTGTTATTGGTTGCTGTTATTAGTGGTGTTTTAACTTAACTTATAAACTTTTTGGTCTTTATTTTTTTTTTATTTAAGGTACTGATTGTGTGTTTGTTTGTAGGGTACCGACTAGTATGGGTATATGGTCTGGTTAGTTGCTTCATTGCTTTGCGATATGCAGTTTACACTTTTAGACAAATTTTCAGTTAACTGAGAAATATTTATGAGTGAATTTGAATAAATAAATAAATAATTAACTAATAAATAATAAATGAATGATGATCAGTTTGGATTTATTCCTGGTCGTTCCGCAGTTTTGCAACTTTTGAAATTTTTGGACGATGTAACTGAAGGAATGGATCATGGTCATGAAGTCAATGTAGTCTATATGGATCTGGAGAAAGCGTTTTGCAAAGTTTCCCATAGTCGTTTACTATTCAAGTTGGAAAAGTTTGGAGTGACTATGCAAATAGTAAAATGGATCGAGAACTTTTTCAGCAACAAAACTAAATAAATATATATAATATATAATTCAATAATATATACATATATAAAGAAACATGCATTATAAACGTCATAATCATGAGTGTGTTTATAAATCACCCTTTAAAAAGATTTTGAAAACACAACACTACACACTATAAACCGCAAAGAAATGATACAACTATTCAGACCATGCACATACCGGCAATCAACACTATATATAATTCAACAAGTTTTTCAACATTACTTTGAAATTGTATATATATATATATATATATATATATATATATATATATATAGAATTACAATATTTAGCTTTTAAAAGTTTACGTTTGAGATTTTCAATATTTCTAACAGCAGTTTTATAATTAATTATTAAATTATTATTTAATTTATATATGTATATAATATTAATATATATATAGATTAAATATATATAATATATATATATAATGCATGTATTTGTACTGCACTGGACACAAGGACAAATGGATGTTTCCATTGTACTTGTCGACATATGCAACACAGCCTCTTATAAGTATTGTACATATCACAACATTGTACTGCCGGCAAGAACATACGGTGATGCGAGGTACTG